>NC_088261.1:10670000-11019378 GCF_036013445.1 Caloenas nicobarica | reverse complement strand
AACAGATGACACTACTGGACATGGCCAAAGGTACCACTAAGGTGTCCAGGACTCCCAGGAATTCGGGAGGCACCCCCAGGTCTTCCAGCAAACCCCAGAAACATCTGCCTCCTGCTGCGCTTCATCTCATCGCCTATTACAAAGAAAACAAAGACCGGGAAGACAAAAAAAGTGCTCTTTCCTGCATCATCTCCAAAACAGCCCGGTTGCTCTCCAATGAGGATCGAGCCCGTCTCCCCGAGGATTTGCGAGGGTTGGTACAGAAACGCTATGAACTCCTAGAGCACAGGAAGAAATGGGCAACCATGACAGAGGAGCAGCGGAAGGAGTATATGAAGAAGAAAAGGGAGAAGCTGAAAGAGAAGCTGAAGGAGAGAGCAAAGGAGAGGAAGGAGAAGGAGATGAAGGAAAAACTGGAAAAACAGAAAAGATACGAGGACCAAGATCTTAAAGGGAAGGCCTTGCCTACGTTTAAACTGGTCGATACTCCAGAAGGACTTCCTAACACGCTCTTTGGGGATGTCGCCATGGTGGTGGAGTTTCTGAGCTGTTACTCAGGGTTGTTGATGCCAGATGCTCAATATCCCATCACGGCCGTTTCCCTGATGGAAGCGCTTTGTGCAGAAAAGGGAGGATTCCTCTATTTGAACCGAGTGCTGGTCATTCTCTTGCAGACCCTGCTGCAGGATGAAATTGCTGAAGATTATGCTGAGCTGGGAATGAAGCTTTCTGAAATACCACTTACTTTGCATTCTGCTTCTGAGTTGGTTCGCCTGTGCCTGCGCAAGTCCGATGTGCAGGAGGAAAGCGAGATCTCGGATAACGTAGACGAAAGCAAGGATTCAGCAGCTTTCGAGGATAATGAAGTACAGGATGAGTTTTTGGAGAAACTGGAGACATCAGAGTTCTTTGAGCTGACTCCCGAAGAGAAGTTACGGATACTCGGAGCGCTGTGCCACCGGATCCTGATGACGTACTCGGTGCAGGACCACGTGGAGGCCAAGCAGCAGACGTCGGTGGAGCTGTGGAAGGAGCGCCTGGCCATCCTGAAGGAGGAAAACGACAAGAAGAGAGCAGAAAAACAGAAGCGAAAAGAAATGGTGGCCAAGAACAAGGAGAACGGGAAAGATGAGAATATGATGGGAAGAAACGAGAAGAAAAAAAATGAGATGGTGAAAATGGAGCATCGGGTAGAAATAGAAGCTGATGATATGATCAGTGCTGTGAAGAGCAGGCGCCTGCTTGCGATCCAAGCCAAGAAAGAGAGGGAGCGACAAGAAATACAAATGAGAGGTAAGAAAAATAGCAGGAGAGTAGAGCGTTTGTGTGTTGTGGAGTAGAGGGGCATAAGTTAATGGCAGAATTCACAGCCTATTTTCAAAAGCATTACCTGGTTTTAAGGGATTTACTCACTGCAGTATAATTCATCTGCTGTGGTTCCTATGACAGCCCCAAATCTGGAATGTTAAGAGAAAGCAATAACTGCTGCTAGTTTTTTGTCTCTGAGCATCTTTTGTTCAGTACCTTTCTAATTCTGTCGGGCCCAGGGAGGCTGGAGAACAAAAAAATCTGTTTTGGGGACAGAAAACAAACAAACAAAAAGGTGCTTGTGTATGTCCGTGTATCTTCTGGCTTTTACGTGCAGAGGAGGCATTTCCTGCCGCAAAGCTGCTGCCCTGCGCATGGTCACCTCGATGCGACCAGACCTCCCAGATAAGGACATAGGCAATAAATTTCAGTTTACAGCTTGTCACTTTAAAGAATTTGTTATAGAGTTGCATGAATATAAACTGTCCACTCAAACCTCGATAAATCATGAGTTGCAACACCAAATTTTGTACACCTCTGTGTAAGTAGTGCTTTTGACTAAGGAGTGTGGAATATGAAGAGAGAAATAGTTTGTAATTACAGTTTGGGGAATTTTTTGGTTGTAAATGTTGGTGTTGGGCAGGTGGAAGTGGACAGCACAGCTCAGCTAGGTGGTTGTTGTCTTTCTGAAAGAGCCGGGAGCAGCTGTTCTGGGAGACCAAGAACAGGTAAATAATGGGGAATGCCCTGAGGCTTCTGAGGAAGGACACTGGATGCCTCACACTGAGTGCAAAAAGACCTTTCACATCTGCTAGGCGCTGTGAGTCTCAGAAGTATCAATAAACTGCTGAAGATCTGGAGTGCTGTCCTGCTTCTCCAGAAAAAAACAAAATACCAACTATCTAACGTGCTGTAGCTGAAGGGGCTATGGGCCCTGGTTCTTGCAGTGTCCAGTTGTTTGATAGCAAGTTTTATGATAAGATTTTGCTGCAAAATGAAACACAGTTTGGACACTACTGCTTGGGATGGATCTTGTTCTCATTTGATAGTTTGTACTAATTATATATGAAGCACAAACATGGCCAGCCGGGCAGGGAGGGGATTGTCCCGCTCTGCTCTGCGCTGGGGCGGCCTCACCTGGAGCATTCACTGTGTGCAGGGCTGGGGACACAGGAGAAAAGGAGATAAAGCTGCTGGAGAGTGTCCAGAGGAGGCTGCGAAGCTGGTGAAGGGTTTGGAGGGGAAGCCGTGTGAGGAGCGGCTGAAGTCCCTGGGTTTGTTCAGCTGGAGCAGAGGAGACCGAGGGCAGAGCTCATGGGGCTGCAGCTTCAGCAGGGGAGCAGGAGGGGCAGGGCTGAGCTCTTCTCTCTGGGACAGGGACAGACCCCAGGGAATGGCAGGAAGATGTGCCAGGGGAGGGGCAGTTGGACACGAGGAAAAGGTTCTTCACCCAGAGGTGCTGGACACTGGAACAGGCTCCCCAGGGAGGTGTCCCGGCCCCAACCTGACAGTGTTCAAGAAGAGACTGGACAACGTCCTGAGACACACGGGGTGACCTGTGGGGTGTCCTGTGCAGGGACAGGAGTTGGACTCCATGATCCTTGTGGGTCCTCCCAACTCAGGACCTTCTAGGATTCTACAAAGAAAAACAATGTTACATGGATGGAGATAAGAATCACTTGTCTTGCTTGCTGGGGAGGTTTGATTCATTCTTTTGAACTCCACACGGCAAACTGGGTCTCTCTGGCAGGGAAGGAAGGAGGAAGCCTTTCATTAAGGTTTGAATTCATATTGCTTGCTTTCCACATAACAAACCCCAACATTTTGGGCACCCAGGGCTGTGTTTACCTCTTCAGCAGCGGCTCCCAGGTGTAAAGGTACCTTCAAAGTACCGCAGAGCTTGGTCAGTGGTGGTGGTGGTGGTTGGGGCTGCGGGGTCAGCAGCTCAGAGCCGATCTGCGCAGGACATCAGACCTGGGGCTGGTTGGGTTCAATGTGTGAAAGCGGCTCTGATAACCGCGGGGGTAGCGTGTCCGTGTGCTCCCGCCGCCGCGCTGCCTCTCTGCGCCTTTTGCAGCAGAACGGCTCTCACACCACGTCAGGTGCATTTGCTTTTAATAGTATTATGTCTCTGGGGGAAGTAAAAGAGTAGTTGCTGACAAAACGCCTATTGTGCAGTAGGTCATGCATATATATGCACACACAATATTGTATTAATACATGTATTATATGAACCATTGCACAATAGGCGTTTTGTCAGCAACGACTCTTTTACATATATATCTCTCTATAGATCTATCTCGCAGTCAGAGGTTTCTTTTCACCACTCTGGTATCACCTGTAACACCAGGAGCAGTAACCTCTTTCAGATTAAACCTATCAGGATTGCAGCCAGTGCCACCAAGCTCAAAAAAGAACCCAGTGTAAGGAACCATAAATGTTTGTTGTTGTTCTTTCTTCAAAAAAAGTCAGTACAGAACTCCCTGTTGAGATAACATGATTAATACCTGTATTTTCTTGATAGTAAAAGTTGAGTGACTTCCATTTCCACATTACTGCAGCACTTACTGGGCATTCTTTGGCGTGTTGCTCTGTGAAGCAACAGCTCCGTGCAGGCTGGAGGAGGATGGAGAGCTGACGGTGACACGGTAACGGAGCCCGCTGGAGGCGAGCATGCCAGCTGAGGGCAGCTTGCTGTCACAAATGAAAATGAGATGTGGGGAGGAACCCTTTGCTTTGGTTTCTTTGTTCTCATTTTGATTGAACAGTGTTGGCATATAAGTGAAAGGCAGACTTTGCTTTGGTTGAGGAAGAGCAAATTAGAGATTGTTTAGACAAGCTGGAGATCAACAAATCCATGGGCCGCGATGGGATGCACCCACAAGGGCTGAGAGAGTTGGCAGATGTTGCTGCAAAGCCACTCTCCATCATCTTTGAAAGGTCTTGGAGAACAGGAGAGATGTCTGACAACTGGAAGAAAGCCAACGTCACTCCAATCTGCAGAAAGGGCCAGAAGGACGACCCAGGAAACTACAGGCCAGTCAGCCTCACTTCCATCCCTGGAAAGGTGATGGAACAGCTCATTCTGAACGTTATCTCCAAGCATGTGGAAGAAAAGAAGATTATCCGGAGTAGTCAGCATGGGTTCACCAAAGGGAAATCATACTTGACTCATCTGAAAACCTTCTATGATGGTATGACTGGCTGGATAGGTGAGGGGAGAGCAGTGGACGCTGTCTGCCTTGACTTCAGCAAGGTTTTGGCACCGTCCCTCACAACATCCTCATAGGCAAGCTCAGGAAGTGCCGCTGGATGAATGCACGGTGAGATGGATCGAGAACTGGCTGGATGGCAGAGCCCAGAGGGTTGTGATCAACAGTGCACAGTCTGGTTTAGGCCTGTTGTCAGTGGCGTTCCCAGGGGTCAGTACTGGGTCCAGTCCTGTTCAACCTGTTCATCAATGACCTGGATGAAGAGGCCGAGCGCACGCTCAGCAAGTTTGCTGGTACCAAACCGGGAGGAAAGGCTGACACACCAGAGGCTGCGCTGCCGTCCAGCGAGACCTGGACAAGCTGGAGTACTGGGCAGAGAAGAACTTCATGAAATTCAACAAGGGCAAGTGCAGGGGCCTGCTCCTGGGGAGGAGTAACCCCCAGCACCAGTACAAGTTGGGGCGGACCTGCTGGAAAGCAGCTCTGCAGAAAAGGACTTGGGAGTTCTGGTCAACAACAGGGTGACCGTGAGTCACCAATGTGCCTTGTGGCCCAGGCCCATGGTACCTGGGGTGCATTAAGAAGAGTGTGAGCAGCGGGTCGAGGGAGGTTGTTCCTCCCCCCCTGCTCTGCCCTGGTGAGGCCCCATCTGGAGTTCTGGGTCCAGTTCTGGGCTCCCCAGTTCAAGAAGGACAAGGAATTACTGGAGAGAGTCCAGCAGAGGGACACAGAGATGCTGAGGGGTCTGGAGCATCTTTGTGATGAGGACAGACTGAGAGAGCTGGGGCTGTTGAGCTGCAGGAGAGAAGCTGAGAGGGATCTGATCAATGGGATCAATATCTCAGGGTGGGTGTCAGAGGATGGAGCAGACTCTGTTCAGTGGTGCCCAACGCCAGGGTGAGGGGCAACGGGCACAGACTGAAACACAGGAGGCTCCACGTGAACATGAGGAGAAACTTGTTTGCTGGGAGGTGCCAGAGCCTGGAGCAGGCTGCCCAGAGACATTGTGGAGTCTCCTTCTCTGGAGACATTCACACCCGCCTGGCCCGACCTGTGTGATCTGCTCTGGTGACCCTGCGTGAGCAGGGCTGGGCTGGGGATCTGCAGAGGGATCTGCAGAGGGCCCTGCAACCCAACCAGCCTGCGGTTCTGTAAATTTAAGTTTCTGTTCTTTCTTTGCCTTCTCTTTGTGGCACTTGGTGGTTCATGTTACAGCTGGACTTTACAGCTGGATAGAGAGAATCCCTGTCTCGTCGGTCCACACAATATCCCGTGGTGTCGGCATTGCAGGGTTTGCCGGCAGCTCGGTTTGGTCGGAGAGTTGGCGCTCGAGGGGACGGTGCTGAGGAGGGAACTGGACCTTGTGCTGGTGTCAGGTGACGGCAGCAAGTCCTGGGAAGGTGTCAAGGAGAGAAATCCTGGGGACATCGTGTCACCTCTGTGTGTCTGGAGGGCGAGAACGGCGCTTGGGCAGCGCGGGGCTCTGTGGTTTGTGAGACTTGGGTTTGGGTGACACGAGGTGTTTGGTGCTCTGAGAGTGGCTGTTGCTGCTCGTCCTGACTCAGTGTTGGCCATGGAGAGGCTGTGAGGTTCAGGGAGGAGCCGACATTTACAGACATGGGTTGTGCCGCTGCTGTGTCTGGCACGTACAGATTAACGGGACATTTTGCCATGCTGCAATTACTGCAAGTTGGTATATTGTTGGTATATTATTATATAAAAGTTGATATATAGCATTGGCGTAACAACTTCAAGGGTGTGTTTTCCAGCATGTCACCTCTAATCAGTCAAGACTGATTACACTGGCAGGACTTCAGAGACTTACCAGGCATTTAATAATCAACTGTTACCAAACGTATCTTGGTACAGAAAGTGGCTGCAAGAGAAAGAGCAGGTAGTGGAACAGTCCCAGTGAGGCTGGGACAGCAGCCGGCACCCGACCTGTGCCTGCTCGTGTTCACCTGCCCCACTCCACCTCAACCTTCCATGTGCTCTCATTCCATCTGCTTCCAACCCTCCTCTCTAATGCAAAGTTAAGTCTTCATTTCTTCCTCCTTTTTATTCTTTTTCTGCCAGTTTTCTCAGGACACACAAGAAATCGGCCCAGATCCTTTTGTGCAGGTTGTGAAGGAGCGATGGTTTTGTTGGATCAGGCTCTGAAGAGCCAGCGTGACGCAGTTTGGTGTTTTGTTCCTTTTTGTTCAGGCAGTTCTTGGTGAAGATACACCTGTTCTTCAGAGACAAGCAAAAGTGTAGAGAGACTGTTGAACCATCAGGACAAGCATAAATCCTGTTGGCCTTAATGCTTTGTCTCTTGGCAGAAGCTGCCTTGCCTCTTGCTCCTTACCTGGAGATGGGAAATTACATGTTTTATTTTGTAAAACTCTCACCAAGGAGTCCATGATGCCAGGATTTAGGCCATTGCCTGTTTTTCTTCCCCTCTTCTTTGCCAACAGCCATAGATATTGAGAACTGGTGAAATTCCAATACTCGTGTCATGAGTGGGAAACCTGAGGTTTCTATTCTAATGCTCTTCTACATCACAGTGTGGATGGGAAAGCGGGAGGTGGCAGGAGCTGCGACTTGGTCGCTGCTGTGAGACTCTGGTGCCTGGAAGAGCCTCTTGTGCCAGGTCTGGTTTTGGGCAGGTGGGGATTGTCCCCGTGGCTGCAGTGGGAAATGCAGGTGACATCTCTGGTGTCACCCCTGGGCTGAGGCCAGAGCGGGAGTCCTGCCGGATACCGCGCTGCAGTTAAAGATCTTTGAGCCTGTTGTAGGGAATTGCACAGCAAAGGATGCTGCTTTGTTGGTCTAGAATGAGATATAATAATAAGGACCAACTTCTCCGGTCAATTTTTATGCAAACTTTCCTCAGCCCAGTTCACCCTTATGCTTTGATTTTGATTAAAGGAGTGGAGCATCTCCCATGCGAGGAAACGCTGAGGGAGCTGGGGCTCCTGAGCTGGGAGGAGAGGAGACTGAGGGGTGACCTCATGGTTATCAATATGGAAAGGGGGAGTGTCAGGAGGATGGAGCCAGGCTCTTCTGGGTGACAACCAGTGATAGGACAAGGGGCAATGGGGACAAACTGGAACACAGGAGGTTCCACTTAAATATGAGAAGAAGCTTCTTCCCGGTGAGGGTGCCAGAGCCTGGCCCAGGCTGCCCAGGGAGGTTGTAGAGTCTCCTTCTCTGCAGACATTCCAACCCGCCTGGACACCTTCTGTGTAACCTCATCTGGGTGTTCCTGCTCTGGCGGGGGGATTGGACTGGATGAGCTTTTGAGGTCCCTTCCAACCTCTGACATTCTGGGATTCCGTGACTTCTTAATAATTCTTGAGTTTTTTCTAGAATGGTGGGTGGAATGTAAGATAAAGGATGGATGGCAGTGCTAAAGGAATACTAACTAAAGTCACCAATATATATGTATTTTTACCCTAATCACATAGTGAAATGAAAGAGAATATTGATGACTGGATACAATAAAAGAAAGCTAATGCTTCTCTATGCTAATTTCAACAGTGAGGATGGAGAAAGAAGCAGAGGAAGAAAGAATCCGGAAGCATAAAGCTGCAGCTGAGAAAACGTTCCAGGATGGAATCGCCAAAGCGAAGCTGGTGATGCGCAGGACTCCAATTGGCACCGACCGTAATCATAACAGGTGGGAAGGGAAATGATTGAAAGGAGTTTTGTCAGATCACGGCCCCCAAGAAGTGATTGGTGTGGAGGGTGTTGAGAGGAGTCCCTGTGTACTGAGCTGTGGGGGAGGGCAGAGGTGAGGGATTTGTGGATATCGAGTTGTTGTGGTTGAACCCGAGCTGGCAATACAACCACACAGCCGCTCACTCACCCCCTCCCACACCCCCAACAGGGGAGAGAATCAACAGGGAAGGGAGAAACTTGGATTGAGATAAACACAGTTTAATAAAATAACAAAATACTAATACACTACTAGTAAATATATATATAAAATAGAAATAAAAGATGCTCAAGGCAATTCCCCACGAACTCCATCCACACCAAGCAGCCACTCCCAGGAAGCGATACCCCAGTCCTGAACAGCCGATCCAAAAGAGAGAAGAAAAGGAAAAAGGCAGAAAAGCCCAGAGACCCCTGCAAAACAGCAAAACGTCCCAACTGAACTCCCCAAGCTGCACCCCAGAGCAAGCAAGAGCAGGAGAGAGAGAACAGCCCAGAAGGTCCTGACTCTTCTTAAAGAATTAGCATGACGCTAATGGGCTGGAATACTCTCATTGCTCAGTCTGGGCATCAGTCAAGCTCTGCCCCATCCATCCCCCCTTCCTCGCTGCCTCAGGCCTGTGGGCAGAGCCCAGAGTGTCCTTGGCTCTCAGACCAGAGCAATTACAAACATTAACTCTGTCCTGGGGTGTTATCTACTTGTTCTTAAACTAAGTCCAAATAATGAGTGTGGTAGCTGTGAAAAAGATTTCTAACTGCATGAAGAAAATTAACCCATTTTCAGTCAAACCAGCACACGAGTGTAATGGCCTTCGCTGCTTTATGGAGCAGCTTTTTGACGCCGTCTGCAGGGGTCAGGATCCACAAGCCAGTGGAGCCGCAAGTGCTGCCATCACTGCTCAAGAACCTACTTATTTATAGCATCTCTTTTTTTTTTTTAATGTTTTTTGCACAGGAATACTTTTAGGATGAATTCTAATAAAAGCTTTTCATGTTTCTCAACTGTGCTAATAGAAAGATACACATGCATTCAGTTTTTATTGAGTCAAGCACACAGATGCTTCTCCCCTCTGTGCAAATAAAAGTGGATGTGTGTAACTAGCCAGAAGAGGAGACAGATGCCTGTTAATGTGTGTTTCCTACAGGTATTGGCTGTTTTCGGATGAGGTTCCTGGCTTGTTCATTGAAAAAGGCTGGGTACATGACAGCATAGACTACAGATTCACCCTTTCCCATCAGAAAAAAGAAGATTTTAGAAAGGACTGCAGCCCAGGAGGTATGATCAACCTGCTTCTCCATGGGTATTTCCTTTGTTGTTGTCTGTAAGGATGGATTAATGAATGTAAGAGAACTGTCTAGTCTGAGTGTTTTCATGGGGAAACTCTGATTTAAGCCTTCTTTAAACTCAAGAAGCCTGCACGCAGGAGTGGCTGATGCTCATGATGATCCCCCTCTGCTGCGGGTCTTGAGAACTACCTGCAGTGTCCCTCCGCCTGCAGTGTCCCACGGGATACCATCACCTCTGTCAGCAGCAGCCAGCTTGATGTCAGTCGTGGACTAATCCCTCTGGTTTATGCTGACCCTGCCAAGTTGCAGTGTGCCAGACGTCCTGGAGGAGGAGTCTGTTGTCCGCTGCAGAGTGAGGGTATCCTCACTGTTAGAGTGCATCTCTGGGAACAATTTCTTCCCCAAAGGGCTGTGGGGCATTGGAACAGGCTGCCCAGGGCAGTGGTGGAGTCACCATCCCTGGAGGGGCTGAAGAAACCAGAGATGAGGTTCTCAGGGACGTGGATGGGGGAACGGTTGGACTCAAGGGTTTCTTCCAACCGAACTGGTTCTGTGATTCTGTCTGTCACTGTGCTGATGTTCCACCATTGGCAAGACTCCCAGATTAATCTGTGAGGTAGTATCAAGCAGGTCAGTCCTCTAGATCCCTGTAGCTTTGCTGATTGTGGCCGTTTTGGCACAGCCCTCTTGTATGTGTCCTCTCGCCTGCTGTTTACCTTGCACCCAGCGTGCAGGTGAGGTGTGGTGACAAGCTGAAGTTCTAGTATGTCCTCTGTAATTTTCTGGCTGACTTGGAGTCTGGGTGGTTGGGGCATTGCAGGGAGAACTTGGACATGCACAAAAATCAGTCTGTGGGGAGGGAAACTCAGCACTTGTATGTGGCAGTAGTTCTGGGTACTGAAGAGCATATTGTGACCTGACTGCAGCTGCAGTGTTAATCCTCATTGCTTCCTGCTCCTGGAGCATCACAGGCTGACACTGACTCCATCTACAGCAACGCTGCATGAGAGGCTGTTGGGAGTTAAACCAGAACCTTCACCTGGTGGTTTTGTTTTAGACAATGGTCAGAGCAAACGTCTGTAGAAGAATGGAACAGGGCACATGCACCGTGATACCTCACCCAGCCATCTGCATCTTCGTGACTTGTTGAGCTGGAGGTGGTGTCATTCAGTGACCCTTCATGGGTATATTTTATTATGTGAACTTTATCAAATACCAGCCGGCCGTGTTCCTGTACACCAGCTGCTTCCAGCTGCATGAATTTCTCAAGTGCTGCCTGTCTGTTTACCTAGCTAATGTGCAAGGTTTCAGCACATTCCTTTTGAAACTTAACAAGCAAAGGCTTAAATCAGCAAGGGTTTAAATTTGTGTCTGACTGCCGTGCCAAGGTGCTCAGAAATGCAAATACATCCTATTTGTAACTCAGTTCTAAAAGTACTTTGACAATGTGTAGCTAAAAAGTAGAACTAGTTTAATGCATTTGAAATAGTATGTGCTTTATGATACAGTAATTTCTTAAAAAAATCCATTATCTTTCTGTATTTCTATAAATTAATATGCAGCATCCTTTAGCAAGCTAATGCTGGACTAGTTTTCCCTGACAAATGCATTGCTGGCCTAGGTGCTGAATATAAACGCTGAACTGGAGGTAGGTTGGTTTTTGCAAATTAAAAACACAGAGGAGGAAGGCGAACGAGAACAGCTCTGAGCTTGTGCTCTTGTTTTGCAGACAAGCGGAAAAGCGCGGACGGCAGACTGAGCAAGCTCCACCGCGCTGCACGCACTGCCGACCTGCCCGCAGAGACCACCACCCCCAAGCAGGGACAGAACTTATGGTAACATGTGCTTTTATCACTGCAAAGTGCTCAAAGTGTAGAGGTCAAAGAAACCAGACAGCTTTTGTTTGGCAGGCCCTACTGATGGCTGGTAGGGCAGCCAGTCCAACCGCCAGTGAAACCACTGGAGTCAATGTAATCAATCAGACTTAAAGCTTGTATGAATTAAGCTGGTAAAACGCTACTTTGATGTATTGCTTTTTAAATATTTTATATTCAGAAGATTGTTAATTTAGGAGAACCGATGTGTGCTTTTTTCCAGTACTGGTAAGTGTAATTTTTGAACCAAAAAAAAAAGGAAAGAAAAAAAAAAAAGAGGAGGAGGAGTTGGGGAGCAGTGACCTAGCTAAGTGTGTATAGATTTTCTTTTGTGGTTCATCTCAGCAGGACTGAATTGTGGCACATGAGGTCCTTGAGCACATGAAATTCAAGTCTCCATTGAGATCTCTGCAGCCAGGGCTGAGCCCTGCGTGTTCCTGGCCCCTGTGAGACGTGCAGAGTGTCCCCAGCTCCTTGTCCGTGTCTTCCCGGGCCGTACAGCAGACTGTGCTCGTGTCCGTTTGATCTCCTGTAGCACCACAGTGTGGAATTGATTTTCATTGCTACTGATAATTGTAGCTTAGCAAAATTATTCTCCCATGTTGACAGCCTGCTATCCGTTTAACACTTCCCAACGCCAAGCAGTAGCCACCATGTCTTCTAAGTGAATCAAATCTAAACGCTCTACCTTTGACAGGTTTTATTGTGACCTGCTCCAGTAATTGCCCCAACCAATGTCTGTTACCCTCAAAGAAAATCTCCTGTGTTGACTGTTGCCCTGTGTGGTAGGGAGTGATCAGTGGTCCTTATGCCAGAACATACTGGCTACAGCTTCATCCGCTATATTGCCTGTGAAGGATTCTGCTTTTTTTTTTTTTTTTTTAGATAACTCTGAGAAGTAACTGTCCGAACGTTCTTGCTCGTGCAGCTCCCGTGTTAGCGCTGGCTTTCCCCCAGAATTTTCCACTGTGGTTATTTGGTCTTTGATAAACATCCCCAGTTGTGAGCTTGGCTCCGCGGTTCTGCTGCTGCACATCAGAACTGCCTTATTGAAGGTGTTCCTGCTTCCCCACCAGGAACTGCCAAAGAAACTGAAATTTGTGGATGTCTTGATTCCTCTAAACCATCGGCACAGAGTGCTGACGCTTTGGATTGCTCTCTTTTTCATTGCTGGCAGAGTTCCTGTGCGTGCCTTCTGACCAGTATTGCCATGACAAATCTCACCCCTTTCTCAGTGTGGTCCTTTGCACGTGGCCAAAACTCAAGCAGTTGGGCTTTCCTGGGGAGTGGGGCTGAGCAGGAGGTTGTGGAGGCCAGTGTGATCCCCAGGGAAGTTCTCCCTGCTCTGATACTCCTTCCTTTCACAGAGATGGCAGATGTATTCCAGTAAAAAGACAAATTATATGAGGAAAACAGCTTAAACTAATAGTGCATATCGCTATAAACTAAAGGCGACATAGAGCCAAATCAGATGAGTGAAGTAACACAGAATCCCTGAAACTTGTAATTCCAGGCGAAACTTGAAAAAGCTTAATATCAGATACTGCAGTGTTGAATTGCTCAGTCAGGCAACTGAACAACACGCTGAGATGAGAGAGGTCGGAGTGGGAGCAAAGGCAGGAGAGCTCTGCAGAGGAACAGCAGCTCTGTGAAGCAGGTCGTGCGCACTTTCAGGGCTGAATTAAATTCTGTTACTAAGAGCTGATTTGCAAGAAGTGACCATAGTATGCAGTATTCTTCTATTTTTCAGAAGAAGAGAGCAACAAAAAAAATAATGAAGCAACTTGTTAAGAAGACAAAAAAAGGCTTAAATGGCAGCCAGAAGCCTAAAATGCTTTCAAAGAGGTTGTCTTAAAGTTTCTGTACTAGATGGTCAAAGCAAGTGCTGCCTCTTACCTTTGAAAAAAAGGTTTGAGAAAACTTGGAAACCAAACAGCAGCAGTGATAAAACAACATTCTCATATGGTTCACGTCAGGATAAGGAAGCTATTAAAAGTAAGAATGCCTGCTTAAAAACTCTGGGTCTAAATGAAAGAAATAAAAAATGGTAAACTAAGTGCAGACGAAGGACAATTTTTTTTTTTTTTCCTTGGGGAACAATCATGCTTCACAAGATCCGTTGTTGCAAGGCCTGCCGGAGGATAAAGAGGGAAGCTCTTCTCATGAGTGAATAATTGCCTAAGAAATGTGAAAAATTACAGAAATACTCTTAATTTGTGTGTTCAGTGGGGAGATGGAGAGTAATGCTAGCAGAGAATGGGGGAATCTAAAGAAACAGGATTTTTTTATGATACAGAAAAAAAGAGAACTGAAAATTAAACCAGCAAAGGGCAGTTCTGAAATAGGGAGGCGAGTGCTGCTCGGGATCCTCCAGCCGATGTGTGCGACTCGCTGCCACCAGCTGCTCGGGATCTTCCAATTTGTAGCTGTTCAAAGCCCCAGTTGGACAAATCGTCAAAAGAGGAGTTCCCTGGGGAGTGTTAAGCACCAAGATTCCTGTCCTGGCACACAAGGGAGTCCTCCAAAAGATGTCAAAATCTGTAGGGGCAAGTTGAAGCAATGTCCCCGCGTGGCCGCTCTGCTCTTTGCCACTCCGAAATAACACAGTGAGCCAGGTGAGTTTGGGGTTTATTTGGCCTGGCTCTTGTGCTACAAGGCCTTTGATTTCTGTCTGGTTTGGTGCCTGCTGGGAAGCACCGATAACAGTCCCAGCACTCACTGGTTTTCACCTGTGTGTGGTGTTCAGCCGAGCGGCTTGGCCGTGTCAGGGTATCGAGGTGAAGCAAACTGAAGGGCAGGTCTGAGCCCGATGTGGCCCTCACGCCCTTCAGGTGAGCGGGGGGCACAGAGGCAGCTTTGCAAAGGAAACGAGACCACTTCTACCTCCGCATTCTGTGCTGTCTGTGTGAATTTCTCCTGACAGGGCCACCCTGAGCCGTTCCACAGATAAGCATTAAGCTTCTTCAGCTGAAAGACTTTTCTCTAAAGCTCTGGAACTGCAGAAAGCCTGTTTGCTCAGTACCTGTCTGACAGCTGTCACCCGGAGCGCCAAGCTTCCACAAAACACCAAGTGATAACCTGAGAGCTGTTATTTCAGGGGACAGCCAGTAACTAGAACTTCCTCGGAGGAAATCCTGTTACAGTATCTCCCTCTGTGGCCATTGTCATTGATCTCTCCAGCCTCAAGGACGCCCATGAGCGTGGATGGTTATGGAGGAGTGTCCTCCTTGGCCACTTTTTGCAGGTTGTCCTTGTGCAGCCCCAGGAGCCCTGAGACCACGCTGAAGTCCTTGGATATCTGCAACTTCTGTTGTTTGGATACAAGGGCTGGTTCAGCTATAACTCATGATAGCGTGCGGTGCATTGGAAGTTGCATTTCTTTGCATTCTGCTTTAACTGCTACTATCTGTCTCCTTTATCAAGTAGTACATCTACCATGGGATTGAGAGTAGCCTTACAGTGCACGGCGAGCATCTTTAGCTTTACCCCATTATACTTAGATTTATGAAACTTTGAAATGAACACAAAATGAGCTCCATGAATGGTTGTATTTCACAGTCCTGCCCCCCTTCTCCTTGAGGATAGGAGCTGGTAGGACATGGATGAAGAGGGAAATAGGCTCGATATTTCTGCCAAGAGCTACAGAAACAGTATCTCATGGAAGTGGTTTCTGCTTTCAGTACTTTGTCCCCAAAAAGAAGAGGGCGCAGTGTTCTGTCCTAGAAGTGCAGAGTCTGAATCATTGTTCTCATTCAGAATCATGAATGTTTGATTCCTTCTGTCTTCTCCAGATGGATAGTCCAGTCCCATTTCTAACATTGTGCACCACTTTCACTGATCTTGATGCTTATTAAAAAATCTCCACATTTAAAGCTTCTGGGCACGTGGTCCCTGAAAAACTCTTCTGTCTGTTCTGTGGTGCTTCGTGAGCCGTGTCCATCTGTCCAGCACAAACCACGGGTTAATCACAACCTTTGCAGTATATTAGCGTGTGGGAGACTTCTCACTCATCCTGGTCAGAAAGCAGCTAAATTTTGGAAATAGTGGCATCTCTGCAGAGTAACTCCATTGTTCTTCATGTGGCAGGAATACAGTTTGGTACAGCGGGTCCCCTCAGCAGACAGCTGGAGTTACCCTGCGTGGGTGCTGACAGGCTCCATCTCACGCCTGTATTCTGCAGAGGGAGTTCCCCTGTTTCCACCAGCCGTCCAGAGCAGGTGCTGATCCTGGGCTCCCCCAGACCTTGTCTTCTCCATTTCTTCTATTCCCTGCTCTGCAGTCCAGGTTTTACACCTTTCCCGCTCTGCTCTGCGCTGGGGCGGCCTCACCTGGAGCATTCACTGTGTGCAGGGCTGGGGACACAGGAGAAAAGGAGATAAAGCTGCTGGAGAGTGTCCAGAGGAGGCTGCGAAGCTGGTGAAGGGTTTGGAGGGGAAGCCGTGTGAGGAGCGGCTGAAGTCCCTGGGTTTGTTCAGCTGGAGCAGAGGAGACCGAGGGCAGAGCTCATGGGGCTGCAGCTTCAGCAGGGGAGCAGGAGGGGCCGGGCTGAGCTCTTCTCTCTGTGACAGGGACAGACCCCAGGGAATGGCAGAAGATGTGCCAGGGGAGGGGCAGTTGGACATGAGGAAAAGGTTCTTCACCCAGAGGTGCTGGACACTGGAACAGGCTCCCCAGGGAGGTGTCCTGGCCCCAACCTGACAGTGTTCAAGAAGAGACTGGACAACGTCCTCAGACACACGGGGTGACCTGTGGGGTGTCCTGTGCAGGGACAGGAGCTGGACTCTTGATCCTTGTGGGTCCTCCCAGCTCAGGACATTCTGTGATTCTTTGATTCTCTCTTTCTTTCTGTCCCTCACAGCCCATAGCCCCAGAACAGGGAGGGATATTCAGCTTCAGTGAATACTGAGAGCTTTTTACTTGATGCTTGTGCCATTTCTCCTCTGTTTTGATTGCTGATCAGTCAGCTGGCTTGTGCTGCCAGAAATGTGAGAACAGCATCCTGGCTGTTATTTAGGGATGCAGGAAGCTCTTACCCCAGTCAGGATTTCCCCCTTTGGATCAGTTTGAAACCCTCCCTCTGGTCTTCACTCTCCCACGGGTGTCTTTCCCATCACTCTGGACTGTTATTAAGCTGTGTCAGGGCACCAGTTGCCTTCCCCTTCTTCTTATCAAGACCCACAAGGTCACAGCCCTGTTGCCTCCTCCATTTAAACACCAGCCCTGTCTTACCGTGTTCATGCCCCAGTCCTGCACTGGTTGAGCCCCAGTTGCAGCTGGAGGTTTTTCCATCAGGTCAGGGAGTGTGTGGATCTGCGTTGGGAACCAGGAGCTGTGGTTGCACAGAGCAGTGTCACCAGTCAAACTAACACGAGTTTATTTTGATACGTTCATATTATGCACATTTGAGTTCAAGCTGATGTAGATTAGTTTGCTCTCCCAGAAATCAGTTTGCTCTCCCAGTTGTACTCTCAGGGCAGACTGGGAGGACTCAAGTCCCTGTTGCAGATGTTCTCCCTTCCCTGTCCCATTTCCTTTTCAGCAGGAACGAAGTTGTACCAGGACTTACCCCTCGCTTTCTTCCAAGGCTGATCTCTGCTTTCTCACGCTGCCCAGCAACCTGTGTTGTCTTTCCCCCAACCACAGAACGCTGGGGAACCCAAGCGCCATTTGCTGCGTCTTTCCAGTGCCTGTTCGTGTTTACGGTAGGCAAAACTGTGCAGGGAATTCCCCCCTTAGATTTGCAGCTGTGGGGGAAGGCTGAGGACGCTCAGGCATGGTCTGAGCTATTTTTCCAGCTGGATGCCGTGGTGTATGGGCAACAGTGGCCGATGTTGGTTCACCGTGACCTGGGCAACCTCCTCAACACGCATGAGGAGTCCTCTGCTGCGTGTCTGCAAGGGAACTGTTTGGAAGCTTGGTTTGTGCCATTGCAACGGATTCTTCATGCTGAAATATGGTTTAGGACCAATCCCAAGATTTGCCTCAAGGGTTTGGAAGCAATTTGATACCAAATATTCTAGAGAAATTTCTCTGTATTTAGCAGAAGTCCAGTAGACTTAGAAATGCTCATCCTTGCAGTGGTCTGTCTGTAGACCCACCAGTGAATGCAGGAATCTAATCTGTCACCATAAGTGGCATCTATAAGAAACAGGCACAAGTTACGTTGTCATAGGTCTGTGTGAATGTCTGTTGGGGCCCATGACCCAGCCCCTGATCCATCACTGGCGCTGCTGAGGTGCCTGGGACATGTTTGGAGCTGCCCTGTCCCGTTTCTCTCCGGGCAGGTGTGCAGAGGATGGTGGTGGCCAAAAGATTTGATCTCGGTGTGGGAAGTGAGGATGCTCTGCGGGGCTGGAGTGCACTGGAGCAGATGACTGGCAAGAAATAATTTTTCTTCCATTTTTAAATCAATCCTATGTTTTATTAGAGTAATTTATTTTCTAACTGAACGCAAACTGTGAGCTATTCCCCCAATATGACCAAACTAGAACTCTGAAATATTTTCTTTTCAGAGATGATACTTAGTAGGTATTTCTGACTGAAAAATAAGCATTGTGGATACAGTGATTCCAAGAGGAGCCAGAACAGCATCTTTCTCTAGTTGCTTGGCTCATCCGAGGTTGTGCCTAAGAAGAAAAATTCGATCTGGAGTCTCCTCCGCGGCTGGCAAGGGTCACATCGTGGTCCTTTGTAATCGTTTCCACACAAGTTTGATTTTTCTCTTCCCTGGCTCCCCTCTTCTAAGGAAGCAATCGTCTTCTGGAAGATTTGTAATTAGTCTTATTTTCCGTAAATGAGCTCTGAAGCTCAGATTGAATCCCCGTCCCCATCAGATGAGGAGGTTCCATGACATCCTAGAATAGGGTTGGGGCGGAGCGGGGGAAGGAAAAGAGCAGAATTTCAGACTGTCTTATAACTAGTTTAAATCTACAACCCATCATTAAAACTTGATTGTACGCCGGAACTGCAGAGAGAATGCCTCGTGTAGAGAACTCTGCAGAAGTTTTCCCCTTTTAAATTCAGCCACCTGCCGATTGCCATTGCTGTCCTGACGGACTTTCTGAGCAGAAAGGTTTAAAGCTAATTAGTGTGGTTTTCACATACTGCATCTAAGCGTTCAAGTTAACGTGAGCTGCTCAGACAGGAGAATTTCTGCAGCCTTCGCAGCCCCCGAGCTGCCCTGTTGCCATCGCGGTGTGAGTTACATGATAGCTCTGGATAATCTGTGGCCTTCTGGGGTTAATGGAAGAAGTCACAGGCTTTGCAGAGAGAGTGATTAAATTGCCAGGCTGTGCAGCGCGTAGCATGTTAATGTTTTCTAGTGCATCTGCAATGACATTCAGATTACTTAAACTGAGTGCAGCTTGGTGAATCTAATCCCTGGGATACATTACTAAATTCAAATGCCGATGTTTTAATAAACATAATGGGGGGGAAAAAAAAAAATCTATAAATCAGTTCTGTGCTCAGTTTGTTTTTATTTTTCTTACCCTGGAATTGGCTACATTTGGGGACCTTGAAATGAGGCCCATCTGATTCAGAATGCTGATGCCAGCATTACTGGAAATGTTTCACCTTGCTCCACTGGAGGTTACTCGTCAGCCCTCCCTAATAATGCTTGTGAACTATTTAGAAGCAGGAATTGTCTTGCCCCAGATACACGTTAGTGAGTTGGTGTTGGTGCGTGTTTTATCTTCCAGGTTTCTGTGTGACAATCAGAAGGATTTGGACGAGCTGCTGGATTGTCTGCACCCGCAGGGGGTCCGCGAGAGCCAGCTGAAGGAGCGCCTGGAGAAAAGGTGAGGCTGCTCCTTCCCTCGTGCGCCTTCCCCAGGTCACGGCGCAGTCAAATCCTCAGCACAACGAGCCTGACTGTGTCTGGGGCAGCGTGCTGTGCTTGGCTCTGGTCGTGCCTGTGCTGAGAGGAGCGGATGTTGAGGATGAGGAATTGCTCTTTTTTTGGGCAGTGCCTGCAGGTTCCTGGTCAGTAATGCTTGAAGCCGTGAGGAGGTTCTGTCAGTCTTTAAATTGCAACTGGAAACAGAGGCGTTGCTGTTCTGCCCCCTGAGCCAGCGCTGCCATGTGCTTCAGTCATCTCTCAAAGCACGTTCTGCGCTGGTGGAGCATGTAGGTGACACTGGATACCGTTGCTGTCCCGGGACACTGCGTGTGTTCAAAGGTTCTTTTTGATTTTCCAGGTATCAGGACATCACACATTCTATCCATTTGGCTCGGAAACAGAACCTGGGCCTCAAATCCTGCGATGGCAACCAGGAGCTGCTGAACTACCTCCGAAGTGATCTCATTGAGGTTGCAACTCGGCTGCAGAAAGGAGGGCTGGGCTACGTCGATGTGACACCAGAATATGAAGCAAAAGTGAGTGAACAGGCAAAGCAGTACTGAGCAAGAGGAACACGAGCTGATACTTTCTGTGAATGTCTTGAGTTTTTTGTTCTCCTCAGACAAGGGGATCAGGAAAATGAGTTTTCTTGTGTGTCCTCTCTTTCCAAACTATTATTTCAAGATTACACAGCTGCTGGCTTGAGGTTCTTTTGGTGTAGGTGGGTCATAACTTTGGAGCTGGTTGTCCTGCACAGCTGATAAATGGTCCTGTTTCCTTCATCTGGTGGCAGACTTCTTTATGGAGCATTAGCAGAGCTTTTTGTAGCTAATTTTTAGCTTCTACATCAAAGCCAGCATGACTTGTTGAGACAGCAGTTTTCCATTTTGGATTTTTTTTTCATAAATTCAGACCACTTTAGGCTTGAGGTAATGATTGTGTGCCAGGACCTGAAGGGTGTTCTGTCCATGGGCGTGTCAGCAAAAGGAAGTTACTGTGCGGGGAACTAAAATGTGGGTTTCTAGTGCTCTGGCAGTTCAGCCTGACTCGTGTGAGCGTTGTTGGTGCACTGGGTGTCTGTAGGAAGAGAGAAATGTGCTGTGGGTAGAGGACACACTCCTGTGACTGGTGCCCGCGCCTCCTGCCGCAGCACGGCATTGTCCACTCGGAATGATTAAAGCTCTGCTTGAGCTGCACCCTGAGTCACTGCAGAGACTTCCCCATGTAGATGAGACCAGAAGTGTTAAGAGGAGGAGAAAAGCAAAGTCACTAAAGGAATGGAAGAATTGCTTAGTGCTTGGTCATCACGTGGGGGGGATTGGTGGGGTTTTTTTGCAAGGCATGATGCTTTTCTCTGAGCAGTGCCATGCAGGATCTTCAGCTGTGTATGAACTGCAGCAGAAGCAGCAGCAATGTGCTGATTCCGTGAGCAGGTGCGGTAGATACCAACACCGCGTTGAGTATCACACGTGTCTGCGTGCGGGACAGACCCACCTGAAACAGCACAGAGTAACCTCCTGCTCTTGGTCACCACGTGCTCTTCCAACAGGTGTACTCGCTGGAGAGCCTGAAGGATTTTGGAGAGTGTGTGATCGCACTCCAGGCTGGGGTCGTTAAGAAGTTTCTTCAAGGCTTCATGGCCCCCAAGCAGAAGAGGAGGAAACATCAAGGAGAGGACTATGTTGCCAAGGCTGAAGAGATAGATGAAGACAAGAAAATGGCAGAAGAAGCCAAGGTATTGTTCGCTTCAGGGTTCTGTTTTGGCCTTGTAATATAATTCTTTGAGCAGGGGTAATACACTTCATTGGGTACTAAATCCTGAGCAGCTTCTCTCAACTCCAATGTTAGAGTACATTGGGTTTGTCATTTATGGGGCAGGTATTCCCTGGTTATTTTGAAGAGTAAGGTATTGGCAAAATTAAAATAGTGTGGAATTGCAGTTAATTTTCTCTGTAGGAATAGGAGATGGATCAAGTCAAGTGTTTGACTTGTTTGTGCAGTTCCTTACACAAGTTGCATACTTTAGTAAAAGCATATTAGGGAGCACTTTTAGAGAACTTAACAGGAGTTCTATCGATCAGGGAGGACTGATGGAAGCTTAATGCCTTTGATCCACAAAGAGAAGGAGAGGCAGGTGTGTGTGACTGCAGGGGAGTGAGGGTCAGGGAAATATCAGCATTTCCAAGAGGCACAAGTCGTGTGTGCAGAGACACCACACCAAATCCTGACCTGGACTTGGACACAGCTCGTCTGGACACCTGGACAAACAAGCCGTGCGCGCCCGCAGTGGGAAAGCGGAATTGTGGGGCTAAATACCCTTCCGAGTAAAGCTCAGGAGGGACGGAGAAGGGCTGCGGAGGATGTGCCTGGGTCCTGCGGGCAGTTGAGCTGTACCTGTGTTGCATCTGAGGAAGGATCCCAGTGCTCAGGGGAGTTTCTGGGCATGAAGTTAAATGGGACGTTAGTGCCCCACGGTGAGACCTGCCCCACTGCCCCTTGAAGTGCTTCTGCCCTGATCAATCACTGACTCTAGCAGAAGTAGCAAGATCAGAATTGGGTCAACAGAAGCATTTGAAATTCCCAACTTAAAAACCAACTTAAAAAAAAAAAAATTAGATGTTTGACTGGTATGGTTTGTTTGGTGTTTGTTTTGTTTTTAAAGCCCCTGTCAGTGCATGCTGGACCCTTGTTTGAACATCAAGTCTTTGCTGTGTAGTGGCATTGCCATGTTAGCAGGATATTTGGATGGGCACTAGAGATTTTCGCATTCCTCACTTGTCCTGGAGTATTTAAACTCTGCTGACTTGGAATCCTTCATGTCTTAGTGCAAAGGGAATGGAAGGCGACCTTACCCTAACAGCCATCAGCAGAATAGCGAGCTGTAAAAATCAGTGATGTCTGGGACACAAAGGACCTGGATCATCATGTTTCCTGTATCTACAGCAACACCACATTGTGCCTTAGTCTGTGTGTCCCACAGCTGTAACTGTAAGGTTGATAGCTGTGGGACACATGGATTTACTACAATGGACAGTAATTGAGCTGTGTAAGCTCTGTATTTAGACCCTGGTCACTTCTCTACTACTGCTAAAGCTATATTAGATTTCAAACCCACATTCGGGGTTTTTTTGCCTGAAAATTGAGCCATTTTGGTCGTGAATGCTTGGGTAATTTCCCCATTCTACCTTAGAGCATTGCTCTGTTACTTCATGACCTGGTTAGGGAGGTCGTTTGCTCCGGCCAGGCCAGGCTTGTGCTGCGGGTTTTGTTGGAGGAATTGCAGAACTGTCAGCTCCAGCAGCCCCGTCTGACACAGTGGCCGAAACCTCCCGACTCGTCCTTTCCCATCTGCAAACCAGCTGCAGCAGTAGGATTTCTGAATATTGCTGGACCCGTAATCATAAGTTACTTTGAGTTTTTTTCCAGTGTTACCCATTTGGTCGAACGAGCCTCCACACTGAGCTGTACGGGCACAGATTCGGTGTTGCCGGTGGAGTGTGTGGTCGTGCTGGTCTCCTCGGTTCGCTGGCTCTTGTGCCCATGTCTCGGGAGCATTTCCTGATGCACTGCGGTGCCTTTGTTGTCTGGCTCAGTTTTCTAAACGTTCATGGTGGCACAGGCAACGTTCAACTTTTTTGTTGGGTATTTGGGTTGGTTTGTTGGTGGTTTGGTTTTTGGCTTTGTGTTTTGGGGTCGATTTTTTGCCTCAGTTTATCTGGAATGAGCTTTCTTTTTGCCAAAGCAGAAAACCTTTATCGATGACCTTGAAAGAGCAGCCCAGATCTTAGATATAGTTATCCGATTTTAAAAAAAAATACTGTTAGGCTTTTAAAGATGAATCTCCTGTATAGGCCAAGAATTATGAAGTCTTTTAGAGCCAGAACTGCACTGAGAGTACATAGCAGGTAAAATACAGCATAGCCCTACTGGAAAAATATGCTTAATATACTTAGAGGCTATATGAGTGAAACTGCAGCCCTGCAGTATGGTTATGTCTCATTTTCCCTGTGAGAAACAAGTTATAGCCCCCGTTTGCTGACATAATCGTCTGTCCTGAGCGCTGCCGCTGGCTCAGCTGCGGAACGTTGCGGCGCAGACCCGGCTCACGCTGCGCTGAACATCGCTCTGTGCTCCGAGTCCCTGCGAACGCCCCCGTTCCCAGTGCCCGTGGCGCTTGGGACTGTCCCAGAGCAGGACAGGGAACGTGTCACCTCCTTGCAGTGTGACACTGTGACAACTGCCTGAACACGGTGAGAGTGGCATTGGGGTCGGTCCTCACCCAAAAACCAGCTTCACAACCAATAATTACAGTTCCCGCTGTTCAGAGGGATTTCTGTCATCTGAAGATACCAGACAAGGTTTGTCCGCCTTTACCCAAGCAGGCATTTTCTGGCACTCTAAAGTTGAAATGTGACTTTTCCTTTAGTATTTTTGTGGGTTTTCTGTTTTCCCTGCTAGATTGCTCCTCTCCAGTCTGAAGGGTATTTCAGTATCTTCTTACAGTCTCCTGTTTTGCCTGGTTGGCACTCTGAACTCCCTTGATAATGGTGCTGCTAAAATGCCATAGTCTCATGATGCTTGGGAAGCAAGGCTAAAAATCTGTTAAATTCCACAGGCTCGGGGAGAAAAATCTAAGCAAAACTTGCCAACAGCTTTTGCAGATTTATCTTGGCCCAGCAGTTACCCAATATGTTAACAGCAAAACCCATGGAACAGTTACTTGGAAAATCAATTACACAGTACGAGAAGCACCTCAACAATGTTCTGCAAAGAAACAGCACGATCTGCCGCGATGGGCTGGGCAGGTTTCTGTCTGTCTTGAGTGTCTCGGGCTCCAGGTTCCACACCAGCAATGGCAGTGAGGATGTTGGCATTTTAGAACAGTGTGTGTGTTTTTCCAAGCATCTCATGTATGCTGTGCTTCCTCAAATTCAGTGGGAGGAGAATGTGCAACTCTGCAAAAATCCTGGGTTTTGTTTGGCTCCCAAATTGCTGTCAGCTGCAGAGTTTAGATTTTCCCATCTGACACTTCACTGTTTGTTTTTTCATTCTCTTGGGGTAGAAGAACATTAACTTGGGTCCTATTATGTCCCTGTCATGTCTGGGCCATCACCTCATTGTTGTAAAGCAAAGGATTAACATCGGAGTTGAACATGCGGTGGCTCTGGATTACTCTTCTGTTCTGGTGCATTTCCGATTTACCGCAACATCGTTTCTAAACCTCCAGAGCTGAGTTGGAGCTTTCGCGTGGGGCTCGCGATGTGCAGACTGCAGCAGTTACCTTGCTGCAAATCTCAGGTTTAATGAGATCCCCACTTGCAGCTGATTCTGGGATTTCACGTGCGCTGAGCTCATCTTGTCTCAGGAAAGCGGCTGGGTTTGTATTTGGGGCTCCAAACGCTTTGCCTGTCGAATGTGATTGTCGCCAATGTCACGGTCGCGGGTGCCCGCGGGAGCAGCGGGTCCGGCTGACGGTCCCTCGCCCGCGGCTCCACGGGAGGGCAGCACAGGCTGCTGCTGCCTGGCCCGGCTGCCTCCCCACTTGCATCCCGCATTCTACGGCGCAAGATTTCTGCCTTTTATTTCCTTAGCCCGATGATTATTTGGGTTAGACTTTCAGAGCAAGAATTTAGTGGAGTTCACGTCGGTTGTTTCAGCCTGGCCGTGAAACGCAAAAAGGCTCTACTGTTATGAGCAAACTGACTGATCCAGGGAGGCTGGTTATGGATAAACCACAAACAGGACTGCTGAGGCTCTACAGAAGGAAAGAAATACAGAGTTGAGCTTTGGTTATTAAGGGCCCCAGCTAAAGGATATAAAAATATCTTGGGACTGTAGCGAGCTGTGTCTGTGCTGCGTTGTAAGCTGTGAGGTCTGTCTGCAGGTTGCTTCAGCCACAGAGAAGTGGAAGACGGCAATCCGTGAGGCCCAGACCTTCTCTCGCGTGCACGTGCTGCTCGGGATGCTGGATGCCTGTATCAAGTGGGATATGTCGGCAGAGAATGCCAGATGCAAAGTGTGTCGCAAGAAAGGTATGAATTCCTGCCCCGCGCCTGCGCAACGGGCGGACGCTGTCACCTCTCCGTGCCCTGCTTAGGCAATGTGCCCTTGTAGCCTGTCACTCTGTCTTTTGGCTCTACTTTGAGTTTTGAATGTCAGGATTTACAGTCAGAAGCGTTGATCTCACAGAAGGATTTGACCTTGACTCCAGTAAACCATTCTTATGAAACCAGTACAGAGTCTTGCAGAACATTGCAGAGCTGCTGACCCTGGGACGCTTGGACACAAGTCGTCTTCAAACCCTTCCGGGTGCACTTGTGCTCCTGTCCATTCCCTGGTTTCATTTCTGAGTTGGAATAGTCTTTGGGTCTCTGAGCCTTGTCAGTGAATCCCGTCTTTTACAGAAGGAGGGAGCAAGGAGAGGTTGGGAAGGTTAATTATCCTTTGCAGCCGCGTGGTGGGAGCGAGGTGGGATGATGCCACGTGGAGGCCAGAGTGGGAGCAGAACCGCTCGGTGAGCTGGGGAGGTGCCCAAATAGGTGACAAGGGGCCACCCTCTTTGTGTGCACTATAGGATGAGGGGTTTAGAGTGGTGCAGGTGGAGGGCGGACTAGAAAGAGTGTCGCCAGTGACCAAGCGCTGGGATTTGTTCTGCCATAACCTCCTTTTGGATAGGAGCCTGGAGGAAAGAGCTTGTGAGTACATTCTGCCTCATCATGTGCTTTTTGTCTTATTTTGCTCAAACACTAGTGGGAAATGAGGGCAGGCAGACCTCTGGGGAATGCTGGGCCACTTTTGTTTACCAGAAGGCTGCACCATCCACCTCTTGAAAGAAATAAGGCCTGAATTGGTGCAACATCCTCCTTCACCATGGAGCCTCAGGGACATTCCAAACCAATGCAAAACTGTCCTGTCTGCTGTTGAGAAGGGATTCTAGGCCAGATGTCAGAAGGGGCTTACCTGAGACTAGTTTCACAGAACTTAAGAACTGGGATGTTAAAGGACATGCTGGCAAGCTCTCTGTGCTTTCCTTTTTTCCCAGTAGCTGGCTCAGGACTGTCCCCGTTCCCCTGCGTCAGTGGGAAGCACAGACAGACCAGTTCTGCTGCATACTGATTTTCTTTGTAGGTTTGCTGCCTTAAGTAGAAAGAAGATGCTGTGTAGGTTGACCAGATTGAGGCCAGAGTAACTACATTTCCAGCTCCTTGCTAGGCTCGTGGGCACCTCTGCAGCAAACTTCTCTTTTTCTGTGTTTGGCTTGAGATTTACCTCAGTGGAACCTATTTGGCAGGTTTCTACCTTTGCCTCAAATGAAATCTTTGCAGGGCAAGGGACTTTGCATTGTTCTTTTGGTTTGTTTTTTAAATGCTGCTGGTTTCCGCTGCAGCGGTGAAACGGAGAGGGAAGGTTCCCCACTCGCAGGGAGCACTTTGCATCTTTCTCTTGCTTTGTCCCGACCTCCAGCGCTGTGGCAGCTTCTGCTTCTCAGGTGGAGCGAGGCTGCTGCACTCGAGTACAAGGATATTGCACTCTCCTAGGTGAGGACGACAAGCTGATCCTGTGTGACGAGTGTAACAAAGCCTTCCACCTGTTCTGCCTGCGGCCGGCGCTCTACGAGATCCCGGATGGCGAGTGGCAGTGCCCGGCGTGCCAGCCGTCCACGGCGCGGCGCAGCTCGCGGGGCAGGTGAGTCGCTGTCCTTTGCAGCGCCGTTCTGGCCACAAGACAACCAAACCCTCCTGAACCAGAGCCCCTTTGAACGGTTTGAAATTGCCAACCTGGCGCTGGAACAATAGAAAAGCCTTTTTTTGTTTTCTTTAGGCTGTAACTTTAGCACACCTGTGTTGTACTGACCCATGGCAACTTCAAGGGTTTTAATAAATCACTTCAACATGGCAGTGAAAACATGCACAAAACGTCGACCAAAACTGGATGCGCGAAGGGGTGTTGTTTTCCGTGGGCAGCTGGTTGCATTGCTTTTCTGTGGGAGTGCAGTTGGTAGCACTGCGTCTCTGTGTTCGCTGGGCTCAGTGCTGCTGTGTTCTTGTCAAGTTAGAGCAGATATCGCGCCAGGCTGCAGTTCAGCCCCTACTGTGCTACTAAAAATCAGGCTGCAAAATACTGCTCCGATGTTTTTCTGGACCCAATAAACCTTAACGAGACAGGAGTCTTTACAGGGCTACAGAGGGAACAGGATTTGAGGAGGAATCAAAGTTGTTCTATGCAGCAGAAATTAGTAGTTTCCTCCTGACAGCAAGAGGTTGAACTGTGTTTTGAATCACAAGCTGGAAGTTAAATGTATGCGAGATGTATTTTTCTGTTTACAATGTGTGACTCGGCTGCACGTACCTGCTGCTCAGCGAGATGAAGCATCGAGTGGCGCCCGACGCACAGATCGTCCCTCCCAGGGCGGCAGCTCAATAAGAGCTGCACTAGCTCCTAATGTGCAGGTGGTGTACGGCCTAAATGTATTACTTACTCCCTGGGCACCGTTTAAGAGCTTGTCAGGCCTGTACAAAAACGACAGAGCTTCAGTGCAGCTGTTGTGGCCCGAGATCACGGTTACTTTGATGTGGCAGAGTCACCTGCAAGCTGCTGGGCCCCTGGACCAGAGCCACCAGGTGGGGTGGCACCTGTCCTGTTATCTGCTTTCTGCTCTTGTCCTCCCAGCCCAGGCAGGAGAAAAAGTCAACCTGGGAGCACTTTGGCCTCCCCTGTACTGGAGGAGCTTATTCCTTTTACTGCTTGAGATCCTCTTTCTCCAGAGGACTGAGACTCCCACAGCAGCTCTGCCTTTGTCCCCTTTTGCCCATGTGTGCAGTTTTGTTTTCCTGTTTTTGTAATGTTTGAATGCTTTAACAGACACGTGCAAGAAGTCGGAACTGTCCTGGGCAGGGAGTCTCTGTGGCTTCTGACATCAGCACTGAAGCTGGATGCTTTGCTCACTAATAAATACAAGCTTAGCTGTGAATAATACTAAACAAGGTCTGTTTCCTCTGGTGTGCATCCAAGTGGCATGGCAGTGGAAGGAGATAATGGGAAAATATTCCAGCAGAAACAAAAAAAAGCCCCCCTTTTGAAACTCCTTAGGCCAGGCCTGCAGACCTGGGTGAAACAGCTGCACCTCCTCGCAGGGAGGAGTAATTGCAGAGCGATCACAATCTTCACGTCCTTTATCACATGGTCAAGGTGCCTAGAACAGCAAAAAACATACGGATTCAGCTGCTGGGGATTCTCAGCCCTGATGTTCAGACAGCAGCCTGGGAAGTCTGATTTTAGCTGTAGCTACAAGTTGATACTCTCAGAAATATAGTCGACTGCTTCAGTCTGAAGCTGGGTGTTTATTTCACGTTGGGGTGGTCGGCAACTCTGCCCGTGAACAAGCAGTTCAGAGGGCCCAGGGCCTCTGCTGCCCGGGCTCTGGTACAATGAACATGTTTATCTGCCTTGCTGTAGAAACTACACAGAGGATTCTGCTGAAGATGAAGGTGGAGATGGTGAGGATGCTTCTGATGAACCAGATGCTGAGGAGGAAGAAGAGGAGGAAGAAGATTACGAAGTTGCTGGACTGAGATGTAAGGCTTTGACAATGCAGCAAAGTAACAGAAAACATTGAGGCTCTGCATTGAGTGTCCAAAGTTTTGATCATATTTGGGACCTGTGCTTTTCCTCGCACAGAACAGGTTCTTACTTGGAAACAGTGTCACAGGGGAAGGCGCTGGGGGTGCTGCATGTTGCCTGGGGGGCTGTTGTGAACTCTTGTCCCCTTGTGGCAGGTCAGCGCTGGCAGAGATGGACACTGCGGTGAGCAATCGCTGCCCTGGCTGCGGCAGCAGCGTCCTCAGTCTCTGTGCCCACAGGGTTTGTTGGTCAACTGGATGCTCTGCAGAGACGTGCTTCTGGAGCTTTAACCACAACCCCCTTTCCTTGCTTTTTCCCTTCCAGCCAGCTCACAACCTCTTTAAATGCAGGATTTCTAGTGACTTGGCAAGGAGGCATTTTCAAATAGTCGGACTAGCGCTTCCTCTGCCCGTCCCTGTGGAAGGCGCAGCACTCGAGCTGTGACAGTTCCCTTTGCTTGCACGCAGCGACCACTCAGGATGCGGAACTGGCTCATTCCAGGGCAGCTGAGTGGAATAAAATAGCGTTTTCTAGATCCTCAATGACTGTTCCTCCACTCACCCACTTTTTAGTATGTGTATCCACTTTGTTTTTTAGGGGAATTTGACTTGGTCTCGTTTGGGCAACCTGATGCGCTGAAAAGATCAGTCTCGGAGTGGCACGCTGCCAGCACTGGCTTTCTGTCAAAATGCCCTTGACTGACATAAAATTAACTTCAGAGTGTCTTAACCAGGGCAGATGGTGAAATCTGCGGACTGGAACCCAAACGATTATCCGCTGTTCTTTCAAGGGTTTCCATCCAGGTCTTTCAGACTTGATTCCTCTGCTTTATTCTGGTTTCAGGGATGTTCACTGATACCCTGGCTATGTGCGCTGCTTGTTGTTCTGCGGTGTATCCATGTCCACACTTGGAGTGTGTTCAGCCTGTGTTGCTCGGCCAAGTCAGGAGCTGAGCCAAGGTTTCCAAACAATAGCAAAAGAGGGTTGCAGTCACTAAAAATAAAGCGCTAAATGCAACCCCTGGTTTTAAAGAGCATTAACATGGAAAGGTCACTGTGGAAAACTTCTGTTTTAATAGAGAAGTCCCATTAATCCTTGTGGCGTTTATCCTGGGGGATATAACCTAGAATGTTGGATTGTCAGACATTTAACACATGCCGCACGCTTGACACACAAGCGGAGCGACAGCAGGCGGACGTCCCACTGCCCCGACACACGCTCCCGTTGCGGGGGGCCCGGCAGGATGATTTATGGGACAGGGCTGGATTAGAGGCCGCAGATGAAGTGCTACAGCGCTGGATGCAGCTCTCTGAAGCACTTGTGACCAGGTGGAAGGAGCTTGGCTGGGGAAGGCGACCGACACGTTCTCCTGATACAGAGGGGTCATGGGAGAAACTTAAGACAAGGGAGTGCGTCAGCACGCTTGTGTTTCCATCAGCGCGTAGTTCTGACAGGCAGACTGACACACAGGCAAGTGCCTTTCTGTGGGATATACCGCAGCAGCCCCAGGCTTGGGTAACAAAATCCCATTGTTTCCCACTTGCAGCACATGGAGCAGCTCCCGGCTGCAGTAACCCAACACTCCCCCTGCACACAGGTCACTTTTCAGGGGGGTTTAGCAACTGGCGTATCCCACCGTGTGGGGCCACTTGGAAAAGCACCTGGCCCCAAAGTGGTGAGGGGCGAGGGGGCAGCAGGACACCAGGGAAGCGGCAAGTTTCTGCTCCCAGTGCTTTCAGAAGGGATAGTGCAGTGAGATTTGAGACAAGTGTCTGTCCTTGCGTTGCTTCCCCAGCTCTCCCTTGAGTCCCGACGCATCAGGGTCTCAGCGCTTGGTTTGCAGGCAGAGGGGCTGGGACCCCCAGGTCTCCACCAGAGCTCGGGGGTCTGTCAGTGCTGGCGGGTGTACCCACCCTTAAACAGAAGGCTGGTGCCAGACAGCAGTGGCCTCTTGTTGGGCAGAAGGGGATTACCCGTGTGTCTCAACTGAAGAGGGTATCAGGAGCACAGGACAGGAACGTGTGCGGAGCGAGGAGGGGCTGTGGAGGAGCTGGGTCACTGCAGCCACCCGTGGGCTCGCCAGCTCCTCTGTGCTGCGAGCGAGGGGCTGCGCAAGGGGCTTGTGATCTCTGCTCCCACCTTCACTCATTCCTCTAAGCCCGCGGTGTGTCTGTTTCAGTGAGACCCAGAAGGGCAGCCCGGGGCAAGCAGAGCATGGCCGTGTACTCCTCCAGGCAAGGAAGGCACCAAAGGAAGAAGCAGTCGCTGCACCCCGCCAGGGGACCCCGGCAGCGGGCGGCACCTGTCAACGGCGCAGACATTGATGAGCTGGTAAGAGCCAAATTGCTCCCTGGAGGCTGTTCACATCAAGAGTTATAAAGGAAACAGGTGTTGCGCTTCCTCCCCTTCCCAAAGAAATAACCCTGAATGGGATTGTGAAAGCCGGGCTGGGGGTGGGTTAACAAAGGGGGCAGATCCTGAAGGGCCCGGTACCAGCGAAGCACAGATATGCCAGGCATCTTTCCCCAGCCGCTTTCACACATTGTCCCTCTTGAGTAGCAGGCAGCCTGCAGCTTGTTAAAAGGGTTTTTAATAGTATCCATGTGTCTCTGCAGAGAGGTGGGGGCACTGAGAGGGTCCTGCACGGTCAGAGAATGCCAGCAATGTTGGACCCTTGCTCCCCAGCCTTGGCCGTTTTCTGACAGTTGTTGTCCGTATGGTCACTCCCCAACCTCCACGACATAATTTGGCTGGTGTAGGTTTCACTTGACATTTAAAGAATAAAACCTTATGCTCCTGAACAGAGCAATCGTGTGCGTGTGTGCCGGGCAGGGTGGAGCTGCAGCGTGCGGTGCTGTTTGTCCTGGGAAGGGACACCCCAGGGGATACGTGAGGAGGCTCCAGCCCCATGGGCCACGTCACCAGCCTCTGCTACATCTGCCATCTGTCCACTGAGCAGCACGATGAGTGCTGGTGTGTCCTGTCACCTTCAGGAGTGGCTGCAATCATGGTCTTTGGGCTTGTTGCTGGTTGTGTTGAGTGTGGGTGGGCTGGCTGCTGGGACTGCAGTGTGCTTTTAAGTGGTCTGTGTTAGAGATTGGAGAGAACCAACCAGCGAGCCTGGCACGGGCTGCCACAGCCAGCTTGGAGGGATATTAAATGGAGAAAATCTTACTGGAACAGCTGGGTCTCTGACCAAATGCTGACTTGGGGAAGAGGACTGTGCTGGGGCTTTTCCACTTAACGATTTGTCCCGGGAAGAGACCAAAGCTGGCTTGGGAATAGTGCCCTGTGTTGTGGAGCCTTCTCGTTGTCTCGTGTCCCCTGAGCAGCGATGCCTCGGGAGCTACGTGAGGGACGTTCCTGTGCGGGTGCCTGACCTTGTGTTCAGCCTGCGTACGGGGCGGCAGCGCTCAAGGCATCAGCTGCTTGGTGGTATTTAAAACAGCACGGCCGGCTCTGCGGTGTCGGTACAGCAGCACAAGCGCCTTCTCCCTCTGCCTCTCACTCACTCTCTGCCCCGGGCTCGGAGGAGGCAGGGAGAGGGAATTTACACTCTCTGTTTGCTGTCCTTTATTCGTTGGCTGCTTGTTTTGCCCGTGCTGTCTTTGAACCTGTCTTGAAAAAGCTTGCTGCCCCTGGAGAAACAGACAGGCTGCTTGTGAGCAATTCCCGTCAGAGCTTCTGGATGGGGCTCCCGTTCCGCAGCTCAAGCTGCCACTGTGTGTCTTGGCTGTTACCATCAAAGGTCCCGCAGCAGAGCAGTTTGTCTCTTGATTATTGTGGAAGATGGCTGCATTCGAAAGACTTGAACTTTGTTTCTGCAGCAGTACCACGTATCCCCACCCCTTGGGATGCTCATAAGCAAGAGGATTGAAAAGCTCTGCTAAAAACCAGATTCTTTGACCTCGAAACTGTTTGCCAAACACTAAAACCTGTAGTGCTTCCCCTCCTTCTAACAGCATCCTTTGTGTGTGCAGGTCCTTCAAACAAAGAAGACAACACGTCGCCAAAACTTGGAGTTGCAGAAGTGTGAGGAAATCCTCAGCAAGCTGATCAAGTACCGCTTTAGCTGGCCCTTCAGGTGAGGGCGGGTGGCCGCCTCCTCCTCCTCCTCCTCCTCTCCCTCCGCGGGCACAGGCCTGTCCGCAGGCCATGCGGAGCTCTGGGCTCCTGCTGGATCCAGTTGCTGGTTGTGAGACCGGGATTTCAAAAGCTGGTTACGGGTGGGGAAAAAAGGGAGAGAAGCTGCTGCAGAAGGAACCCCCACACTCTCTCAACCATCCGCTGGGCTGGAGATGAGGTGGTGTGACAGCAGGTGCTGGGCTGGGGGCTCTGCAGCCCCCAGGGCTTGCGGGGCGCTCTGCAGGTGCTGTGACAGCGATGGCAGCCAGACCTGCCACGTGCCGGTCCCTGTGCCGGACCAGCTCTCTGGGCACAGGACGAGCTGCCGTGGCCGTCGCGGGGGTGACACGTCTGCAGCGCTGTCAGTGCTGCTGGGGTTTGTCACCGTGCTGGGGTGCAGGTCAGGGCTGCGCTGGAGCCGAGGGCCTGGGGGGGGATTCTCACCCCTGCAGCTCTGACCGTGCGGCCGGGGCCGGCATTTTCCTCCTATCTCTGTGGCTCTTCGTTCGGCAGGGAGCCAGTGACCACGGAGGAAGCTGAAGATTACTTTGAGGTCATCAGCAACCCTATGGACTTCCAGACTATGCAGAGCAAGTGCTCTTGTGGCAATTACCGCTCGGTGCAGGAGTTCCTCGCCGACATGAAGCAGGTGTTCTCCAACGCCGAGCGCTACAACCAGAACGGGAGTCACGTACTGTCCTGCCTGGAGAAGACAGAGCAGTGTTTGATTGACATGGTGCACAAACACCTGCCTGGCCACACGTATGCGCGCAGGAAACACAAGAAGCTCTCTGCCGAGTGCCAGGAACTGGAGGAGCAGGAAGGGGACAGTGAGTCAGAGCCCCTCGAACATTCCCGGGGGCGGAAAAGGAAGAAATGAGGGATGGGGAGACCAGGGGAAGAGCCAGAGCTGGAGCAGGCCTGGTGGTGCTGCCGGGCAGCAGGATGGGTTGTCTGGAGGGAGCTGGGAAGCAGCAGGCACTTCTCTATTAATCCAGCCTTCCCTTTGGCCTGTCCTAGTTTTAATTTTTCTGCAATTTCCTCAAATATTTTGTCATCCATTGAGTAAGCAGAGATTAATTACTGCTTCCCGCATAATCCGCAAAGCTCAGAAGGAGTCTGTCCTGCGAGGAGGGGAAGGTGGGAGCGCGAGGGGGAGGCCTGGCCGGGCAGGGGAGCTCGGAGCCGACTCCAGCTCAGCACCATCGGCTCCCTGGGGATGAGCCGCCTCCTCCCGCCCACGAGCAGCCGAGCGCTGGGACCGCTGCCTGGGACGTGACACCCGCCTGGAGCTGCTGTGGAGGGATCATGTTGCTGCACGGAAAGACTGGGTGCGATCAGGCCAATGGGCTGCGAGTTCTTGTATGTATATATTTATATGGTGTTAATTCGGAGCCCCTGCTGAAGGGCTGCGCAGGGTGAGCAAGCACTTACATTTATGGAGATGCGGCTTTCACCAGCATCCTGACACACTTGGCTTCCAGGTGCTCTTGCTTTTCCCCTCTCTCTTCCAAGGGAGCGATCTCGGGAGGTTGCACTCCGAAGGAGGCTTTTCTGAGCTCCGCTTTTGTGAGCTCAGCTCTTCACACGTACACGGCACAGAGGAGGCCGTTGGCTTCCCCGCTCACCTGGAACCCCACACAACCGCGTAGCCCTTTGGGTGACCCCGAGTGCCAGAAGCAGACTGGAGAGCGTTGGCTTCCTGCACGCCCTGAGAGCCAGGGCAGCGCAGCAGCAAAACATCTTCTGTGTAACTTTTAAAATTAATTTTCTAATTAAAAGTGGCTTGTTTCTAGCTGTGATCTTGTACAAAGAACACCTGTAAGATACCGTTGTCTTGCTTTGGCACATGTACAGTTTATATAAAATCGTGTTTGCTTTATATTTTCCCCCCTCTTAAAACTCGTTTTCCTGCCAGTAGCTAGAGTTACATCGGGGGTCTGTTGGCAGGGGGTGTCCCAGTCCCTCTCTAGCCGCGCTCTCACCATGTTTTATAGTAAAACCATGCCCATTTCAGCTCCTTCGCCCTCCCCCAGCGCAGCAAGACCGTCCTGCACTGGCCAATGCGCCTGCCCTGCTGGGAGTTCAGCCCTGGCAGCGGGTTCTGCCGCCCGAGATACGGACTTTTCTCTGAGAAAAAGGTGGGTTTTTTCATCGTCTCTCCCTTTCCATCACGACAGGTTTTTATCATGCAATCAGGGCTCCAACTTTTTATTATAGAGGTTTTCAGTTTGGAACAAACCAGCCACAGGGCTACTCTGTACTGCTTTTGCAACAGAAAAGCAAAAGCAGCTGTTGTCGCTCCTGTGATTTGAGAAGAAAAGAATCATTGATTAAAAATTTCAGCCTAATTTTGTGAAATTTTAGGATTTTTTTTTTTAATAGATATTTGTTTCAGTTCTGGACTGTCAGCTGCAGAGCCCAGGCAGTTTCTGGCCTCTTCCCTCCCAGCCCCAGCTCCATGCCCCACAGAGCAGCACTGACATTTGTATTTCGCACGTCCCCTTCAGACGCTTTTTTTTGTCCTGTCCATAGAGAATGTTTTCTGCAGGTCCCACATGGTGAAACCTTTGGAATTGTATGTTTTTTAAAAATAAATGTCATTTGCGGGGGGAGGGGGTTTCTGCTAAGGGCTGTACTTGTAATAAATTGGAAACTTAAAAATAAACATGTACTTGTGTTTGTAAGACTAGCCTGCAGTGTGTCCTTTGCAGGGCTATTGGGGGGTCTCTGCGCTCCCCGCAGCCCCGTCAGACACGATGTCGCTGCCTCCTGGAGGGACAACGGGGCTGCAGAGCGAGGGATGGAGGGAGCAGCGAGTCTGGGTCAGGTCAGCTTGGAGCTCTGGAGAAGCATCCTCTGGGCCATGCGTTGCTGGGGTTGGGTTGTACCTGCCTCGGGATGTGCCTCAGTTCCAGCACCGCAGCTGGTTGTGCCACAGGGGCAGACCATGGGGGCGCGGGAGCAGCCCTGCGTGACCGCCCCTTCTGTCCTGTGTCTCTTGGCTGACAGTGACTCGGGCTCTGTGGGGTGGTGCTGGGTAACAACTGAAGGGAAGACAAGGGGGGTGATGGAGCTGAAATGTCTCTGCTCTTTCACCCTGGCACGGGCTGGCTGCCTCCCTTGTGTGTTTTGCAAGTGCAGCGGGGAGCTCAGCGAGGACGGTTCCTGCTGTGTCTCTGAAGACACGACTCGCATCCCACCAGCCTGGGCTCCAGCGTGGGCTGCGCTGGGTTCTGACAGCCGGAGCTGCTGATGCACAACCCGCCAGCTGTGTTGGGCGAAGGTCTGTGTGCGCTCCTGCTGGTGCTGCTCTGCAGGAGGGCGATGGCTCCTGGGTGTCTTCATCGTCCTCCTTGCTCAGGAGCTGAGCTGGGAGCGCTCCAGCCAGGTCCAGCTCTGCTGGGCAGAGGAAAATCCGCTGGTGGTTTGAGGGCTCCCAGCGATGGACAGATCCTGCTTTGCCCAGAGAAGCCTCATCCCTGCACCACCAGAGCTGGTTTGGCTGCCTGAATCAGCAGCAGGACCTGGGTGAATCAGTGTGACTCAAACTGGGACGTTTCCAGGCCTCAGTGTGGAGACCTCACACCAGCATCTGCTCCGAGACCTTTGCCGAGATTTGCTTTTTATAGCAGCCCCTGCATGGCATCAGTGTCCTGTGCGGGGCTATAAATAGCTGTCCCCGTGCCTGGCGGGCGAGTGTGCGGGGCTGGGGCAGCGCTGGCCCTGCTGCTGCTGGCACCGCGGGTGGGAGACGCTCGCTGGCCCGGCTGAACCCCCATCTCACCGGGACTGGCCTGTGACAAACCCCAGGGGGGGCACAGCACGTGAGGGGCCTTGAGCTTGGTCCCCCTTTAGCTTTCTCATGGCTTAATCAGTAATACTAATCAATTAATAGTCTGGGTAGCTCAGGCACGTTCCCTGAGCACAGTGACTTTCCTTCTGTGACTCAAAACCTGGAGGGCGTCCTGCCTCACAAGGGGGGAATAATACCCACAGCTCAGTGAGTGCTGGGGCGGCACAATGCTCACTTGCATGCTTAGCTAGGCCAGGACTGGGGGGTGTCCTGAGCAGCAGCCCCGGCTCAGCCTCTGCAGCCATTGCCCAGGCTGGGCTGGGCACCCACAGCAGCCGTGCCCGAGCTGGGGCTGTGCCCGCAGGGATGGGGCAGCGCTGAGCCCGCTCAGCCCCGCAAAGGGGCGGCTGCTGCTGCCCCCACCCCGCTTGGGCTGCCGCAAACAGGATGGGCAGGGGGCGCAGGGATGAGCCTGGGGTGGGGGATCCAGAGGAGAGCTGAGCCTTCCCAGCACGGGACTGAAAGCGGCTGTGACAAGGGGACTAGAGATGTCCCCTGCACAGGCCTCTTCCAAGGGGCAGCTCTGTGGCGCCGGCTCTGTGGAACAGCTCTGTCTCCCCAGCCATGCCCAGCGCCACGGAGCCGCCGGGGCCAACAGCGGCTGGTCGATGCCGGCGGTCCCAGTGCTGCCCAATAGCTGGGCCCGGCAGGGCCACTTATCAGGGTGAGCACTGGAGAGACAGCGAGTTTCCTGGCAGTGCTGGGGTGCTCAAGGGCAGGCTGTCCCCGCCGGGCGCCGAAACGCGCACAGGCCCTGGCACCATCGCCGTGACACGTGTCTGGGCCCGCGAGGCAAAGGTGCACCGAGCTGGCTCAGGGCTCAGCGCTGGGGGGTCCGGCTCTCCGGCTGTACCCCTGGCACAGGACACAGCCCTGTGCCCCTCCCAGGCAGCCCCCACCCTGCACCATGCCCGGCTCCCCAGGCTGGACTTTGAAGCTTCCCGCAGCCGGTGTTGACTCTCCTGCCCCAGGTCACGGCCCTTTTATCTGCCCAAACAAACCTCCCATGGCAGCCGGGGGAGCCCATGAAGCTGTGACCCCCTAGAGCGGTGGGGCCGGGTGGGGGGGTCCCTCCTCTGGCACCATCGCAGCAGCCTGGGTGCCCAGCAGCCCCACCTGCCCGCCCCCACATCCAGCACCCCAGCTCAGGCATGACCCCCCCGGCCATCCCTCCCATCCACACGGGGGGCTGAGGGGCTCCTTCACACCTCGGCTGCTGAATGCTTTTGTCAGAGCAGTCACGCGACATCTCCCACTTTGCTGCATCAATCACAAAGCGCCGGTGCAGCACGGTGGGGGCGCGAGGGGCCACCAAACCCACCCCTCCCGCCACCTCCAGCTCGGGGCAGGGGGGTCTCACTCCTGTTCTTTGGCTGCTGCTCCTGCCGGGGTCTGAGCTCTGGAGGCTGCGCAGGGGAGGGGGCCCAGGGCTGTTGGTGCAGGGGGGCTAATTTGGGTGCAGAAAGGAAGGTCCCTGGCTGGCTTATTACTCCCTGGGCAAGAGGGACAGGGGGCCCCAGAGACCCTCGTTGAGGCCCAGCACTGCCCCAGCTTGCAGGCTGGCTAATTAACAGGCAATTAGGTGACGGACAAGCCCGAGCATCACCAGGGCTGCCTGTGTCCCTGTCACAGCCCCTGCCTGCCGCAGGTCCCGCGCCGGCCGTGTCCCTGTCCCCACGGGGGCCAGGGCAGAGCTCACCTCTCCCCCCGGCCCCGGCAGCCCCGGGGGTAGCTGGGCAAACCAGCCCCACGCACGTTCCGCAGACGAGCTGCTCCCCACAAAGGTGTCCTGGGGCAGGGTGGGCAGTGGCCGCCACTGCTGAGCCCCCCAGAGCCCCCTGCCCGGGAGGACGGTGTCACCCGTCACCGCTGCCAGCCCGCGGTGGGGACAGCCCATGTCACCCCCCCAGCCCCGGTGACACCAGCTGAGGCTTGAGTTTCTCTCCGGACAATGAGGAAGGCGGGAGCTGGGATCGTAACGGGAGCGGGGGATAAATAAAGCTGCGCAGAAGTTTCCATTACCAGCACCTTGGGCTTCTGCGTGGGACATCAAAGCTGAGCCCTCTGCCGCCCCACGGGCCCGTGTCCCCAGCCCATCCCCGCGGCTCCTGGCCTGCGGTGCCCGGGGTGCTGGAGCTGAGCCCCCTCGCCCGGCACTGAGGCCACAGCAGCTGACGGCACCGACACAAATCACCTACAGAGCGCGGAGTGGAAAAGATGATTCGTTAGCGTGACAGCGCAGGAAAAGCTGCCTCCTCCTCCTCCTCGGAGGGAGGCAGCGGGCGCCAGAACTGGCCCAGGGAAGCCACGAGGGGCGCGGGGTTGGGGAGCCCCCCAGTACTGCACTCCTGCCGTGGCCGGCGGCACCCCGGCTCGGCACTGACCCCCTTCCACCGGCACGAGCGCCGCCGGGCCCGGCCCGCACCCATAACGGGGACCCCAGCCCCGACCTGCAGAGCTGGGGGGCTCCCCAGGGCTGTCCTCAACCCCCTCAAATTCCTCCAAACAGCACCAGGCTCAGTTGAAATAACACATCCAGGGTTTATTGTTTTTTCCATTCCTCGCAGCTAATGATTAAAAAAAAAAAAAAATCTAAAATAAATTACAGAATTAAATAAACATGACTGGATTATTCCCCTCGCCCGTCCCCGCTGCCCCCCCCAAAGAAAGCGTTAGAAGAGTGACTGGATTTGGCAACAGCAACAACAACAAAACAACCTCTAGGAAAAAGCAGCTACTCGTCAGGGTTCAGTGGTGCCAGGGGGGCGTCCCACGGGCCTCGCCACCCCAAACCAGTGTGCGCCCCCCCTCCTGCCACCGCTCGGCCCCTGCCCTCGCCCCGCAGCGTCCCCTCGCCCCTTACCCGTGCGGCCGCCTTCCCCCGGCGCGCCATCCCCAGGGAGGGGACGGCCCCGCTCTAGACGTGCGTCGGGTTGTCCAGGTAAGGGTCCGTCTTGGTCATGTGCAGCATGACCGTGGGGGCTTTGTAGTGGCAGTGCACCCCCCCGCAGCTCACCCCGCTGCAGGGCTTGCCCCTCGTCCTCACGCCCAGCTTTCTGTTGCACAGGCTCTGCCAGGTCTGCAGCGTCTTGGAGCTCCACACCCACACCCCGCTGGTGATGCCCACCACCAGCGACATGAAAATCTTTAGCATAAAGACGGCCACGGTGGGCACCGAGGCCTCCAGGGAGCAGTTGGCGGCGCGGCGGCCGGGGAGGTGCAGGCAGCCGCGCTCCAGGGCCCTGAGGTTCCAGTAATCCACGTTCAGCCGCTCGTAGAAGTAGCAAACGATGACGCAGGTGGCCGGGACAGTGTAGAGGATAGAGAAGACGCCGATCTTCACCATCAGCTTCTCCAGCTTCTCCGTGTTGGTGCCGCCTGTTTTCATGATCTTCCGGATGTGGAAGAGGGCGACGAAGCCCGTGAGGATGAAGGAGGTACCGACGACCAGGTAGCAGGAGAGGGGGATGAGGACAAAGCCGGTCAGGGCGCTGATGTCCATGCTCCCCACGTAGCACAGCCCCGTCAGCTCGTCCCCCGCCACCTTCCGCATGGTGAGGATGACGATGGTCTTCATAGCCGGGATGCCCCAGGCGGCCATGTGGAAGTAGCTGCTGTGAGCCTCGATGGCCTCGTGTCCCCACTTCTTCCCGGCAGCCAGGAACCAGGTGAGGGTGAGGATGACCCACCAGAGCGAGCTGGCCATGCCGAAGTAGTAGAGGATGAGGAAGACGATGGTGCAGCCCGTGCTCTCCAGCCCCTCCTGGATGATGTAGAGTTCGCCGTTCTCCCGGTCGCAGGCGATGTTCTCGGCCCCTGCCACCGAGCGGATGATGAAGGCTACGGAGTAAACATTGTAGCACATGGAGAGGAAGATGATGGGCCTCTCGGGGTACTGGAAACGGTGGGGGTCAAGCAGAAAGGTGAGGACAGTGAAGGCTGTGGAGACGAAGCAGAGGGTGGACCAGACGGCCATCCAGATGAAGGCAAAGTCCTTGTCCTCTCGGGACCAGTAGACGTCCACCCCGGGGGAACACCTGGGCGCGCAGGAGAGGCTCTTCTCCACGTACTGGAACTTCTCGGGGTTGTCGCAGGCCCCCAGGCCGTTGGGTCCCCGGCCCTCGGCGGTGCCCGGGGGCCAGGGCCGGGGGGCCACGGGCAGCATGCCCTGGCCCTTGTGGGGCTCGGCAGACGAGGCGTTCTCGGGGGCCTCCATGCAGAGGGCGTTGGGGTCGTTCTTGGTGGGCAGCTTGCCGCAGTCGAGCGACTCGGGCCAGCCGAAATTGAACTGCTCCATGATGGGGACGCACTTGTGGCGGGCCTGCTCACACATGGGGCGGCAGGCGGGGATGCTGGCGCTCACCTGGTCGGTGCACATGGGCGCGTAGAGGGAGCAGAGGAAGAAGCGCAGGTGGACGTGGCAGCCGTACTCCACCAGCGGCGCGAACTCGTGCAGCTTCAGGGCGGCTTCGCGCTGGCTCTCGTGGCCCAGCAGGTTGGGCATGCGGGTCAGGTTGTACCCGATACCCCGGCACATGGGGATGTCCACGGGCTGGCACCGCGCCGCCCGCCCCCGCGGCCCCTCCAGCCCCCCCAGCTCCAGCCCGCGCCCGGCCGCCGCCAGCTGCCACAGCACGGACAGGGCCAGCCGCAGCCTCAGCGCCGCCATCGCCGGCCCCGGCCCCGCGGCTACAGCGCCGCCATCGCCCGGCCCCGCCGCCCCCGCGCCCCCGGAACGGCCGCTCGCTGCTGCCGCTGCTGCTGCCGCGGTGGCGGCGCCGCGACGGGGCTGCTGCTGCTGCTGCCGCTGCCGCCGCTGCCGCCGCTGCCGCCCCCGCCCGCGGCCCCGGCCCGCGCCGCCCCGCGCGCCATGCGGCGGCGGCCCCGCCGAGCGCCCCGCGCCGCCCCGAGCCCCGAGCGCCCCGCGCAGCGCCCGCGCCGGGCCGGGCCCGCCGAGCCCCGCCCCGGCCACGCCCCCCCGGCCACGCCCCCGGGGAGGGGCGGGGCGGCGGCGGGACCCGGAACCGGCACAGAGACCCGCACCGGGACCCGCACCCGACCCGACCCCCGCACGGCCCTGGTCGGGAGTCCCGGTTCACCCCCGGGTGAACAACCGGCACCGCGCCCTGAAGCAGCCACAGCTACACCCGCCGCCTCCGCACCCCGACACCCCCGCCCGCTGACACGCACGTGTGTGTCCCCCCAGCCCCACACCCGGGCACACGAACACGCGCGGCCCCGCCGGTGCCGCAAACCCAGCGGGGGCTGCCGGGGCCTGACCCGCTCCCGGGGTCACGGCGACTTTTTTGGGTGAGCAGCTGCGCACGCCCGGGCGATGGTGCCCGTGGGGTTCGGGGCCGTGGTGGGACAGTGTGGACCATGGGGGTGGCCCCAGTGCCCACGGCGTGGGCTGGGAAAGCTGTGTCCCCACCTGCCACCCCTGTCCCCGGCTGTCACACAGGGCAGGGCAGGGTGTCCCACTCCCACAAGCAGGGGACAGCAGCGTCACCCAGCACTGGTGATGTGCGAGGCCAAGGCAGCTCCCGGCTGGCGACACAAGTCAGCATAGCTGAGCTGGGGCTGTCAGCCCCCAAAATCCAGTGTCCCCCATGCAGGGGACACGGGGAGGCTGGGGGTGCCTGGCTGGAGGAGCTGATGGTGCTCAGGCCAGCATTAAAAACTCGCTGTGGGTGGCGGAACAGCAGGGGACTGGCTTTGCTGCCAGTGCCACCATCACAGGATGCCACCAGCTGCCCCCCATGGCTCAGCCACCTCAGGGACAATTCAGGCAGGTCCCCAGGATGTCCTGCCGGGACACCTGGCACCCGGTGCCCGTCTGTGCCGGCGGCGGACACGGGCGCAGGCTGGCGCCGGGCTCCGGGCACCGCGCTGTTCCCAGGCATTCCCACAGCCCTGCGAGTTCTTTAGTGACAACATAACAACCTGTCAACGCGGCTCCTAATCGCCAGCCGCGTCCTGACACCCTGGCCATACATTATTTAAACGTCCCCGATTCAGCTCTATAAGGAAATTCCATGGGAGCCACTTATCGGTTATTGTAACAGTGCGGGAGATAAGCCCTAGCACTGGAATTTCCCTCCAGCACAGGGCAACTGCTCCCCCGGCCCCAGGGCCCTGGGAAAAGAGAGATTTGGGGGGGATTTAGGGTGCTGGACAGGGCTTGGTCCTCTTGGCCACCGGCTGCTGGGGGGTCTCAGAAAGCACCGTCCCATGTGGCCGGAGCAGCACCCGGCTTCAGGTGGCTCCACACCTTCCTCGGGTGCTCTGAGAAATGGGGAGGTTGGGGTATTTTGTGTCATGGGGCAGGTTTGGGGGCAAATTGTCACCCACGGATGAGCTGGCAGCCATGGCTGTGTGTGCTGCGGCTGGGACGGAGGCGGCACCGGGGGGTGCTGGGGGCCTGCCCCTGGGGTCCATCACCCCGTCCACCCCCCACCCCAGGGTGTGTGTCCTGTGCGAGGTGAGGGACACAAGAGTGGCACTGCCACCACTCCCGGGCACCCTAAAGCCCAGCTCCTGTCACCAAGGCTTCGCTTTAGGGAGCCGTTTGCTAAGGAAAATTTGGAAACCCCACCTGGAGACACCTGAAGGACTCAGTGCCCAGCTCTGGCTGGCAGCGGGGGCTCCGGGGGGCAGCGCCCGTGTCCCAGCTCACCCCCATGGGTGCTCTCGTACCTCCCAACCCTGCAGCTTGGGCTGTGAAGGGTTAATGGGGGGCGGGGGAGCAAACACACAAATAAATGTCTTTTAATTTAATTTTGCTTTAATATGTAAAACTGTTGCTCTTGGCAGGAGGCACCGCAGCCCAGCCAAGAGCAACACGTGGATTTTCAGAGTCAAGGGGCTCCTTTTTTAAGGGAGAGGAGCAGCTGCCCCCACCTCCGCCATGCACCCTGGGGTGCTGCCCCCTGCCCCGACACCCTCCTTGGGTATCCCATGGGTTGCCCAAGCTCTGCCCAAGCCACAGGGACCCACAGAGGGGACAGCAAAGGGCGCATGGGGCACTTCCTGGAGCTTCATCCCACCTGCAATGGTGGCAGCTTGGTACCAGCTGTGCGCAGGGGTACCAGGGGGTGCCCCCCAGCACCCCAACCTTTGGCCATGTCCTGCCCTTTCTTGGCAGCTCTGCCTGCGGGGAGCGACCTGCACACCGTGCCCACAGCCCTGGGGACGCCGGGAGGGGACAGCACAGCGCCTGCTGCCAGGACGGGGGACATCGCCGCTCACAGAAGCTGAGATCTCCAGCAGGTCTGGAAGCTTCGCAGTGAAAACACGAACACCAGGTAGAGCAACCCAGCAGATTTACAGCCTTGGAAGTGGCACCAGGCTGGGAATCCAATGTCAATAGCTGGAAGAAAAGGCTCACAGAGGCTGCACAGAAACCCTGCCCGGGCCGCGGCCAGCCCGGCCAAGCAGGGCCGTATCGCAGGAGCCTGTGGTTCCTGGCAGCAGCTTTGCCCCATTTCCTTTCTTCCCGTCAACAGCACTCGCAAACCTGCGGAGGAGCCTCACTGAGGGGAGGGGGAAGCAGAGCAGGAAGGGCCATGCTATAAAGAGAAGCTGCAGTGATGCCTCTGTTGCTGTCCCGTGGATGGGCTCTCCCCAGGTCCCAGGATCTGGGGAATCCCCCTTGGCACCAGCGATGGGGACAAGCCCCAGTGGCATTTGGGGAGGGGGCAATGGAGCTGAGGAGAGGGTGATGGAGCAGGGGAGGGTGTGATGGGGCAGGTGGGGGGTTGATGGACATGTCAGGGCAATAGGTTGGGGGGTGGTGCTGGAGCTGGGGAGGGGACCGTGGGCTCTGTCCCGCCGAGCCTTGGCCATGCCAGAGGTGACAGCCCATGTCCCAGCGGTGCTGCCCTCATCCCTGCCCCTCCGCGCAGGCTCTGTCCTGCCGAGCCCACGGACCCTCGGGCATCACAGCTCCCCCAGCACCACCGGCCATGCCCAGGGATGAGCCAGGACCCCGCAGCACCCCGGTCTGTCCCTGCCAGCCCAGAGCGAGGGCGATGGCCCAGCCCCGCAGGGATCCAGGGTGATAATTTTCCCTTCCCGAAGAATTTCACAGGCACCGCCAGTGCGAAAGGCCGGCGGGTATGATTTCAAAGGGGTGCTGGGGCCCGATGGGCTGGCGAGGAGGTGGAGGGGTCTGTCCTGGGAACACTGCGGGGCCGCAGGCTGGCACGAGGGGTGGCTGTGCCTGCCCTGGCCACCATCTCCCTGGGGACACCCTCCCGTGCATCAGCAGGAGGGATCCTCAAGCCCAAAGCCTTCCTGCCCCATCACAGTCCGTGCGATGCAGACGCATACATGTGTGCACCAGACCGAGCACACCACAGGACAAGGGATGCCCCGTGTCCTGCAGCCTCCGCCAGTGATCTGGCAGGTGGCAGCAGGGTGGGAAGATGAGGATTTTGGGGGTAAAGACCCCCCAAAACCAGGCAGAAGAACATGACACTGGCAGGAGGAGATGGGGGAACATATAGCACAGATCCTGCCCAATCCCAGCTGCCACCAGTGGAACGGAGAAGCCATTTCTTCCCTGACTCCGGCCTTAATTATAGAGGTGAGAACCCCAGCAGAGGGAATTGTCAGCGCTGCTCACCCAAGCTGCAGCTATTCTGGTGGCTTCACAGGGCTCTGCAGCGTGTCACCAGGCTGGCAACCCCTGTCCCAGCAGGGCACCAAGGGCACGGCAGAGCCAGTGGCATCGGGCAAGGCAGGGAGTGATGGGCACGGCGAGCTGAGCCCACCCGGCCCCACGTCCTGGGGGTCCCACTGGCCCCAGCTGGATGCTGACACCCTGTCACTTGCACTGGGACAGCCGGGCCCTGGCATGTGTCCCCTGAAGGACAAGACTGTCCCCTCCTCTCACTCCGCTGCCATCTGCGCTCCCAGTGTCCTGGCTGACGCAGCATGGGCTGGCGTGGTCCCCAGCCACGTCAAAGCTCCACAGGGTCCCCGGGGCCCGTGGACCCCCCTCCCTGTCCTCCTACCGCTGCCCGTGTTTGCCATCTCTGCCTGAACGGGCAGCGGTGCAGCTGTGGGCAGGGGGGCGAGGTGTGGCAGGCACTGTGCTCAGCTGCCCCCTTGCCATCCCACTGTCACCCCCCCAGCCACCCCGGGCTGGTGGCAGGCAGTTGGGTGACACTGTGTCCTGGGCACCCAGGGTCACCTCCTGGCCTTGGGTCACCTGCGTGTGTTTGCAGTGACAACCCCAGAGCACGGTGCGGGGACACCAGGTCCAAGGCTCAGGGACATGGGGATGGTGAGAATTCGGGGATCCTTGCTGCAGCCTGGTCACCCTGTCACCCGGCAGCTGGGAACCGTGTGGCCACTGCAAATTGGGGGTGGCATGGACGGACAGTCCTGCTGCCGGCAGCCCATGTCCCTGACCACGGCCACAGGGTCCCCAGGCCTTGACACCCCATCAATGCAGTGTGGCCATAAAGCAGGCAGGGGACACATGGCACAGGGCATGTCCCCAGCCCCCCGGGAGCCCTAGGAGCCCAAGGGACCATCACAGGGATGGGAACCACGTGCAGCCGGGGGGGCTCCGGGGGATGGGGTGGAGGGCAGCGGGGTGTCCGGCTGGGAGAATGGGGGAGCCGGCTAGCAAGGGGACAAGAGGGGACACTGGGCAGCCCCCCCACCTCCCCAGTGTTTTAGCCAGGGAGCGCAGCTGGCAGCACAACAGGCTGCTCACAGCCTCTGGGGGGGCTAGGACATGTCCCTGGCCATGGGAACCCCCCAGCATTAAAGGGGAAGCCAGACTGAGCCCTGTCCTGCCCCCAGCTGCCTCGCTCACCTCTACAGACCCCTCTGGGGGGCGGACAGGACCCAGCTGAACCTTGGCAGCTGGCGTTCACTCTGAACCCTACTGATGGCAACATCCAGCGTTTGTGGCAGCTGCCTGACTCAGGCAGGTGAAGGGCTGGAGCTCCCTCCCAGCTGGCTCAGCCCTGGGAAGAACAGATCACAGAGCTGCCAGACCGGCCGTGGGGCAACTGTCTGCCCCCCAGCTGACCTTCAGTGCCCACCCCCCCGTTTCCTGGCAGCCCGAGGACAGGCAGAGGAGGTGCCTTGTGCCAGGAGCAGGCTCTGTGGTGCTCCCAGACGCCATCCCAAGCCAGCACAGAAGCCCTTTTCATCCCCAGCCCCACTTTCCCCCCTAAAAGTGAAGCTGCTTCCCCAGGACACCACACCCCGCGGTGCCGCTGAGCCACCCGCTGCCGCAGGTGGGTGTCGGTGCTGGGTCCCGGTGCCGGCACAGACACACGGCCCTTTCTTCGCCCCTCGGCCCCGCACGGCTCGCTCGGCGCTGGCAGACAAGTCTGCGCCGCACAATGTGCCTCCTTGTTCGCCCCGGCCCAGCGCCGGCTTGCGGGGAATGGCAGGGAATCGCCTCCGTTTCCTGCTGGAGTTTTATTACATTCACCGTATAAATAAATAAATATGATTCCAGAGGAGAAGGGGAGAACCACGGGGCAGCCTGGAGCCAAGCAGGACGTGTGGGCTGGGGATGAGCCCCATGGCACCGGGGCTGGGAGCACCCCGGGATGGGGCTGGGAGGTCCCAGTGTGCCCACGGTGGCTGTGCCCCCCGGGATGGCTGTGCCCCACGGGATGGCTGTGCCCCACGGGATGTCCATGCTCCCCAGCTGCACGCTGAGTCCCTCACGTCTCTCCAAGGAGCAGCCGAAATCCCAGCAAACACGAGCCAGGAGGTGGCTCTGCAGCCTGGGGCTGCCATGCCGGGCATGGACACGGGCACCGCTACCCGCACCCCCAGCCCCTCCTGCACGCAGCTCGTGCGGCACTGCAGCCTCTGAACGGTGTGACCGGCCCGGCACATCTGCACCGGGGGCTCTCTGGCTGGACCGCAGTGGGACGTGGCCAAAGCAGCCCCGGGGAGGCCGGAGCAGCCCCACAGGACCCAGCTGTGCTGCCCCAGGAGCGGAGCCGGCTGAGGGGACTGGGACTGGCTGGAGAGGGGTTTAATGTTCTACTGAATGGGGTGAGCTCCCCGTTTGGTTGCTCAGTCTGGAGCGAGTCGAGAGAAGGGAACGGAGCTGGTGAGGGGCTGGAGCACAAGTGTGATGGGAGCGGCTGAGGGAGCTGGGGGTTCAGCTGGAGAACAGGAGCTGAGGGGAGACCTTCTGATCTCTGACCTGCCTGAAAGGAGCTTGGAGCCGGGGGGGGTCGGGCTCTGCTCCCCAGGAACAAGCGCCAGGACCAGAGGAAACGGCCTCAAGTTGCGCCAGGGGAGGTTGAGGTTGGATCTGGGGAACAATTTCTTCCCCAAAGGGCTGTGGGGCATTGGAACAGGCTGCCCAGGGCAGTGCTGGAGTCACCATCCCTGGAGGGGTTGGACAGACGGAGATGAGGTTCTCAGGACATGGGGCAGTGCCAGGGCTGGGGGAACAGTTGGACTTGATGATCTTGAGGGTCTTTTCCAACCAAAATGATTCTGTGATTCTACGATTCGCATCCAAACGGGTGTCTGCTGGTCGGTCACTCTGCTCCTGGTTGCTCTCACACCCCCCATCACCTCCCTGGCACCCGCCCGCAGCCCCACAGCCCCCAAACCCTCCATGGGGAAATCCGGACCCGATCCCAGGGGGACACCTGAGGCAGGTGGGGTTCAGCACGGGGAATCCAAACCAGTGAAGAATTGAACTCAAGACAGCCCAAATGTGTCCTAGACAAACGAGGTGACCTCCCCAGCATCCCCAGCATCCCCGCTTGGACCAGCCAAGGGCCGTCCCGTCCCACGGCCCCTGGGCAGCCTGTCCCTCGGGGCAGCACCGGGGTGCAGACCGGCAGGGACACCAGGGCAGGTGTCCCACTGGGAAGGACTTTGCTACTGGAGTGGCACCAGCGGGTCCTACTTCTAGCTTAAAAACACCCTCATATGCAAAGATTTATGAAAATACTCCAGAACGTGAAGTTTAAGCAAAAACTTCTGCACCATGGTGGGTTAGCTGGCTGCCTCCTTTCCTTTTCCAAAAAATATTTTCACAAGATGGGGCAGAGCTGCTTCAGGTCCATCATCATCGTCACGGCATCGAGCGCTCAAGACGGCAACTTGGAATGGAAACCCTCAGGTATGTTAAACAAAAATACTATTTACCGTTCACTTACTAATCCTGCTCTCCTCTGGGGGAAAAAAACACAAAGCTCCCATATTTATTTAGCAGAACTCAGCACTTTTGGCTTTTGCCAATGGTGCCTAAATATAGTTCGTGAGAAATAAATAATCTTTCAGGGATTTTTGCTCCCTTGTCTCTCCAGCCACCTTTCTTTAAAGGTCAGGCGGCTGCAGGGAAGGCTCTTACCCCCACTGGCAGCCCCTGCCGTCTGGGCATGAGTCCTGTGCCAAGAAAAGGTGCTTTTTGGTTGTGTCACCAGCTCTGTGAGGTGGATCAGCCACCCCGCGTCCTCCCCCGCAGTCACTCTGCTCTGTCCCCAGCCCAGAGCCAGCCGGTCCCTCTCCTGCCCCTGCGAACGGCACCGACCCCCAGGCACACACCGGGTCATGGGAGGAGATGGAGAAAGGTGAAGGGTTGTTGGGAAGGTCAACATCTGACGATGACACCTGGTCCCAGAGCGGTGCCGGACCACGGGTCCCAGCCCCTGGGTGCTGGTGGAGCTCCCCAGGCAGCATGAAATGGTCACTTCTCAAGCTGGACATGAGGAAGGAATTGTAGCCCCTGCGGGTGGTGAGAGCCTGGCCCAGGTTGGCCAGAGAGGTGGTGGCTGAACCATCCCTGGAGACATCCCAGGCCAGGCTGGACGGGGCTCTGAGCAACCTGAGCTGGTGCAGATGTCCCTGCTCATGGCAGGGGGGGCACTGGGGAGCTGGGAAGGGCCCTTCAACCAAACTGTTCTGTGGTTTTATGATGCAGCAAAGGCAGGAGAGCTGCTGCCCAGGGGGACCACAGCTCTGCAGGAGGGAAGAAATGGAGATGGCCCTGGGGACAGGAAAGGAGAGAAGATGACAGAATTAAAGAACTGCAGACAGAGCAATCCCTCCCACTGCTGAAAGACCTTGCTGAGAAGAGTTGATGGAGGCATTTGCAGAGGGTGAAAAGTGAGCTGAGCCTCTTCCCCTGACCTTCAGCCTGCGTGTTCCTGCCCTCTACCTTGTCCTGGGGTACCGGGGAGTTATTTGGTTGTCCCTCTCCTTGTCTAATCCTTTGTCCAAGGGGCAAAGAACCGAGGGCTTGGCGCTGGCAGTGGCCGGCAGGCTAACGATGTCCCCAGAGCTGACGATGGCAGGCAGAGCCAGCATGTCCCATCAACACTCAATACTTCCAAAAGCCATGACTGTAAAACCAAGGTGCCTGGCCCGAGTGACTGTCGCATCCCACCACAGCGCCGTTGGTGCCCGCGAGCTGTGCCGGCAGCGCCGAGGGCTGAGGATTTGGGCCAGGACACAGTCAGCTCGCAGCTCCCAGCAGAGCCAGGTGCGCTGCAAACCCCCCGGAGCAGCCGTGCGGCTCCCAAGCAGGGTTTGGGATGTCTGCATGGCAAGATGGGCGGCCTGGGGTGGCAAAAGGGCTGCTGCCCGGCTTCTCCCCTCTGAGATGCTCCTTCCCCCTCACCCAGGAGCCTGCAGCCCCCTGAGCCCCCGCAGTGGCAAACCTGAGCCCAGCCCTGTGTTCCCTGGCCTGACAGGTCCCACAGGACCCCCCAAGCATCCCCAGCCCGCGTGAGCCCCACGGGGCTGCCAGCCCATCCCGTGGGATTCGGGAAGGCAAGGCAGCACCCTGTCCGCGGCAGGACCAAAACCCCGTTGCCAAGCCACCCCGGGAGGGGATGTTTCCCAAAGCCACACGGGGGTTTGGCATGGAGCACGTCGGTCCCCCCACTGCCGTCCGGCGGGGCACAGACTCGGCCCGGGCAGGCGTGGAACGTCCCAAACACCCTGGCACAGCAAACCCTTCCCCGCCAGCCGCGCTGCCTCCCCCCCCGCCCTCCCTCCCCTCCTGGCTGTTGCATTTTCCACCCTCACTGCAAACTCGCCGGCGCAGGAAAATGTGAGGCCATGGAAAACCGAGCTGCTCCCCGGCAGCTGTGCCACCTTCTTCCTCCTCAGCCCCTTCATCTCACAGACCGCAGGTCACCCAGCTCTGTCCCACCCCAGCCGTGCTGCCTGTCCCCCCCGTGCCACAGCTCACCGGCCCCCAGCAGGACGCCGAGCCCCCCGAACTGCGCAGAGCCAGATTTGAGGCTCACTGAGGCTTTCATGGAGCAGCCAGAGCTCCGAGGGTGAGGCAGTATCATAGAATAACAGAATGTCCTGAGCTGGAAGGGACCCACAAGGATCATCGGTTCCAACCCCTGTCCCTGCACAGGACACCCCACAGGTCACACCGTGTGTCTGAGGACGTTGTCCAGTCTCTTCTTGAACACTGTCAGGTTGGGGCCGGGACACCTCCCTGGGGAGCCTGTTCCAGTGTCCAGCACCTCTGGGTGAAGAACCTTTTCCTCGTGTCCAACTGGCCCTCCCCTGGCACATCTTCCTGCCATTCCCTGGGTTCCGTCATTGTAAGAGCACCCAGGACCAAAGTCTCGGTGCTGCTGGAGCCTCTGCAGTTTCTCCATCCACCCTTCCCCAGGCTGCTCCGGGCCTGGCTCCTCTGCAGGTACATCAGCTCCACCCTGGTGACCTCCAGGGCCGGATTGTCCCCACTAGCAGGCGGCATCCCGGGCACACGAGCCAGGGAGGTGCCGGCATCCCCCCCCCACAGCCCTTCTGTGGGAGCAGAGCTGGGAATCGCCCTTTCCCCACCACACCGGGCAGCAGATCCAGCACTTCTTATTCCCTGGCCAGGGCAGGATCCCTCCCTCAGCTTCCAGTCCCATTTTAGAGTCAATTCGGAGCCTCCCTTTGTCCACATCCCTCTACAACCTTCCCTACTACCTTCTCCAGACCCCCGACCAATCTGCCCAGCACAGCTCCCATCCGACCTTATGCGAAAGGATGTTCCTTCCATGGGGAGAGGGAGGGTGGGCATGAGGTATGCGTGGGAACAGGGCGGTAAACCAGTTCTATTCTGATTTACCTTTTCCCAAGAGCTGGAAAACAAAAGCCCGGGAACATCGGAGAGCTCCCACTTCCCTGACAGGTCTGGAGATGCCTTGGCAGCCCCTGCCCGCGGTAAAGAACAGCTGTTCAGGGTGCCGGGCTGGGGGGCTGCCCCGCAGACCACGGCACAGTTTGATAACCGGGGTACGAGCTCCCCAAAAGGGATGCTGCCCAACACGCTCCGTCCCATTGCTGTCCTCCCCAGCTAAGGGACTCGTCCTCAACATCTGGCTGACTCAAAGCAGCATCTGGTGTGGCTTGAATTCCCACATGGCAGAGGCGAAACGGGCACTCAAGAGGAGGAGAGGTGCCGAGGGGCCGGCACAGCACCAGGCAGGTCCAGTTCCAGCAGCGTTTCCGTGGCCTCTCTGACCTGAGCGAGCCACGGAGCAGGGACCTGCTCGCATCTGCGGGGGGGACGGCCACCATGCCGGAGAGGGACAAGCGGGGCCGGTTGAGGGGCTGGGGATGCTCAGCCTTGCACAAGCCCAATTCCCACGCAAGAGCATCTTTAACCGAGAGCCGCATCGCCCACAGGGAGGGCCCTTGGCCGCGGTCCCCACTGCGGACGGGGACACTCGTGCCAGCCGTCAGGCAGTGCTCAGCCCCAGGAGCCACAGCAAACAGACACACGTTCGCTGAAACAACTGCTAATTGTTCCTAATTAGGGCCAGGCCTTGAATACTCATCAGCGCCCAGCACCAGCTCTAATGTATTTCACAGGAACGGTGGCAGCGGAGCAGGGGAAGGCGTCCCCCCCGCTGGCGCCCGCCCTGCCGAGGGGGATTCGTGTTCGTGCTGCTTTCAGGAAACAGGAAAACACGCTCCGGGCTCCTCCGGGCTTTCACGGCAGCTCCTGGAGGGATGGAGATGGAATTGAGGGATCCCAGCACCCCTTTCCCCACAAAATGGGGTCCTTGCCGGAAGGCTGGACCCTGGGAACAAGCACTGGCAGCAGAGACATCGACATTCCCACTGCTTCTCCTTGGAGCAAATCCTTATTCTGAGCCCTCCAATACTTTAGGGTTCACCTTAAATCATTTCCAGTTCACTCATGACCATGGACCCTACAGACAATGCCCAGGCCCTCGCTCAGCTGAGGACATTGTCACACTGTCACCTCCACGTGGGCAAAGGTTTGGGACGGGTGTCCCAGCCCAGCCGCGGGCACTGGAGGCAGGAGGGGACAGTGGCGGCTTGGTGGCTGGACCCAGGTGCCAGCTTGTCCCACTGCCCCACGGCTTCCCTCCCACCCTATCACCAAGTGCCAGCCCAGGGGTCCCTTCTGCCCCCACCCCACCAGTCACCCCCCGCTGTGACCCCCAAAAGCCAGCAGCTCCTGGAAGGGGGCGGTGGGGAGGGCACAAGCTCAAGGGCAGCACCAGCCTGACCAGCCACGGGATGTCCCGGCTGAGGACACCGAGCGAGGGCACCAGGGGCTGCACGGCCACTCACCGCTGCCCCACACCCTTATGTAGCTCGGGAGCCGCAGCCACGCAAAACCACCTAAATGTGTCAAACTGCCAAAAAAAGAGCCTGCGGGACTGTGGGTGCCCTTGGAGGAGCTCAGGCGAGAGGAAGCAGAGCTAATTCCAGGCTGGGTGCTCTGTGTGTGACACCAGCCCCAGGGTTCTTCCCAAGGCTGGAGACAAAACCTTCTGAATTTTGCAAAGCCGAGGAGCACAGTGAGGTGACAACATGAGGGTTCAGCTGCACCCGATGGCCCCAAACCCACTAAACAGAGAACAAGCTCCCAACACCTTGCAGATGCTGGACACACCTTTGTCACCGAATGCCAGCACGAGCTGAGCAGCCGGCGCGGCGCCCGCGGGGGCCCTGTGGCCGGACCCCGATTCTGCCAGACGTGTTTGCACCGGGAACCCCAGCCTGGGGTGTCCCAGACGAGCCTCCGCTCTGCTGGGGGGTGGGGGGACCCCTTAGTGACCACGCTGCAAGGGGGGGAGGTGAGCGTACCCCAAAAGGCACCTCGTCCGTCCCCCGCAGCCGGGGGCGCTGCCGCAGCCAGCGCCGGCACACCGGGGAAGAAAGGAATTTCTGTGTAAATCCCATTTACTGTCGGGTTTCTCACTTCCCCTCCGGCAGACAATCCCGGCCCTCAGCGCAGCACTGCATGAAGGGGCTGTTTAATATATTTTTGGAAGAAGGAGAAGAAAAAAAAGAAACGCTCTCTGAAAAGAGCCTCTTTCAGCTAATAATGAAGTGAGTATTATATTAAGAGTGAAAACATATTCAGGGTAACTTACAGAGGGAGACAGAAAACCTTTTCATAACGCCCTGGCCACAAACACAACTGCCAATTAAATTGGCTTCATTTGCTGGCCGGTGCCAACACAAATGAGGGGCCGGGGAGCGGAACCTGCCGGAGCTGCCGCGGTCGGTGCCCGGTTGGGCTTGGCCGGGGCTGGCAGCACCGAGAGGTTTCCACTCCGCTGACTTTCAGAGCCAGACACTGAAATATAAAGGTGCGAGTCCCCTGTCCCCGTCCTGGGCTGTCCCTGCACAGGGGCACAGGGTGTCTGGCAGAGGCGGGGGCTCCGGCACCGTGAGGGTCCTCGGTCCGTGCCCGCGGTGACCTGGGTGCTGCCACCAGCAGCAGGGACAGGGCGGGTGGCAGGAGCCCCAGCGCCCGTCCCGAGGGAGCAGCGGGGCTGTTCCTGGCCACAGTAGAGGGTGCTGAGCTGCTGGGACCAGCCCACACATGACACGAAGGTTTTGAGGGGTGGCAGCTGCATCTCCCACCCCAACACCCCGTGCCGGGGAGAGGAGACCTGTGACCAGCCCCAGGGCTGAGCTCAGCCCAAACCTGGAGCACTTCCCGGCACCCCCGTCCCTGCTGACGGGTTCCCAGGTGGCCGGGATGTCACCGTACTCACGCCGGCACAGCACAGCCCACGTGCCTGGGCACCCAGCGTGGTGGGGGCGTCACCACCCACCAACACCCTCCCAGGCTCTGCACCCGCTGCCACCCGAGGGGACAGCGCGGAAGGGCTGGCGCCGCCCTCACCCACGGGTGACACACGGCGGGTGGTTCGCACTGCACCGAGGCTTCGTCTTTGTACCACAGACCAAGGAGCTGAATCAATGGGCCAAGGGCTCCCGACATCGCAGGTTTGGGTTAAACACCCACGCTAGTGCAACAGCCTCTGATATCAGATAATATTTTAACTGAGCAAACGCTCAGCAAAGCGCAGGAGCTGCAGGTCGACATGTGATAAATGCCAACTGGAAACACAAGAGCACTTTTGAGCTGGAACCAACCTTCGGAGCAGTTTCTCCAGGGATCGTGCCGAAGATGTTTGTCAAACTATTTAATGGGCGGGGGGCAGAGGGAAGAGTCATTTTGGCCAAAAATAAAAGTTCCAGTAGCAAACTTCTCAAAGGCCCAGGTTTCCTGATCAACAACGAGAAAGTGCGACTCTCTGTAGAGATTTTGTCTGTTTTGCTCAAGGACTTGTATTTCTGTTTTAATGCCAAGTCAAGATCCAAACACATCTTTGATTTCACCCAGAGGCTGCAAGTTTGTATTTCTTCCTTAAAAAAACAATAAAATCCAAAAAAACCCCATAAGTCATTTTTGGCTGTTATTTAGTAAAGAAAAAATGGAAAAAAATACACTTCAGCAAGCTCTAGTTAACCATGGGAAGTCTCTCATACAGCAGTGAAGTGGCCACCAACCTGGAGCCAGTGTCAAGGTCAGATACAAGTCACGGGCCTGGGCCGGGTCACAGCTCAGGGCAGGGCAGTGGCCGTCCCCGCAGAGCTCCGCTGGCCGCAGGTGACGGTGCAGATCTTCAGGGACTTCAGAAGCTCCTCGCCGCGCCCCAGCGAGCCAACCCACTCAGAAATATTTCTGCATTTCAGATTTAGCAGGCGAAACAGTGAGTTTCGTCCGCGGAATGTGGAGAGCTGCAGGTCCTGCAAGGTCAGCGATGGGCCAGGGATGCGACAAGTTTCCATGTGCAGATCCAGCCGCCCGCAGCACCCAAGGGCTGGCACAGAAACACCAGCGTGGCCGCGGCAGAGCAGAAGGAGCTCCGCGAATGGCGCAGCTGCCTCCTGCGGAAAAGCTCGGCCACCTTTATGTCATAAAATAGAATCGTAGAATAGTTTGGATTGGAGGGACCTTCCCAGCTCCCCCAGTGCCCCCCCTGCCATGAGCAGGGACATCTGCACCAGCTCAGGTTGCTCAGAGCCCCGTCCAGCCTGGCCTGGGATGTCTCCAGGGATGGTTCAGCCACCACCTCTCTGGGCAACCTGGGCCAGGCTCTCACCAGCCTCAGGGCCAACAATTTCCTTTTATCCAGTCTGAATCTCCCTCTTCTAGTTTAAAACCATCACCTCTTGTCTTATCACAACAGGCCCTGCTCAAAAGTCTGTCCCCATCTTTCTTATGAGCCCCTTTTAGGTCCAGAAAGGCCACAAAAAGGTCTCCCCGGAGCCTTCTCTTTCTCTCTTCTCTTCAGACCTATCTTATCACAACAGCCAGGACGCACAAAGTTCTCCGCTCCTTGTAGGGAAGAGACATCAGTGTCTTAAAGGAATTTAGCCAAACGATTTGCACAGGAAAAGACCAATATCCAGATTTAAAGCCCATCAGAAACGATGCCCTGATGCACCCGCCTTTGGCCAAGCGTGACGAGGGCGGCATTGCCATCTAGTGTCCAGCCAGGACAAAGGACTCGGTGGGACACCCACCCCTGTCACCAGCCAGCAGGGACCATGGCGGGGACAGTTTTAACACCCTCCCGGGAAAGAGTAACCGTGAAGAGCCCGGGGGAGGCTGCAGGGCAGGAGGAGGCCCTGGCCACAGCGGCTGCGAAAGCCCCAGCGGCTGTTTGCCCAGCGAGAGCCAAGGCTGTCAGGTTTTAATCAAAGGAAGGGACTGGAGCTGCCTGCCCAGCTCTGTTAAAAGTCTCACCAACCACCTTCCACACAACGCTTGCTGTTCAGGTGCGTATTATCCTTGAGTGCTATTCGCCAAGACAAAGCATCACAGTGCACGACTAGAAGAATTAGCATCAAATAACTGTTCCTTTCTGATCAAGGAAGGCTCTTGGAACCTTCTGGAAAGAAGCAGATCGGGGGGAAAACAAAACAAAACAACTCATCACTGGCTTGTTCTACAGAGACAGATGACAAAACCCAGGCCCTGCACTGACTTTGGGTCTCTTTTCCTCCCACAGCAGCGTTTGTCCTCCCAGAGCCCCCGCCAGCCTTTCTGCAGCTGCACAGAACGGGACGACCAGCAGCAGTGCCCAGAAACGCTCGCACGGTGCCGCCAACCCAAAGCTTCCCTAACCCCTCTCTCTCCTCTTCAGGACATCCTAGGGCGAGGGCATTCTATTTTGAACACCGTCAGAACGTGGTGGTGAGGAATCCAAAAGCCATAAAGACACTGGCAGAACAAGAACGAGTCAGACGTTTCTCTCCTGGCACAGGAGATCGCACGGTGACCACAGCCACCTCCCTGCCCGCAAGGCAACACGGCAGCGAACCACGGTTAGAAGACATCACCCTTCCAAACTATCCAAACACGGGCAGGACAAATACCATGAAGGTATTTTATGTTACCAGGTTCCTCCTCCTCCTGGCTGGTCTTGCATTTACCTGCCACTCTCACTACGCAGCATTTGGTTTTGCATTTATTAAATCCCAGCCACACCACAAAGGCCACGTTCAGAGAGACACGGGGAGCACCCAGCGGGTTCTGCTCTAAAAGGAAAGAGACTCGATCGAAGGTAGAGGAGTTGGCAGTATTTGTAGGAGATAAAGCTGCTACTCTTAAGTAATTTGAAGTTTAGTATCAACATTCACAGGAACATTCAGCCAAAACAAAGCGCCTAACAGGCTGCTGCCCAAGAAGGGAGCCAGCTACACAGCAACGGACCAGACCCCCTCTCCAAATTCCAGCTCCTTACACTGGAAAAAGAGACATTAATCACTCTTGCACAATAAACTGGCACAAGTCCTGCCAGCCTGAATTCTCACTTTGGTTTATTTTCTCAGAACAAAAGCAACATCAAACATAATCGTTTTAAAGAACAACCTGTATAAACAAGACAAAACTTCAGGGCATCCTGCTGCCATTTACAGTTCCCTAAAGCAGCCCAGCACCTGCAGGGGTGTCCGGGAAGAGTTTTCTTCAAAGAGTGCGCGAGGGAGAAGAGAGGGCACTGCCCCTTCTGCATACAGCACGGCTCGGTTCTTCTGGAAACAGCCTCAGGATATGGCAACCCAAACCAACTGCAGGAAAATCAGGTTGTGTGTGAACACAGAACCTCCAGGTCACACTCCACAACACGACGGTGCTCCCGCCTCCGTTCCCAGAGCGCGGATGCGATGCAGAGATCTCCGTGTGCCCGGGTCTCCTCCCAGAACCGCTCTCCTCATCCACCGGGAGGCCCTGGGATAACAAAACACCGCAGTCAGTGTTCCTGCAGGGACCACCTGGATATTTTATTCCATTTTAGCATTAAAAAGTCAGTTGTTACTACAGTGCTCCTGAAAGAAACACCCAGAATTTGTGTGGATTAGCACAAGTAGAATGGGTGCAGTGAAATCCCCATAAAATTCCTTCAACTTCCTCACATCAGGCTGGGAGGAAATTGAATATTACGTGACAAGAACTCCAAACTAGCAAGTGCACCTCAGAGGAGCCCTGAGGCCACCTCTGCTCCCCAGCACTGTTCTGGGGAACCCAGTGCCCGACACTCGCTCTTGGCCTTCAAGGAGACAAGTCCTGCGTCTTCTAGAAGCTTCACCATGCTCCTCACCTGGGATTTCTATTGCTTCTCACCATTTTTGCTTCCTCCCACCTTTCCCCCTCGCCCACAGCCCTTTCTGGTCGTAGGGCCACCCCACTGTGACACTGGCCACGGGTCACAAAATCCTCCCGGCATCTGGTTCTTGTTTGCTCCCCCATCCCCATCACTCCCACTTGCAGTCGGGTCCTCACCAGCCCTGACGTCCTGGCACACCCTGAGAAGGTGGGGGGTTCAGTGCCCAGCGAAGCCTCTTCCTCTCACCTGTCCCCGCAGCTCTTTAGTGTCACGAGAGCTTCACTCAAGGGAACCAGCATCTTGGCGTGGGGTCCGTTGTCTCCAGATACAACCCGGACCTGTTTCTGAGCTGGGATTTTTCTTTTCCCCTCTGTATTTCAAAGGGGAACCTCTCGGGTCGCTGATCAGGACTCGGGTCACCTATCTCACCCTCTACATGGCTACGGTTCCAGGCTGCCTTGCTGCCAGCAGCGCTGCTGCTCCTCGCCCAGCCCCGCTCTGCCTCCTGTGCCCGCAGAACCAGCCCCTCCTGCTCCCCAGCCCCACAGCCCGCTCCAGGTGGCTTCCAAGTGCTGCTCGAACCCTGCGAGATCTGCGGTGCACACAATGGAACGTGGAGGTCCCTCTTGTCCCCAAAGCCATCAAGCACCTGGGATAAATGCCCACTGGACACATATTCACGCTGCTTTCTGATGTGCCTGTTATTTATTTCAATGTTCTGCTGCTCACGATGCTGCCGCAACTGGCACCTCTGAGATAAGGCTACGGGGGGTATTTTCCCTGATTTGTTGGGTACAGATGGTACCAAAACACCGTTGGGAAGTAAGAAATTGACTGCATCCTTCTGTCACCCACAGGAGGAACAACGGAAGGAATAAAATTAAACAAACGACAAGATAACCCATTATCCGCCTCTCACAGAAGTCCTGAGAATCACGGGAGGTACGTTCAGAACAGACCCCATCTTCTCTCAGCTCAAGAACACCAGGAACCCAAACCAATTTTTGCTGCTCTTGCAGCAGCCGTAGCCACTCCAGCTTGCTCAGCGGCAGCAGCGATCTCCGCAAATGTAAATCAAATTACCAGTAGCGAATGGGGAATCCTGCTCCTTAGAGGATATCGACTTACAGACTGCTAACCAGCAGGCAAAAAAAAAAAAAAAAAAAAAAAAAGCAGTAATTGTCAGGAAAACAGATGCTTTACAGACTAAAGGATGCGAAGATGAAGGATCACGTGAGGCTCAAAATACACACCTCGTTCATTAGATATCCTTGAAAGGCACCGCAGGATCACGGGATAATTAGGGCTGCGAGGAACACCAGCAGGTCTCTAGTCCCAGCTCCTGCCCAGCGCAGGGTGAGCTGTGAAGATCATTCATCTTCCTCCCGTGACCCAAAGAAGCCGGTTTCATTCAGTCGATACGCTCAGAGCCACACGGAACCCGTGACTCAAATGCCACCCTGCCAGAAGAGTCTGAATTGGGACAATGGGCCTCTCTCAAGGGCTGTCCCCAGCTTAGAGTCTGGGCTAATAAAAGCACAAAATAGTCGAGCAGCTTTAAAGATTGCCAGAAACACCAGCAGAGCCCAGCACAAACTGGGATTCACGGTAACAAGTCAGTGCAGTCACTGTCCTGGCTCACCCAGACTCACAAAATCCCACCTTACGGGCTCATTCTGGCCACCTTTTACTGCCAAACCTTCCAAAACTGGGGGTTCATAGCGTTCTTGTAATGCGAGATATCCACACTCTGTGCTTTCTGGTATCTCCTCCAACCAGGAGGAGGAGAGGGAGCTTCTGAAGGAGAAAAACTACTGGAGAAGACTTCAGCTGATCTCTTCTCTTTGAAAATAAATCGGAGATAGAAACACTTAAATCATTTCTTCAGTTCACAGCATAAAGTTCTAGCAACAAGGACAAGCAAAGGAAGGTTTCTGTGGTGGGGAAAAACAAAAAAAACAACACAAAACCCCAAACCAAACCAAAACAAAATCATTATATTTGTGCTGCAGTTCCTGTGCGTTATCAGAGAAAAGCGTCTTTGCTCCTCTTAAAATGCGGCTGACTTTACTCTGCTACTTGTCAGTCTAATATCATCCTCGTGCAGCACTTTCTTTTATGTGTCCCTGATAGGCATACTTAAAAGATAATCCTTAAAAGATAATCACTTGATGTTTCCACTGGCTGTTAGTGGTGGTTTGGGGTGTCTATCTGGGTATAAAACCTACAGCTACTGAAACTTCTTGTGCACCATAAAAACAAAGGATCAAACCGTGAGTCTTCTGGTTTCATGGCTGCTATTTGAAGTAATAAAGTCTTTACACGGAGCTAATTAAAAAAAATATTCAAACTGAAACCCTAAAGCCATTTCAAGGAGTGTTTGATCAGTTCATCTCTTTCATTTCCACCTAATGGCTACACAATCAAAAGCGAAGCGGAGGGGAAGCCCACGGCCCTCAAGACGCAGAGCTGGATGATGTTCAAAGCGTTTCTGCTCCTGCAGGTAGAACAGCGCGCTCCAGCCACGGCTCCGCTCCAATGTTTGTTTCCTTCCCTTAACAGCAGGTTGGCAGCAACTCAGCCACGCAAACCAGCCCGGCACACGCTCGCTTTGATGTTCAGACACAAGTCTGTTGGTACCAGCTATTTTAATTCACGCTTCAGAAAGACAAGGCAGTCGGGCATCAATTTACAGTAAGCGACATGCCAGGTCACAGGTCATTTATATTCACAGCCACCTTTACTCTGCATTAAAGCTATAATTAACAGTTAATGCTTAACTAAGGCTTTAAAATTTGTTAAAGCTGCTTTCTTGCAAAAAGAACTGCTGCTGCCTCTTCCCCAGCTCCCCCTTCCCTGGCTCCATCTCTCGCAGGGCTGCGGGGAAGCATCACGTAGGCACCAAACGCCGCAGGTAAGATTTTTGCCAAAGCAGGAGGAAACTGGAAAGGAAGACGCGTGCGCTGCGAGCCCAGCTCCTGCCTGCTCGGCTCTCATCACGCCCGTGCTCTGAGCAGCAGCGTGGCGTTGAGATCACCCCCGGGAGAACTCGGGAGGAGCAACCAAGTCAGCAGCTTCTCAGAGAGAGGCCTGAAGGCTGGGCTGGCTCCTGCACCCGGAGAAACACCTCTGGGAGACGTCCAGGAAAATGCAGCCTCCACGTATCTGTTGTGGGAGACACCAGACTTTTTTTTTCAGCACTTCTGTTCATGGGATTTTCACCGTGGAGAAGAAAGAAGGGAAGTTTTGAGTTGGTAACCAGAAGGATCCAGCCCATCTTGCGTCACACGAGCACGCTGGAAAGGCAGATGTTAGCTGCAGACGTTTGGAGTGCAGATCAGCAAAGGAGCTAAAACCTTGAGTGGCAATTGCCTGAGAAATGCTCTTCACTCAAACCCCAACAAATCCAAAAGGAATGGCCACTCTGGAACAGCCTGGAGGAAAACCGTGGCTACCGGGAGGGGGACCAGCTCCTTCCGAAACCACGCAGACCCCACCAGAGGCTCCTGACAGGCTCCCGTGCTCCTGAGCGGCAAGAAGAAAACCCAGCGGCAGCCGGGGCAACATCAGCCCCGATAACGAGATGTGCTGGGCAACCTGCCCCGCTACGAGGGGAAGGAACAGCTATTTACACCGCCAGGCTGTCAGGGTTTTATCTGGACAATTACCAGAGGGAATACGCCGTGTCGCCAGCCCAGGGAGCCCGTCTCGGAGCGCGCAGATAATCACCGCGTTAGGGTACCACTTATCTGCTCTCCGCAGAAGTGATTCTGCCATCAGCCACACCCTCGTTTCTCTCTCTGGTGTGTCGTTCGGGGATGTCCGGCTGTTAGAGCTTCAAGTGGATGCACTTTTATGGTCAAGATGACCGTGACACCATCTTCAGAGTGCGACGGCACCCAAACACGCAGAGCGCAGAGACTCCCCATGGCCAACAGCTCGAACGGGCTCAACCGCCCACCGCAGCCGCACCGCGCGCCCGGGTTCACAGGAGAAGGTGCAAGGAGCAGATGCGCTATTCCTCATCTATATGATCAAGCTGTATGAACTTCCACTGCCATCTCAAGATCTGCGCTTACAGGCTTTTTTCTCAGGATGTGGGGTTTTGTTTTTTTCTTTTTTTCTTGCAAGTCAATTTGTCACAATCCTCAGCTCTGCGAAGGATCCACAGTGAGTTTCAAGCGCTGCCTGCGCACTCGACAGACAGCTCAGTGGCAGCAGGAATTCTCCAGAGATCTTTAACAAGTCTCGACTCAAAAGACCCTGAATACTGATGACATGCAGCACCATCCTGAACCTGAGGTGATGGAAGAGGGATCTGTCAGGTCTGCTCAGATCTGTGATAGGACAAGGATACCCAAAGCAAAAAGGAGAAACAGAAAGCAGAGCTCTTTCCCAAGTATTTCTAAAAAAAAAAAAAAAGTCCCTCAAAACAGCATCCAGACAGAGCAGCAAAACAAGTTGTTCATAGAGCAAGAGGTCTCGCAAGAGGGACAATTATGGGAAGGTGAAAGAAAGGATGAACTCTTCAACACACACTTCTGACTCTGAAAGAACTTCAGCCAGCAAGTCTGGGCTGCAACTGATCCTCACGGCAGCTCCCAGCCCTTCAAGAGCTCAGATAACTCTCATGTCAATAATGCTCAGCATTCTGGCAAATCAACAGGTCCCCGATCAAGCAGGGTGGGCAGGGGGAGAGACACATGAAGGTCATGCCCACTCTTACTGGAAATAACTCTGCAATTCTGCAAACCAGCTCACAGCAGTGCCAGGACACTCCCTGTGTCTGAAGCAAAACACTTTTCCCAAAGCACCGTTCCCCAAAGCCATTGTTGGCGTCTCCTGCCTCTCGGTGCTGACAACCACAAACACCATCTTTTTGCAAAGTGCTCTTGCCACGACATCAGACAGCGCAATGGGCACCGTGGTGCTGCCCAAGCAGCGATGCAGCCCCCGAACCCGTCAGCTGCTCCATGTCGCTGGGACAGAACAGACACCCCGGGACGGGGCTGCGTTTGGGGAACAGCACTTGGTATCTCACAAGCAGAGGAGTGTTTCCCAAACCCACAATGAACAGTTTTGAAGGCACTTAGCACTCTTTTTGTTAACCTCAGCTGTCTCTGTATCATCACAGCTACCACCAACATGCCCAGTTAGAGCATTTTAAACACCGCACAGTGTGTCAGCGCTTCACCACTCACCCCGGCTGGGCTCACCAGCCCCTGACCAGCACCAGCACCCCCTTACAATCCGGAGAGCATCTCCCCTGAAGCCCAGGGTACCAGGTCTCTAAAAGTTTGCAGTTTCATTTGAACAAAGCAGTGACTGTGGAATAAGTAAAAAAACCCAAACAAACAAAAAAAACACCACCCAAAAACCACCAAACCAAAACATGGAATGCCCTCCCAGGAAAAAAAAAAAAAAAAAAAAAAAAAAAAAATCAGGCACCAGGGCACTGTTCACACCACCATCATCCAAGGTTTTTTTCTTCCAAACTGTGTGTTGAATCATAGAATCGTTTTGGTAGGAAAAGGCCCTCAAGATCATCAAGTCCAACCATAACCCACCCCTGGCACTGCCCCATGTCCTGAGAACCTCATCTCCGTCTGTCCAACCCCTCCAGGGATGGTGACTCCAGCACTGCCCTGGGCAGCCTGTTCCAATGCCCCACAGCCCTTGGGGGAAGAAATTGTTCCCAAGATCCAACCTCAACCTCCCCTGGTGCAACTTGAGGCCGTTTCCTCTGGTCCTGGCGCTTGTTCCTGGGGAGCAGAGCCCGACCCCCCTGGCTCCAAGCTCCTTTCAGGCAGGTCAGAGATCAGAAGGTCTCCCCTCAGCTCCTGTTCTCCAGCTGAACCCCCAGCTCCCTCAGCCGCTCCCATCACACTTGTGCTCCAGCCCCTCACCAGCTCCATTCCCTTCTCTCAACTCGCTCCAGCACCTCAAGGGCTTTCTTGGCGTGAGGGGCCCAAAACTGACGCCAGGATTCCAGGTTTGGCCTCCCCAGTGCCCAGTGCAGCGGCACAATCACTTCTTTAGTCCTGCTGGCCACGCTATTCCTGGTACCAGCCAGGATGCTGGTGGCCTTTTTGGCCACCCGGGCACACACTGGCTCATGTTCAGCCGCTGTCACCAACACCCCCAGGTCCTTTTCCACCAGGCACTGGAACACACTGCACTGCCCTCTGGTCCCTGTCCGCAGTTCCCTGCACGCCATCGTTAGGTCAGACGTGTCCCCGTGATGTAACGAACCAGGGAGCCGTGCCCGGTGTCCCTGCCTGGGCACACGTGTCCAGGGCAGCCCTGGCCATGGGCACTGCAGCCGCTTCTCCTCTGCCGGCTGCTGAAGAGACCAGAGCACACCCGCCTTCCAGAGCCGTGTGACAGGTACCACCACGGGCACGGGCTGCAGAGCTGCTCTGAAAAAAGAAAGATTCTAGAAGAGGGGAGAGCTGGAGCGAAACCAAAACAAACCAAAAAAAGACAACTGAGCTACCTTATTAAAGCTTTTCTCCTTCCTCTGCTTAGCAAGGAGAATGCTTAATTAAGCCATCCTTCAAGCCCTCCCACTCACTCCAGCGATGCGCAGCATAGAGCAGATATTTAACAATTTCCTGCGCAGCACAGGACGTCTCGGTGGGACAATAATTTGCATATTCGAAAGGCAAAGTGAAATTGCCGGTTCTCTGTTGTTGAGCTTTTCGCGGTGGGGAGGGACAGTATCAGCAGGAGGCACGTTTCAGATCTGCTCAGTAATAAGGGAGAGCAGGAGGGGAAGGAACAAGTTGCTGTTTACTCCAAGTCTGGAGACTTCCCAAGGCAGGAGCTCTGACTGCGTTACGCACATTCTGCTCCCTTTATTTGCATGTCTCTTTCAGCTTATTAGGTCAGTTTAACTGGCAACTGCTGCTGATTTTAAGCCCAATTATAGTCACTTCTACCTGGTGACACAGCCCCAGTTCTGCACCCAATTCTCAGCAATTAATGGCTCCCGAATTGCCAGACCCTGCTGTTTGTAGCCATCTCAGGCTTGACCTCAGAGTCAGTTTCCTGCCGTAATTTCAGCATTGTTTGTTTTCCCTGGAACATTTCCCTGTGTGCTATCAACTACCAAGACCACTTCTGTGTATTGAGCTCATACACAGGAGAGGCAAGCTTTTGGCCCACCTTTAATTAAAAAAACAAACAAACAAACACCAACAACTCAGAGACTCATCTGTCTGGAGTGAAATTATCACCAAGAACCCTTTACTAGAATCCAGACACTTCCAGGGAATTCTTCCCCACCCCTCAGTATTAAGTTCTCTCGACTGTGAAGGACCACAGCAACGCAATGATGAGAAATTCTGCCCCTGCCTCCCCCGTCCATCCTGCAGGTTGGGGACACCCAGGGGGACTTGGAGCTGCGCACGTCCCAGGTAACCCGGCTCGACACGTGCTGCACCACACCAGGTGTGCAGAGGCAGATAAATAACCCAAAGAGGGACAAGCTCGAGACCCAAACGACTGCGTTTGCCAGGAGCTGCAGCACGAGGGATTTAAGAAAGTGTCTGTGCTTCCAGTTCTCCCTCTGAGTATTTCTGAAATCCTCCCGGAAGCATCACAAGTGGCCTAGCATTTCACCAAAGAGAAGATCTATTCTGACCCGAAACTCTGTTAAAAAGGAAGAAAGTGTGCTCTGAAAACAATGTTGTCTGTGGCAATTAGAGGAATTGGATTCTACAGGGAAAGGGACAGAGAAACACTGGGCAGAACGAGGATACACAAGTGTGTCTGGGTTTGAGTGTCGTTATGCAAAATGTACAACACAGCCCTGGATTATTTGGTACAGAGAAATGAAGCATTTGTGCCTGTAACGGAGCGACCTCTGCAGAACTCAAAGGGCCCAGCAAACGCCCCTGGGTGAGCTCTGATGGGCACAGCAGTGTGCTGGGGGAGAAAACGCCACAACTGCAGCTCCGAGTCTTTTAGCTGATAAAATGGGTAACGAGCCAGGTCACAGCTCATCCAGCACCTGCAGCTGGTGTCAAGGAAATTTCTCCTGAACCCTTGTGATTCCACTGGATCCTTCAACACGAGCTACAGGTGGTGTTCACAGGCCATCGACCAGCCAAACGCCCAAACCAGAAAGGCTGCAGCAGCCCTGCCAGACTGAGCAGTACAGCTCGTGCCCTAAACTGAACTCACACAAAGCTGTCAGAAAACACCAAAGAATGTTCTGCCTCAAATCAGAGTAATGAGCGGTGCCTTCGATAGCGAGCAGGACCTCCGGCTGGAGCTGCTTTGCTCCTCTACGAAGACATAATGAAGTTTTGAAGCAAGACGCAGCAGCGAACCCAGCGCCAGCTCGCACAAGGCCCTGCCCTGCGAGAGCCTCCTCCAACCAGGGGCTGTTCTTGCCCTGAATTAACAGGAGATTGTGTGTCGGTCTCAGTGAGTTATGTTTGTCTGGAAGACTTAGGGGTTTTTTTGTAAATACTGTAACTAAAATCAGCTTCAAAGAAGGTGAGAAATCACACTGACTGACAGCTGTCCGTCAGCTGCGTCAGGCGGGAGAGCTCCCGGGAGGCGCTGCCACATTTGCATGGGAAGGAGTCAGAGGAGCAGCTCAGCCCCATCCTCACACTTGCCCCCAGCAGAGGTTTCTCTTTGTCTCTTCCCCTTCGCACTCCTCAGTCTCCACTAACCAAAGTCACTGTTTTACTCGCAACAGCAGCTTTGTGCCATTACACCAACAACGTGCACATCAGCATCTCTGCCAGCTGCTTTTTGGGAAACAAGAGGCCACACAGCCTCACCAGTGGAGGACCTAGAACCATAGAATGTCCTGAGCTGGAAGGACCCACAAGGATCACGGAGTCCAACTCCTGTCCCTGCACAGGACACCCCACAGGTCACCCCGTGTGTCTGAGGACGTTGTCCAGTCTCTTCTTGAACACTGTCAGGTTGGGGCCGGGACACCTCCCTGGTAGGACCTGCCTGGTGACCCAGCTCACCAGCACGTTCATTCGGAGTTCCCACCACAAAGCAGGACCGGCTGATCCACCTATCAACATGAGAAGCTGCCCCGGTCAGGCACTGCCGTGTACCACTGTCAGACACAAGACCAGGTCCTGCAGCTTCCAAATTGTGAGTCTCAAACTCAGCAAATGGAGAATTGGAGCCTCCTGACCAAGTCTGGGGCCATGGAATTCCTGCATACGTTGGTGAGATCACACATCATGGAATCAGTTTGGTTGGAAGAGACACTCAAGATCATCGAGTCCACCCATAACCCACCCCTGGCACTGCCCCATGTCCCTGAGAACCTCATCTCCGTCTGTCCAACCCCTCCAGGGATGGTGACTCCACCACTGCCCTGGGCAGCCTGTTCCAATGCCCCACAGCCCTTTGGGGAAGAAATTGTTCCCCAGATCCAACCTCAACCTCCCCTGGTGCAACTTGAGGCCGTTTCCTCTGGTCCTGGCGCTTGTTCCTTGGGAGCAGAGCCCGATTCCGCCAGCTCCAACCTCGTTTTAGTTTTAAATCTGCTTTCACAGGTACTTGCCTGGGGGTAGGTACCTGCTAAGAGGTGGGATCAGTCTCATTTGAACCCAAAGCAGCAGAATTTGTGCTCCAGGGCAGTTCAGCCCAGCTCAGAGCAGGGCACTGGGGTGGCTGGAGGGGTGCAGGCTCCGGCAGGGAGGCACGTCCAGCCAGAGGAGGGTTGTTTTGCTTTTGGAAGCAGCCGTTCGATCAAACCTGTTCCTCAAATACCTCAACAGCCTCACAAGCACCGACAAAAGAGCCAACCTTAAAACACCAACCTGCAATCGCACTGCTACCAACGGCGAGGCTGCCACTACTCGTTTCACATATGAGGCGCTGCCTGTGCCACCTGAGAGGGAACAGCAGCCAAGTGACAGCCCCGAGCTGCCGGTGCGTTCTGACAGACGGCTGCTGTCATTTTCCACGGCTCCTTCCCCAGGGTTTACCCCGAGGCAAGAGACCAGCCAAGATTTCCACTCCCCCTCAACCTTCCCGAAGGTTTTGACAAAAAAAAAAAAGAGAATGATCAAAGAGCCTTTGTGCATTTATAAACCTGTCAATTTTGCTAGAAGATTTAAGGCTTTAAAGAGTCCAAAACATGTATTTGAAAATTTTCTATACAAACACGTTTTTTAATATTAAAAAACCCCCCACAAATAAAATATTTAGATTTTTCTGAAGTGAGGCATTCCAACAGCTCCAGACAGGAGCACTGGAGGGAAGGAGGAAATCCAATTCTTAAGTTTGACAGGAATAATTTTTTTTTTGTTTCTTTTAATTGGCAGAGAAACAAGACTCCACAGCTATTTCTTCCCCTGGCGCTGACAAGGAGTAGCTGGGATGAGCAGCGCAGGAAACAACAAACCCAAACTTACTCAAGTGGTACCAGTTCCAGGTTCCTGTCCCACACCAGTGGCGATTCACCTGCCATCAATTTACCCACTGTCCTACGCCGTTGCCATTACCTGATATTTTGCCTCTAAACCGCTCTCATGCAGAAGAGAAGCAGGTTCTCCACTTGAAAACACCATTCTGACACAACAGAGGTCTGGGGAGACCTCATTCTTTTTCATGACTTGATTACCTTTATTTCTGGTCAGCCAGAGGAAGAGTTGAGGGAGGCGAACATTCGGCAGCACATTTCTTTCTCCTTTTCCACGTAGTCCTTGTAGCAGCTGCAAAGCAGAGCACAGCAAAGCGTCAGGGGCTGGGGACTGTCCGCCCAGCCAGCAGTGCCACAATCAGAAATATGTATTATTTTTTCTAGATAGATACATTCGCCTAACATAAGCGTGTGCTCACAACGAAGCAGCAGCTCCTCCATTCCTTCTTTCTGCCTTGTCAGAGCTGGAAACATTGTGCCTTATCCCCAGACCTTGGGTCTTGGTTCCACTGGTGACTCTTAGCCAAGCAGAATATTTGACTATTGGTAGCCAGAAGGTTCCTACACCAGTTTTTTTAAGCATGTGATGATGCAGATGAACCCCTACCCACAGCCTGCAGCCTATTTTGGTGCGTCCTCGTCTGTGCCGCTCCTTGTGTGAGTTCCTAGCAGGAGCCATCGTCCAAGCGCTCTCCCCAGGATATCCACCTTGGCTACTGCACCTGGGCGGAGGATGGGGAGGGGACGTGCGTCCAGACCAAGAGGGTGACAGGGCAGATGCTTCATCCTCCATCCTCACTTCCCTGCCAGGATCACATGGACATGGCAAAAGCTGCCCAGGCTGCTCCAGTTCAATCGCAGCTTCCCCAGCACCCTGCGCTCCCACCAGCAATGAGCTCTCACCGGTGAGGAATCGCTGAGCCAGAGGTGACTCAGTTTGGGCACCGTCCCAGGGATCAGCGGCTGCCCATAGGGTCAGCCTTCCTGCATCTGCTACCAAATAAGGCCAAAAGCAAAGGGTTTTGCTGCAACACATAAGAAAGAGCCCAAGTGAAGCGCTGGCTGATGCTCTCTCAGGCCCCCACCACCAGCGCTGCGTCCAGCACCTCCCAGTGCTTCGGTCAATGCAATCCCAGCACACCAAGTCTCTCCTACGAAATCTCAGACAGACATTGCCACAACTATCCACACCGAGAAGATCACGGATGCCCACCCAGACCGTGGATGGTACGCTCACATGCCACCGCAGCAGGAAATCCAAGAGCCCCACATTTGGGGGCATAGATTCGTGTCAGATGTTGGAACAAGCCCATTTGGTTCTGTATTTGATGCAATGCAAACCTTTGAATAAAAAATGCCAAATCCAGCAGCAGAATTTGCACCAACCAGACCAAAACAGCCGGGACCAGACAAGCATTCCACAAAATCTTCACCTCAGATTCTGCGTCTTTTTCCCTGCGGTGAAGCGAATTTTGCCAAGAACCCGGTTCACTTGTGAAACAGATGCGTTTCCAAGTTTTGTTTCAGACAGCAAAACAATTGATTAACACACAGCACTCCTTCTGACAGAGTACAAACGTACTCAGTAAGGAAGTGAAAAGCCTCTAAGAACAAGATTTTGATTCATATTCCATTTCTGAAGCATTTGCCAGATCACAATATGAGTTTTCTCAGGCAAAGCAGTTCGACACCGTTAAAGGATCTAGACCGAGGCATGGCATAATTAACAATACCCAAAAACGTTGTCTTCATCTCTTTCATACTAATCCCACTCCTTGTCTAGTAAAAGCAAAAAAGACACCAATTTTAACTGGCACAGAAGCAGAAACTCCGAGCCAGCAGTGGTTTGACGCGTACTCAGCGCATTGACACGCGTGTCAGCCCTACGTGCTGCTGAGACGCAGTCAGAGCCGACAAGCTGCCTGCTGCTCCCCCGAAGTGATGCCGGGTGCTGTCTTGCAGTACGGCCCCACCAGTATCAGCGAGGTTTCTGCTTTACCTGCCAACATCTTCCAAACGATTCTATGGAAACACATGAGGCTTCTAGAATCACGACTTCTAGCACCGTTCATGAGTGACGCCGACACCCCCCATATCCCCAGAGTTCACGAGCCAGATCTGCAGGGGGTTTCAAAAGATGGACCCAACATGTTACAATTACACAAACATTTACGAACCATTTAACAAATTATCAAGTTTTAGTAACCTTTTTATAAACACTATGTTCCCTGCACCTGCTGTATGGACTATAAGAGCTCCATTCATGGGCGGTTCATGGTTGCAGAGATAAGTGATTTCAAATCAGGTCCAGCTTTTTGAAACCCCCTGTATTTTATAACAATGTGCGCTCACTAACAGGTTGATTGCTACATCCCCAGAGGCAGATCAGGGGGAACGGAAGGGGTTTATTTCCGATCTCCAGACCAGCAGCTAATACTGCTTTCAAGTTCTTTGTACTTCAGAAGTAATAGAAGCTTGAAGGCTTGGTGGTGTTAAAGGCGTGGATATACAGGACACACCGTGACAGCCCTCTACCCAAACACCGCCCGGTGAAGCACTCGGCCCACGAGAGCGGCTCTTCCAGCCGCACCAGCTGCTCTAAGTGACGTTACTGCTCCCTACAAACCCTTTTGCAAACGCCTACCAGCGACACACAGAAGAAGAGGGTTTGTATTTGGGGGCTGCTTGGTGATGTCTGAAGCTGGGAACTGCGCCACCTCCTGCACCCATGAACGGTGTAGAACAGCACATGCTTTTGGGAACCAGCTCGTGCTTCTGCCAGTTCCAAGGGGAGAGCAGAACGAGGGCAGAGATCGACGTTAGTCATGTTTTGGTGGGGCTGGGGCATGACTAAAGCTGGCAGGACTGTGTATCCTCAGCCTGCAGGCCAAGGGAACGTTTGCTTTCAGGATTGCTCGCTTACTGCCTCCAAGACAGCAAGAAATAACATTTAACCAATATTAGTATCTGTAGCACTGTACACTAAAGCACTTGCAGTGCTTAAGAGCTGCTGTAATTAACCACCGCATCTTAAAGGAAATGGAAATCATGCTGATTAATCCAGAACGTTATTGGCTCGAGCGCCAGTCTGCTGCATTTCATTGGTTTTGAGGTATTTGAGCAGCTCCTGTCTCCACCTGCTTACATGGAGCGTAACAGAGAAACTGCGGGTGCTCTCCGATTCTCACCCATCACCCGTAACCGCTGCGTCTGCAGAACGTTTGAATCAGCCATCCCCACACTCAGACAAACCTTCTGCATTTTCCCAAGTCATTTACTGACCCAATAGTTCTGTGTTTTGGTTTTTTACACATTTTTTCAATATTTTTGAGTGGTTGTTTCCAGCCTAAGCACTCTCTCTTCCCCAGGGATGGAAAGGAGTTCTCTCACCTTGCCAACTTTTTCAGCTCATTGCTAATGTCGTGGTTAAATGGCTGTACACGTTGAGCTCTGACCAGGAAATCCCGGGCTTTTTCGTATTCTGTCATGCAGAGACAAGCCTGCCATGGATAGGAGACAGATGTGTTGCAAGATAAATACAGACTCCTCGCCATTCTTCAGGACTGAAACATGTGCAACCACAACCATTTGAGAGGCAGACCCAGGTAGCTCAGGAATCCCCCACAAAAATATCTGTGTGACAGATTTACAGAGAGCCAGATTTTCCAAAAAGTCACCTGTAGACAAATCACCTCGACTGCTGCAGCAGCTTAGGAGGCTTGGCCCAGGATTTAGTGGCTCTCCTGGGTTCATTCGAGGCTCCCCACAGTCAGACCAGGGTAATTCCTTGATGTGGCTACCAGAGGAATTTAATTTTGCCCACCTGGCCACACCTGAACAGTGCTTTGGCATTCCTGTGGTCAATCTCCAAGGCCTTCTCCCCATATGCCAGAGCTTGGGTAGGACGTTCCAGTTTCAGGTAAATAAGTGAGAGATTCAGCAGCACCAGCAACTTGGAGGCATCAATCTGACACCGCTCGGCCTCACTGCATGGGCTGCGACGGAGGACGGAGAACGCCTGAGGAGACATGGGAAAGAAAACCAGTGCACAACAACTTCTCCCCACACCCAACCTCAGCCTCCCCTGGCGCAACTTGAGGCGGTTTCCTCTGCTCCTGGCGCTTGTTCCTGGGGAGCAGAGCCCGACCCCCCTGGCTCCAAGCTCCTTTCAGGCAGGTCAGAGATCAGAAGGTCTCCCCTCAGCTCCTGTTCTCCAGCTGAACCCCCAGCTCCCTCAGCCGCTCCCATCACGCTTGTGCTCCAGCCCCTTTCCCAGCTCTGTTCCCTTCTCTCAGCTCGCTCCAGCACCTCAAGGGCTTTCTTGGTGTGAGGGGCCCAAAACCGCCCCCAGGATTCGAGGTTTGGCCTCCCCAGCGCTGTGATGTTCTCTTCCCTCTCAGAAAAGGGTTCTGCCTATTTCTGCCAACCCTCCTCCTCCTCCTCCGTTTACCACAGCTGCTCACACAAAAGCAGGTGCTTAAGATCTGTTCTTAAATATCAAACTATGCTTGGAAAATATAATGAAGTTACTTAATCTCAAAATTGTTATGGTAAGCTAGCACATAATAATCACTGCTTTCACAGCTTTTCACAATAGAAACCACATTTTTTCTGGTGTCATACCCTTTTGTATCTGTCTTTGGCATCCTCAAAGTGTTGCTTACGGTAGAGGTAGTTGCCAAACTTTCTCTCCGTGTCTGCCACTTTCAACACCTTTTGTAGTGGAAATGTATCCTGCTGCTCCTGTATAAAGAAATACCTACATTTCAGCTCAAACAAAAGGAAACAAGCAGAGAGCTCAACAGGAGAGTCCTGCCCAGTCCCCTTCTATTCACGGAGCAGGAGCCGGGCCGGTGCCAAGGCCCCCGCGGGGTCCAGCCAGGCCACCAGCATGTGACATTTCCCTTCGCCAGGCTGAAAGATGCCACTGTCCTTGTGCGGGTAACTCCTGGTTAAGAGCATGACCAACCCAGTCACGGAATTCACAAGGACCAAACGGACTCCAGGGCAGGGAAAAAGTAGGAATTTGTTCTTAAATCCTGCCCAACTCTCTCACTTGCTCAGCCCAGAGCAGCCCATTACCACCAGCGCTGTCGCTGGCACAAAAGGTGATGCTGATTGAAAGGCTCCATCACTAACGGCTCAGCATCACCCGCAGGGGCTGCCCTGGGCGGCTCCGGGACCAGCCTGACACCCACACAAGACACGGACTCAGCAAAACAAAGAAACCCCAACAGGAACAAAAAATATTTTAGAAAAAAAAAACAAAGGACAGGTTTTCTCCTGGGTTTCCAAGTTTGAATCAGCTCCCAGAGAGGTCGCTTAGCCAGAAAGGGCAGAGAACCGGCACGAGGGGGAATGAGCACCTTGTAACAAGTGTTTGCTCACAGGGGTCTGTGGGCAGCGAGGAGGGGGTGAGCAGGGCCTCCCTCAGCAGCGCTGCTGCCTGTGCCCCACAGCCACGGCCCAAAGCCCTTTCCATGGAAACCAGGAACACTGTCACTCACCAGGGAGGAGAGCAAACATCGAGGGAGCCCTTGGGAGAGCAGCCAAGAAGTAGAAAGAGAGAGGGTAGGCTAGGGGGGGTGGGCACTTGAACACAGTGGACTGAACAGGGTTTTGTCCGGCCAGCTCATTCCCGCTCCTTCAGAGAAATTCCTTGAAGCTGGTGCCCTCTAGTGAAACCACGAGGTTTCTTGAAAAGCTAAAAATAACTGGAAGTTGTTCAACCGACTCCAGCACAGGGAGCAAACAAAGGGAGCAAACAAAGGCAGCACCCACGGCTCCCCCTGCACAGGGGACACGCAGAGGGACATTTGTGTCGGAGCGGAGCCAGCAGCCAGGCTCTGGGTAACTGCACCCGCAATTCAGCTGAACGCAGGTAACACATGAGCAACAGGAACTGGAAGGAAAGGCAAGAAAGGTTTAGCCTCCAGATTTAGGTCTCAAATCTTATTAAGGCAACTCACAGGAGTCAACTCAAAGAATGCGTCAGATTCAGCCGAGTCCAGGAAGTCCAGCACCTCCACTTCAAAGACAACCGTGGCGTTCGGGGGGATGAGGGGGGGACAGCCCTGCCGCCCGTAGGCGTAATGCGGCGTGAAGACAAATCTCGCCACCTCTCCCATCTTCATCGTCAGCAGCCCAATCTCCAGCCCTGACAGCGTAATGTCTGTCACAACAAGAAACGGAAAGTCATGAGAATCACAAAGCTGGAAACCCCTTCAGGCTCCAAACAACAATTTCTCCCAAAGCCTGGAGGGAAAAATCCTCAGGAACTCATATCCCATCCTATCAAGGCAGCCTGCTGTGGAACCACAAGACAGTTTGGGGCCGAGAAAAACAGGCAGTGCCGCGAGCGGCGCTGGCACTGCTGCTCCTGCCAGCGCTGAGAGGGCAGAGGGTGACCGGTCTCAGACTGAGCAGCACCGGTGGGCAGCAGGAGCCTTTTGGACTCCATTAGCAAGCTTGAAAGGTTTCAAATAACCTAAAGATACTAAACAGCATTTAAAGTGACACAGCTTAAAGGGCTGGCCTTCAGAACCCCGAGTCCCAGGACAAATTTTTCAGCTCAAACCCACCTTTTCCGAGTTTCATCAGCCCAGGACTCTTGCTGTGGCAGTTTGTGCAGAAGGGCTCGTCCCAGCGTCCCAAGTACCCGGAGTACTTCACTGTGCGGCCCAAAGAGAGGAGTGGGGAGGAAAGCAAGAGTTTAATTTCATATGTAATAACATTACCACTGGAAGCACATGGGGGGCTGATTTTATAGAATCAGAGAATCATTTTGGTTGGAAAAACCCCTCAAGACCATCGAGTCCGACTGTTAACCCACCCCTGGCACTACCCCATGTCCCTGAGAACCTCATCTCCGTCTGTCCAACCCCTCCAGGGATGGTGACTCCAGCACTGCCCTGGGAAGCCTGTTCCAATGCCCCACAGCCCTTGGGGGAAGAAATTGTTCCCCAGATCCAACCTCAACCTCCCCTGGCGCCACTTGAGGCTGTTTCCTCTGGTCCTGGCGCTTGTTCCTGGGGAGCAGAGCCCGACCCCCCTGGCTCCAAGCTCCTTTCAGGCAGGTCAGAGATCAGAAGGTCTCCCCTCAGCTCCTGTTCTCCAGCTGAACCCCCAGCTCCCTCAGCCGCTCCCATCACACTTGTGCTCCTGCCCCTTCCCCAGCTCCGTTCCCTTCTCTCAACTTGCTCCAGCACCTCAAGTTCTTTCCTATAGTGAGGGGCCCAAAACTGATGCCAGGATTCAAGGTGCAGGCTCCTGCTTTTCTTCCTTCTGCTGTAGAACAGCAGAGGCAGCACAAACTGCCTTGTCTTTATACCAAAAATCTAGTCACATCCAAGTAGCCAAGTGATGATGATTGTGTTTTAACAACAAATAAAACAGCTGCCTCAGTCCTGATGTCTTTGTAATCAAGAGATGAGCTTTTTTCTTGCTAAGAACTGGAATGGAAACTTCAACTGTAGACATTAAAATGCCCCAATTATTTGCAGAAATATGTAACGAAGCCTTTCCCAACCAAAGCTGGTGCCCTAGGAAGAGAAGCAAAGCGGGGAAATGTCCCCATCCGAGCTCGGTTACTCCCCAGGGAGCTGCATGGGTAACTCCAGCTCTCACTCAGTTCGCAACCCCGTTGCAACGGGCTTCCCTTAACACAGCACCAGGCCCTTGCACTTCAGGAACCCCTTTCAGCTTCAAACTTCTCTGTGCTGGGAGCACAGGTGGGACCTGGAAATCTCCCTGTTCTCAAGGTCAGGATGCCCTTTTATTTAATCTGGCAGCCAGGAGAACTTAAACAGAGTATCCCAGCTGCTAAAAGACTGATAAGGGAGACTAGTCTCAGAAAGACCTACTACTGGATAATAAAAGAACTTTTAAGTTCTTGTTCTGACCTCATGCTGAAGTCCAATGCCCTCAGATTTGCTGCCCACGAGCACGTCAACATTAGAGGCTCAGGGATCCTTCATAGCAGGTTCTGTCCCCTCCATTTCCCCAGCGCCCACACCAGGCCCAGCCACACAGACCAAAACAAGGACCTCGCACCGAGACCTCGGTGACACAGAGGAGCACGAGACCCCGACTGCAGCCTACACTGCCAAGGATTTTAGGTTTTCTTAGTCCTGCTAACTACAGATTAAATGTAACAAGTGCCATCGATAAAGCAAGTTGCTCAGGAGGCAGCCCCTGGCGGGGCCCGCGGGCCCGTCCCCAGCACACAGGGCAGAACGTGCCTGTCCCGAGCTCCAAACCCCGGGAGCCGAGCTCAGGGCAGGACACTGGGCTCGCTGGACCCCACCGGACCTGGGGAGGTGTGAGAGCCAGGCCCTGTGCCAGGCCGGGCCCAGCTGCTGCCCCGTGGGAAGAGCGCGGCCCCGGGGCTGCCTCCCCAGAGCCCCAGCGGTACCTGCCACGGAGGCGCCCGGGGGCACGGGCTGCCCGCGCCCGGGCCGCAGCTCCACCTTGCACACCCCTCCGTCGCCGCTCAGGTCCTGCAGGCCCCGGGCCCGCACCGGCGCGGCCGGGGGAGACACAGGCGGTCCCGACACAGGCGGTCCCCGCCCCGCGGGCCCGGCCCGGGGCTCAGCACCAGCCGCCATCGCCCGCAGCGCCTCGCCTCGCCTCGCCCCTCTCCCGCTTCACCAATCGCTGCCCGCTACACTCTGCGCTCTCAGCCAATCAAGCTCCGAAGAACGACCTCGTCCCTACACGCTGCCTCAGAGCCACGCGCTGGTTCCCCTCGGGAGGACACGCCTCCGCGCAGCAATTGGCCAATGGGCGATGGACACGTCACGGACCTCGCAGTGCACGCTGGGGGGTGTAGTCCGTGCCGCCGGGGGCGGGCGCGGCGGCGCTGGGGCTGCTCTCGCTGCCCGGGGAGAGCGGCCCCCACGGGCATTGCTTCCCCCAGGGACACCCGGAAGGTCCTGCCGGGCGTGTCTGCTCCCAGGCCGTGGCCGCGTTTTCTCCCCCGGGCAGCAGCGGCCCCAGCGCCCAACCCGCGGGCCGGGCCTGGGCTCGCTCCCCCGGCAGAGCCTGCGGCCCCGGGGCTGTGCGGCCGGGGACGGGCCCCTCGGAGGGAGGGAGGGAGAGACATCCCCGCAGCCATCTCCACCTGCAAGGAGTCGGCGCTGCAGCCTCCTAGGCCCGGAGACCTGACACGCTGGGCTGATCCCTCGGCCTGTCCCCGCTTCCCCACCCGCAGCCCCCGGGGGCGGCTCGAGGCCGGACCCTCCTGGCTGAGCAGCGTCCCCATCCCAGCCTTCCCGGGCGATGCTGAGAGGGAAGCCGCGGGCTGGCCATGAGTCAAGAACTGGGAGCAATGGCACGAGAAACCAACTGTTTGCACAGTCACACAAAACCACGCGGCTGCCCCGAGCTGTGCTGCACGGGCAACGCTTGGAGTTTCCTTCAGGGCTTTTCCAAAAGAAACCGTTTTTCTGCAAAAAAGAAAACACTGTGTCAACCAAACAAGAGTTTTAGTTGATGAGAAGACGTGTTGGTGAGAATGTTTCTCCTGCCACGATGACTGATGCCCCGGGACACAGGGAGACTGCCCGCTCGGGGAGGTAAACCCGGCTCTTATCAGGCTCCTGCCCGCACAGTCATATGATTGTGTGTGCCCGGACGTGCGCAGTGGGCGGTGGGCAGCGCTCCGGGGGTGTGCCACCATCCTCAGAGCCGGAGAGGGGGACAAGCTGCTCCCTGGCCTCTCCCTGGCGAGCAGGGACATCCTGAGGCTGCAGTAGAGGAGCGGCTCAGCTCCCCGTCCCACCACGGCGACACCGGTCCTGCCACCTGCCTTGTCCTCCCTCCGACAGGGTGGAAATCTTCAGCTTGATCGGGAGAAGCCAAGTGACGTCCGTGGGGCTTGGTGCAGCAGGACAAGCAGAGCCCGAGCCCGGGCCAGGAGGAAGCGGCACAGGGTGGGTGAGTGGTACGCTGTTATTCGGGTCTCTGGGAGGTGTTTCAGCGTGAGCCGAGGGAGCAGCTGAAACTGGTTCCCCCATACAGGGTCCTACAGTGTCTGTCTGCTCACCAGCTGACGCTGGAACTTCTCTCCGCTCACCGCTCCTATAGCAAAGCACGGTGTAAGTAAAGCTCAGGTCACAACCTCCCCTTTCCCTGAGGAAATTACCAAGTCTCTGTCTTCAGGTTTATTTTCTTCAGCTTCAGGTCACGTTTGTGACTTGCCCAGGATCTTGGCAGTTACATCCCACCGAGCTGGGAGCAGCTGGGATGGCAAAGCTGTACAAACCTCATAGTTCAATAGCAGGCTGGCCACAGGCAGCCCCAGGGCCACAGGAGAGGCCGGGATTTGGGCTCATGCCTCGTGGGGGTGCTGGCGCAGAGCGTGGAGCACTGCGGGGACCAGAGACCGCAGCGTGTTCCACAGGGCCGAGCTGCAGCCCCACACACTGTGCCTCAGCTTCCCAGCCCTAGTGCCAGTCGAATCCAGCCTTGTGGGTGTTTGCTACATGGTGGTTGTCCCCGTCTCCTAGATAAATGTGCATTTTATTATTTCTTTTTGCTTAGATGCACCACTTGAGCTAATGTCAATCTTTCGGAGGATGTCCATGGGCTGAGACAATGAGCTGAAAGAGATCTGTAGGAATTCATACAGGCCAGGGTCAATACTGACATTTTTCAGCAGAAAATCCCTCTCAGCTCTGTCTCCAGCCCTGACACAAGGTGGGCTGCACTCTTGACACCCCTGCAAGGCAAACGGGAACAGCTTGGTGGTCATTTCTGCTGCTCTGGGCAGATCCAGCAGGCACGGCCACGTGCGGACTCGTGTCCTCAGTGCCCAAACCCATCGTGGGTTAAAACAAACATCTCAGACTTTGCCTGGAGCCTGAAGATGAGTTTGCAACTGTCTGCGCTGCTGCAGGGAGCGGGGGCGGTGGAGGCGTCTCTCCGTTTCACCTTTTCTCCATCTTCGCTCATCTCTGCTCCTCCTGCTCTTGGAGCAGGACTGAGCTCCCACCCATGTTTCCCAGGCCAGGTCTGTGATGGCTCGGAGGATGAGCATCAACGAGCTGGAGGACCAGCTCCTCTGTCCCATCTGCCTGGAGGTCTTCAAGGAGCCCCTGATGCTGCAGTGTGGGCATTCGTACTGCAAGTCCTGCGTGGTGTCACTGTCCGGAGAGCTGGACGGGCAGTTCCTGTGCCCCGTGTGCCGCCAAACCGTGGACTGCAGCGCCTCGCCACCCAACGTCATGCTGGCCCGTGTCATCGAGGTGTTGCAGAGCCGGGGTGAGGCAGAGCCCAGCCCGGAGTCCTGCCCCACGCACCACAACCCCCTCAGCCTCTTCTGCGAGGCTGACCAAGAGGTGATCTGTGGGCTCTGCGGCACCATCGGCAACCACCGCCAGCACAAGATCACCCCCATCTCCACCACGTACTGCCGCATGAAGGTTGGTGGGCAGAGCCGGCCGGGATCCGGAAGGTTGGTGGGCAGAGCCGGCCGGGATCCTGGGGTGAGGGTCAGTGCTCACTGGCCAAATGTCACCTCTCCTTAAGGGCACAGGCTGGAAATGATGTCAGCATGGGGAGCACGGCACAGCCAGATGTGGGGCAGGGTCCCTGGGCTGGGGGACAGAGCACAGTCCCACGGCACAGCCAGATGTGGGGCAGGGTCCCTGGGCTGGGGACAGAGCACGGACCCACAGCACAGCCAGATGTGGGGCAGGGTCCCTGGGCTGGGGGACAGAGCACGGACCCATGGCACAGCCAGATGTGGGGCAGGGTCCCTGGGGTGGGGGACAGAGCATGGTCCCACGGCACAGCCAGATGTGGGGCAGGGTCCCTGGGCTGCGGGACAGCTGTTTCTCAGGCTGAGCGTGTCCCTGGCTGAGAGGGCTCAGGGTCTGGGTGGCTGCAGTGTGGCAGGGAGGGTTGGGGAGTGTCGGCGGGGCCTTTCAAGACCGTTTCCAAACACCATCAAAAGGAGTCTGGAGATAAGGGCTGAGGCAAGTGCCACAGGAGAGCAGGGAAACAGGAGCCCCAGCCAGGCCAAGTAAACAGCTGGCGTCCCCTGCCCAGCATCACATGAAAGCCCCAGGAATGGAAAAGCGCAGGGTCACCCGTCCCCTCTGCTCCTGGCACTGTGGAGATCAGAGCAGGAGGCAGCAGTGACACTCCTGCCCAGCCAGGGTCTGGGCACTGGCGCTGGGACGGTGCTGTCAGTCGGGTGCTGGTTTGCAGCTGCTGCCACCCGCTCACCTGGTGCGGAGCTGCCACGGGGTGGGAGATACGGAGAGTTGGGAATGGGAGCAGAGACCTGGTGCTCCTGGCAGGAGTATTGGTCAGCAGCAGCGATCGCTCTCCTGCCTCTGGCAACCCCAAATCCTCTGATCAGGAGAGTGAAGATCAGCAGGGCCACAGAGCTCAGAGAACGTGGCTTCTGAGGGCCATGTGCTCCTTGGGGGACAAAGAGCACGGCCTGCCAGAGGTCCCTCAAGAGGTGCTGTGTTTTCAGGAGGAGCTGTCTGTGCTGCTGACCGATGTCCAGCAGTACAAGAGGAACCTGGATGAACACTTCGGCAAGCTCATCAACAACAAAAGCCGCATCGCAGTGAGTGCCACGTGCCACGTGAGCCTGTGTCCCCATGTCTTTTGTGTCCCACACAGCCCCTGGAGTAACAGCAGCTCCTGGCTCTCCCCAGCTCTCCTCCTGTACCCCTTCCCTGGGGTACCAGACAGGGTTTATTTTCCACCGTGGTCCCTGAGGTTTGTGTTTTCCACGAAACTCAGGGATTAAACACAGATCTGTTTTGGGGAAGGGTGATGTAGCCCTCTCAGGTGGCACAGCCCAGTTTTCAGAAGGGGTGATATCACCCTCGTCAAGCGTCCTGGCGGGAGCAGCAGTTGGAGCTGGTTTGACCGAATGTCCTTGGAGGTGGGGAGAGAACAGGTGGGAAGGACCCTGATCTGAACAGGCTTCTCAGGCAGAGCAATGCTGGTGCTTTCACATCAAGTTCACACCTGGTTTATCTGTGTGTCCATTTCCCATGGAGCAGATGTCTCCAAGGGACCTCCTGGAATCCCTTCTGCGGCCAAAGCTTCCCTGTGGCGCTCCTCAGAAGGGCTCAGCCCAAATGAACAGCTCTGCTGGGAGGACAGGCTGAGAGAGCTGGTGGTGTTCAGCCTGGAGAAGAGAAGCTCTGGGAAGACCTTATTGCACCTTTCTTACTTTAAAGGGGCCAATAAGAAAGATGGGGACAGACTTTTGAGCAGGGCCTGTTGAGATAGGACAAGGGGTGATGGTTTTAAACTAGAAGAGGAGAGATTCAGGCCAGACGTGAGGAAGGAATTGTTGCCCCTGAGGGTGGTGAGAGCCTGGCCCAGGTTGGCCAGAGAGGTGGTGGCTGAACCATCCCTGGAGACATCCCAGGCCAGGCTGGACGGGGCTCTGAGCAACCTGAGCTGGTGCAGATGTCCCTGCTCATGGCAGGGGGGAAACTGAGTGAGCTGGGAAGGGCCCTTCAACCCAAACCCTTCTGTGATTCTATGAAAGTGGAACTGAGCTTTCTCTCCCTTAGCCCAGGACACGGGTTGTTCCCTGGGAGCAGAGGGATGCAAGAGCTCCTTAAAGGCTCTGCTGAAGCTGGTTGGGACATCAGGGAATGAAAACCTGGGGGGCGAGAGGTGAAAGGCAAGGTGTCTCTGTGGTGAGCTGCTGAGGACAGCAGGATGAAACAACACCCAGTGCAGAGCTGCACTTTATTTGGAAAACAAGTGGAGGGCAGCTTGGTGGGATGCTTGGTGGGACACATTGACATTGCTGGTGGCATCTCTGAAGCTAAACAGCAGGTGAAGGGATGGAAGGGGCAGCCTGCACAGCCACTCGCTGTCTCCCGCAGAACGAGGCAGATGTCTTCAAGTGGGTGATCCGGAAGGAGTTCCAGGAGCTGCACAGGTACATCGACGAGGAGAAGGCCACCTTCCTGGAGAGCGTCGAGGGGAAGGCGGCTCAGCTCATCACCTCCATTGAGAGCCAGGTCAAGCAGACATCCGACGCACTGCAGCGGCTGAAGGAGATGCAGAGCTCTCTGGAGGCACTCGGAGACGAAAGCCAGCTGGATTTCATCCGGGTTAGTGCGCTGGCTGGTGAAGGCAGCGAGGGTGAGCCAGGCTCTCCAGCCACGAGCCCTCCCCTGGGCGGTGGGTGCCCTCAAACAGCACAGCTGGGACACCACCAGCAGTGAGAGCTGAGTGTCCCCTGCCCAGCCAGGGTGAGGGGAGAACCCTGCCCTCCAGGAGAGGCGATGCCCTGAGCTCTGCCCCAGCCTCCTCAGCTCCGGGCACAGATGTGTGGACCTGTGACCACACAGAGGAGCTGCTGTTCCATGAGTCTCCCACCAACTCTCTCTTTTCTTGTGTTTTCCAGAAATACAGCTCCTCCCAGTTCAGGTGAGTGGTGGGACCCAGCAGCAAACAACATCGATGGGGACAGCGAGAGAGCCCTGGTCAGTGGCACCTCAGCACTGCTGGGGCAGCCTCATGTGGACAGAACCCCAGGCTGGTTGGGGTCGCAGGGCCCTCTGTAGATCCCCAGCCCAGCCCTGCTAACGCAGGATCACCAGAGCAGATCACACAGGTCGGTCCGGGTGGGTTTGAATGTCTCCAGAGAAGGAGACTCCATACCTGCTCTGGGCAGCCTGGTCCAGGCTCTGGCACCTCCCAGCAAAGAAGTTTCTCCTCATGTTCACATGGAGCCTCCTGTGTTTTAGTCTGTGCCCGTTGCCCCTCACCCTGGCATTGGGCACCACTGAACAGAGTCTGCTCCATCCTCTGACACCCACCCTGAGATATTGATCCCATTGATCAGATCCCTCTCAGCTTCTCTTCTGCAGCTGAGCAGCCCCAGCTCTCTCAGTCTCTCCTCATCATAAAGATGCTCCAGACCTCTCAGCATCTCTGTAGCGCTTTACTGGACTCTCCAGTAATTCCTTGTCCTTCTTAAAGGACACGTCAAACACTGCTGTACTGGTGGGCAGCCACAGCCAGAGCCACGCACCAGCCCCAGCAGAGGGCAAGAGCAGCTGGCGAGACACCAGTGGCTCCGTCACACACGGCAGCCAGGTGAGAAGAGGTCACACACTGTCCCCGTCACCTGTGTCACGGCTGCCTGTGTCTTTCCAGGTCAGAGCTCCCCAGCCTGCACCCCGGTGATGGCATCTTTAACCCTGTCTCGTTCAAGCCGTGCTTCCACCAAGATGACATCAAGATGACGGTGTGGAAGCGCCTGCACCGCCGTGTCCTGCCAGGTACCAACCTGCCCCCCCCGCAGTGTGCTGGCACATGGGACATGCTGCCCAGCCAGTGCCACGCTGCCCCGGCCTCTCCTGCTCTCTGGTCGTGTCCTCCCCTCCTGGAGCGCTGGCCGGCCCAGCGTCTCATGCTGGCGCTGTCATAACCCTCCAGCTGCTTGAAGTTCAGCAGCGCCAGCTTGTCTGGCTGTGCCAGCCCTGGGGGTCACCCAGAGCCAGACCCTGTCCTGCTGCTTGTGCCTGGAGCCACATGGTTTCCTTCCAGCTCCAGAGATGCTGAAGCTGGACCCGGTGACGGCGCATCCCCTCCTGGAGCTCTTCAAGGGGGACACAGTGGTGCAGTGCGGCCTCTACCAGCGCCGGGACAGCAACCCCAAGCGTTTCAACTCCAGCAACTGCATCCTGACCTGCAAGGGCTTCTCCTGTGGGCAGCATTACTGGGAGGTGATCGTGGGCGCCAGGAACCACTGGCGCGTGGGCATCATCAAAGGCACGGTCAGCCGCAAAGGGAAGCTCAGCAAATCTCCCGAGAACGGCGTCTGGCTCATCGGCCTGAAGGACGGGAAAGTCTATGAGGCTTTCAGCACCCCGCGTGCTGTCTTGCCACTGACCACCCGGCCCCAGCGCATCGGTATCTACCTGCACTACGAGAAGGGCGAGCTGACCTTCTACAATGCTGACAGCCCCGATGAGCTCAGCCCCATCTACACCTTCCAGGCGGAGTTCCAGGGTCAGCTCTACCCCATCGTGGACCTGTGCTGGCCAGAGCGAGGGCCCTACTCGCCCCCCATCATCCTGCCCGCACCCCCCATCAGCCAGCACTCCCGGGTGCTGCAGGACCATCCCGTCCCAGAGGAGCCCAAGAAGCTGTAGCCCGGCAGTGGGACAAGGCTGTGGCCACATCCCAAGGGCCCGCAGCAGGGACAGTCGCTGTGTGCAGGGCTGTCCTCCCGTGGTAGCTGTGCTACCACAGTGTAAAGCTTCAGCAGCAGAGGAGGGTCCTTCCCATCTCCTCTAAGAGCACAGAATGTCAGCCTTGACCTGCAAATCCCACTCCCCAGTCTGGTGGGCTCACCCATAAACCTCCAAAAGATCTCCCTACGGAAAGGAGCGTCTGCCGGAAAAGTGCGAGCTGTGAGCGTCCGAGGGTCTTTGTTCACATCTGTCTTCTGAACAAATAAAGTTTGTGTGGGGTGAGCTGGTTGCTGCCTAATACTGGTACTGTGTCTGATAAACCACTGCAGCCGGAGCTGGGCAGGCGGCCGCAGCGCTCTGCCGGGCTGGGAGGGGCTGCTGGGAGGGGAACGCGGCAGCCAAAAAAGCGTCTGCAGAGAGCGGTTTGCTGGGGGAAGACACCAGCCTGCCCAGGGCAGAGCCGCTTCCAGCTGGGCAGGGACGAGAGCCGGTGTAGGGAACTACGCTCAGAGCCTGCGGGAAGGGAACCGCACCTGGGGCCGAGGCAGCGTGAGGAGAGGAGCGGGCTGGGCCCTGCACACAGCGGGGAGCACAGCCCGGGCCTACCTGCCTACAGCTGGGCAGCAGCTCTGCAACAGCCCCTGGGCAAAGACTCACCTGCCACCCACTCTAGGGCTTGTCACCAAAATTCACACCCAGCCCACACCAACCGAGAGGCTGGTACACAAAATGTGCCATCACAAGGGTCAGTAGTTACCCCTGCGAGGTGTCTCTGCCATACTGGGGCACCCAAATGTGGCTTTACACCCATCAGACACAGGTACAACGCAATTGCACTGATCACTGGCACCCCAGCACCCACCACTGCTGACAGCAAACCCCGCACAGCCGCTGTGTTCCCGCAGCGTTCCCACTGCTCGGCTCCTGACCCAGCACCCCTGGAGCTGGTCCTGGCAGAGTTACTGCTCTGTGACACCAGACCAGGTTTCAGAGGTGCGTTACCTCTGGCAGGTAACAGCCAACGCTGGTGTCCTCCCAGCTGACATGGGGTGTCCTTGGTCCCTCATGGGCAGCTCTGAGCTTCCCAGAAGGAAAGTTCTTATTTCCAGGGCTGGGCTCTCACAGAATGTCCTGAGTTGGAAGGACCCACAAGTATCATGGAGTCCAAGTCCTGTCCCTGCACAGGACAACCCGTCCCCCCCGTGCCACAGCTCACCGGCCCCCAGCAGGACCCCGAGCCCCCCGAACTGCGCAGAGCCAGATTTGAGGCTCACTGAGGCTTTCATGGAGCAGCCAGAGCTCCGAGGGTGAGGGAGTATCATAGAATAATAGAACGTCCTGAGCCGGAAGGGGCCCACCAGGCTCATGGATTCCAACCCCTGTCCCTGCACAGGACACCCCACAGGTCACCCCGTGTGTCTGAGGACGTTGTCCAGTCTCTTCTTGAACACTGTCAGGTTGGGGCCGGGACACCTCCCTGGGGAGCCTGTTCCAGTGTCCAGCACCTCTGGGTGAAGAACCTTTTCCTCATGTCCAACTGCCCCTCCCCTGGCACATCTTCCTGCCGTTCCCTGGGGTCTGTCCCTGTCCCAGAGAGAAGAGCTCAGCCCTGCCCCTCCTGCTCCCCTGCTGAAGCTGCAGCCCCATGAGCTCTGCCCTCGGTCTCCTCTGCTCCAGCTGAACAAACCCAGGGACTTCAGCCGCTCCTCATCCGGCTTCCCCTCCAAACCCTTCACCAGCTTTGTAGCCTCCTCTGGACACTCTCCAGCAGCTTTATCTCCTTTTCTCCTGTGTCCCCAGCCCTGCACACAGTGAATGCTCCAGGTGAGGCCGCCCCAGCGCAGAGCAGAGCGGGACAATCCCCTCCCTGCCCGGCTGGCCCTGCTGTGCTGGATGCACCAGGACACGCTGCGGCTCATGTGCAACGTGCCGCCTCCTTCACTTGTTTCAGTCCAGCACACAGCGCTGCCCCTCACACCGTGTCACCGGCTGACACCCGTTACCGCGGCTCCACGGCACCGGGATCCCCGGGGCAGCCGCTGCCCTCACGCCTCAGCTCCTGCAGCCTCGCACGCTGCCCGCATGCGGCCGCCGGGAGAGCCCGGTCACACAATCCCAGAATGTCCGGGGTTGGAAGGGACCTCGAAAGCTCATCCAGTGCAATCCCCCCGCTGGAGCAGGAACACCCAGATGAGGTTACACAGAAGGTGTCCAGGCGGGTTGGAATGTCTGCAGAGAAGGAGACTCCACAACCTCCCTGGGCAGCCTGGGCCAGGCTCTGGCACCCTCACCGGGAAGAAGTTTCTTCTCATATTCAAGTGGAACCTCCCGTGTTCCAGTTTGTCCCCATTGCCCCTTGTCCTATCACTGGTGGTCACCCAGAAGAGCCTGGCTCCATCCTCCTGACACTCCCCCTTTCCATATTGATCCCCATGAATGAGGCCGCCCCTCAGCCTCCTCCCCGGGCGCTCAGCCCGCCCCGCCCGTTCCCGCCCACTGCCCTCCCCGCCGCGCTCCCGGGCCCGCCCGCTCCCGCGGGGCTCCCGCGGCCCCGCCCCCGCCTCGCCCGCCCCCTGGCGGCCGCAGGGCCCGAGCGGCGCGCGCGGGGCGGCCATGGCGCTGTACGGCGCGGCCGCCGCCGTCCTGCGGGAGCTGGAGCGCGGCCGTGGCGGCGTCAAGAGCCTGGTGTACAACAGCGGCTTCCCGGTGAGCGCCGGGGGCGGGGGGACCGAGGCGGGGAGGCCTGTGGAGAGTCGGGCCTGAGGCGGGGGCAGGCCCAAGGGGAGAGGCCCGGGGCCGGCGCGGCCTCAGGCCCTGTCCCCGTCCCCGTCCCCGTCCCCATCCCCGTCCCCATCCCCGTCCCCATCCCGGTCCCCGTCCCCATCCCCATCCTCATCCCAATCCCTGTCCCTGTCCCCGTCCCCGTCCCCGTCCCCATTCCCGTCCCCATCCCCGTCCCCATCCCTGTCTCCATCCCCATCCCCGTCCCCATCCCTGTCCCCATCCCCGTCCCCATCCCCGTCCCCATTCCCGTCCTCATCCCCATCCCCATCCCCATCCCCATCCCCGTCCCCGTCCCCATTCCCGTCCTCATCCCCGTCCCCATCCCTGTCCGCATCCCCGTCCCCATCCCTGTCCCCATCCCCGTCCCCATCCCTGTCCCCATCCCGATCCCCATCCCCGTCCCCATTCCCGTCCCCATCCCCGTCCCCATCCCCGTCCCCATCCCGATCCCCGTCCCCATCCCCGTCCCCATTCCCGTCCTCATCCCCATCCCGATCCCTGTCCCCATCCCCGTCCCCATCCCGATCCCCATCCCCGTCCCCATTCCCGTCCCCATCCCCGTCCCCATCCCGATCCCCGTCCCCATTCCCATCCCCATCCCCATCCCGATCCCCATCCCGATCCCCGTCCCCATCCCCATCCCCTTCCCCTTCCCCATCCCCAACCTGATCCCCATCCTCGTCCCCATCCCCATCCCCGTCCCGATCCCCGTCCCGCCCGCAGCACGTCCGGCAGCTCTACGCCCTGGTGTCCGAGACCCTCCGCTACTCCCCAGTGCTGGAGAAGCTGCTGGACGGCGCCGCGCTGCTGCAGGCCGAGAAGAAGCTGCCGCCGCAGCTGGCGAAGGTAATGGGGACCGGGGCAGCCCCGGGTGGCAGGGCCCAGCTCCCCACCACGCTGACCCCTGGCCCCGCAGGTGCTGGTGTACGACCTGCTCTTTGGGAAGGGCCTCAAGTGCGGGGGCCGCTGGAAGGCGCTGGCCCGGCGGCACCGGGCCCGGCTGCAGGCCGAGCTGGCCCGGCTGAAGGTGCAGCACAGAGTGAGCCGCAACGAGGACCTGCTGGCCCCGGCAGCGAGTCCCGCAGGTCAGTGTGCCCTGAGCGCCGTCCCTGCACCTGCAGCGCTGCTGCGCCGTGTCTGACCCCGCTGTGTCTCCCCCAGCCTCCCAGGTACCGCGCTACGTCCGAGTCAACACCCTGAAGACTTGTGTGGACGATGTGGTTGACTTCTTCAAGCGCCAGGGCTACTCCTACCTGGGCAAGGCAGCCAGGTGAGCGTTTCTTCCTTCCATCTCACCATATCTGGGACATCAGCAAGGGCTTGGGACAAGCTCCTGGGGGTTGAAGGGTTGTTGGGCTTGGTGCTCAGAGTGTCCGGGTTGGGGTCTCCATCACTCTCTACTCTTCCTGCCTCTCCTGGGGCTGAAGTGAAGATGTGGGATGAAGGGCATTCTCAGGCTGGGCTCTTGTTTTGGGCACAGAGAAGCAGGACTGTGTGTTCATCCTCTCTGTGCCTTGTGGGCAGTGTGGAGGAACTGAGGGCTCTCTCTGGGAAGAAATTCCTGTTGGATCTTCATCTCCCGGAGCTGCTGGTTTTCCCTCCGCAGACGGACTTCCATGACAACGTGCTCTACACTTCAGGACACATAATTCTGCAGGACAAGGTGGGGAGTGGCAGGCTGCAGGGTGACAGGGGTGGATGGTCTCCTTCTTTCTCTGTGCTGAGGGCTGGGCTGGGGCCGGCTCTGCTGCAGCACTTGGGGTCTAGTTGGAAGCTGTGGCTGCAGCTGTGAGTCCCCTGGGGCTTTGCTCCCATAGCCTGGAGGTGCGGGATGAGTCACTGTGAGGGGCTGTAAAACTCCCATTGGAGCCAGGGAGCAGGAGCCGGGAGGAACTCAGTGCTGTGGGCCAGGCAGAGGATTCCAGCAGTGGATGGTGGTGACTTGCTGGCTGAACATGAGCCAGCGTGTGCCCAGGTGGCCAAGGAGGCCACCAGGCTTGTACAGCACTGGTGTGGCCAGCAGGCCCAGGGCAGTGACCGTCCCTGTGCTGGGCACTGGGGAGGCCAAACCTGGAATCCTGGCGTCAGTTTTGGGCCCCTCATGCCAAGAAAGCCCTTGAGGTGCTGGAGCGAGTTGAGAGAAGGGAACGGAGCTGGGGAAGGGGCTGGAGCACAAGTGTGATGGGAGCGGCTGAGGGAGCTGGGGGTTCAGCTGGAGAACAGGAGCTGAGGGGGGACAGGGACACAAAGAAATGGCCTGAAGTTGCGCCAGGGGAGGTTGAGGTTGAATCTTGGGAACAATTTCGTCCCAGAAACTGCTGTTGGACATTGGAACAGGCTGCCCAGGGCAGTGGTGGAGTCACCATCCCTGGAGGGGTTGAACAGACGGAGATGAGGTTCTCAGGGACATGGGGCAGTGCCAGGGGTGGGTCATGGTTGGACTCGATGGTCTTGAGAGGCTTTTCCAACCAAAATGATTCTGTGACTTGTCCCCGTGTTGCTGTGCCCCCGCAGTGTCAGCTGTGCCCCGAGGGTTTCGGGGTGTTTGCTGCCCCCCCCTCACAGGTTTCGCTCTCTCCCAGGCCAGCTGCCTCCCCGCCTTCCTCCTCAGCCCGGCTCCCGGCTCCCATGTCATCGATGCCTGCGCAGCCCCGGGGAACAAGACCAGTCACCTGGCTGCCATCCTGCAGAACAAGGGGTGAGGGCAGCTCTGTGTGCTGGGGGAGGGGAGGGCTGGGGTCGCCCGGAGCGAGCACAAGGAGCAGGTGGCAGGAGGAGGTGCAGCCTCTCACCCTGCCCTGCTCACGCTGGGCACGCTGGTGGCTGGTGGCTCTGGTAACACTGGGCCACCGGAAGGGCCCGAGGTGACATGAAGTCTCGCAGGGGTCACTTCCCAGCCCCTGACCCTGCTCGCTGCCCAACATCAGCTCCTGAGCGCTGCCCGCCCAGCACACGGACGGTGTTCGGGGCAGCTCCCCCATCCGGGAGGTTCCTGGGGCTTGGGGGGTGATGTTCACGCCTCTCTTGGGCTCTGTCTCCAGCCAGATCTTTGCCTTTGACGTGGACACCAAGCGCCTGGCCACCATGAACACCATGCTGATGCGGGCAGGGGTCACGGCCTTCCAGCTGGCCCAGCAGGACTTCCTGACCGTGGATCCCACAGACCCTAAATACCGCAAGGTGACCCACATCCTCCTCGACCCATCCTGCAGTGGATCAGGTAACATGGGGGGCTCCAGCCACCCCCCTGGAGCCAGGCTCTGGGTGTGGGGACCTTGGGTAACAGCCGCTGTCCCTGTAGGGATGGTGACTCGGCTGCTGTCCCCACAGGGATGGTGACACGGTTGCCACAGGAGGAGGCTGCCCCGAGCGCCGAGCGGCTGCGGGCGCTGGCTGGGTTCCAGCGCAAGGCCCTGAGCCATGCCCTGAGCTTCCCAGCGCTCCAGCGCCTGGTCTACTCCACCTGCTCTCTGCACCAGGAGGAGAATGAGGCCGTGGTGGAGGCCGTGCTGCGGGATCACGGCTCGGCCTTCAGGTGCGCTGGCCTTGGGGGGCGCGGGGACAGGAACACGCTGCGGGGCTCGGCCCTGACTCTTGTCCCACGCCGCAGGCTGGTGAACACCTTCCCGTCCTGGCCCTGCCGCGGCCTTGCCGCCTTCCCCGGGGCCAAGAGCTGCCTCCGCGCCTCGCCCGCCACCACGCTGACCCAGGGCTTCTTCGTGGCTGTCCTGGAGCGGCACAGGGACAGGGATGCTGCCTCCAGGTGAGAGGGGGGCCTGGGCGGGGGAGGTCTGGCTGTACCCAGGACGGGAGATGCAGGAGCTGCAGTGCTGGGGGTGTGGGGCCTCGGGGCGCAGCTCAGGACGTGGCTCTTGTCCTCAGCTCGGTGCCGGCAGCAGCCGAGAACCCGCAGTCCACAGAGGGAACGGAGCCAGGAGCAGCTCCCAAGAAGAGGAAGAGGAAAAAGCAGAAGGTGAAGGAGTGAAATCCCATTTCCAGGCCAGGCTGGCGGGGAGCTCCTCCAGCACCACACTGCCTGGGCAGCAGCAGGGCCCCAACACGAGGAAGGCTTCGCACCAGCCACAGCCACAGGGGAATTCTGTAATGTCCTGCACCCCAGGGACACAATGCCAGCCCCTGGGGCCACCTAGGTGCCGGTGGGGGGAAACCTGCTTTCCCAGTGCCGGCCCTCGCAACAGCAGGTTTGTCCCCAAAGCCAGACCCAGGCTGGGGCAGCCTGTGACCAGCACCCGCGTTCAGCACAACCCGCATCTCTGCACCCGGCAGAGGTCCAGCTGGACTAGAGGCCTCATTTTACCGTGTTCCCCCCCAAATCCTTACTCCAGCCTGATGTGGGATTTCAGAAAAGCCTTTGACTGTAGGGACCGAACAGATTAAAGTCTCTCTCTCTCTCCACTGTGTTTTCCAGCATGTTTGTGCAGTCTTGCCCTGAAATTGCCACTGGTCAGAGCCAAGGCAAAGGGAGGGGAAAAAAGAGTGAAAAAAAATCATAATAAATAACAATTCTATCCCTGCACCTGCCTTTGACCAGGGGGAGCGAGGACACACAAGCTGGAGGGTGGTGGGAGCGGTTCCGGTACTGCCCCAGTAACGTGGGCCCAGGAATCAACCACAGGCAAGGCAGGCGTGAACACAGTCGTTTTATTTTAAACCAGGGACATAAGAAGCAAGAAAAAAAAAATGCACATTCATACTAATATCCTCATCAGCCACACCAGGAATGATACAAGTCTTCAGTTTGAGCTAAACCCCCCGGGCAGCCCCAGCACAAGGGTCTCTCCCAGCAGGGTCTGTGTGGTGGGGAGGGGGACGCAGCAGGGCTGGCACTTGGCACCAAAATGGGGCAGCGCCACCAGGCACTGCTCCCCAGGGCATCCCCAGCTTGTCCCCACCTCCCCCTGGTCTCACTGAGGCCAAACCCCGGCTCCGGCCCCATGTCCCTGTCACCCCCCAGGACAGACAGCAGGGGCTCTGGGCACAGGGAGGAACTGCCCAGCTCAGCCCTTGCAGCACCACCCCAGGGACATGTGCCTGGGGTGGCTCTGCCCGCGCGAGGGAAGGCTGGAAAACCCCTGCCAGAACAGGCAGCAGGTCCTGCCTGCACCCCCTGCCTGCGGTGCTGCACCCACACTGTGCCCGGTCACCCGCCCTCCTGCCTGCGGGGAGAGACACCTTGTTCTGGCAGCCACCAAAACCACTTGTCACCATAACACATGTGAACTCCTGCTCCTCACCCTCGGAGAATTAAAAAAAAAAAAAAAAAAAAAAAAAAAAGGTTTAGTCACATCCACATACATCACAGTTTAAAACTGGGGAGATGGAGCCGGGAGGAGGGCGCGGGCAGAGCTCGTGGGACGGAGCTGCCTTTCCCCGCACAGCTCGTCCCGTGGGCAGTGCCGGGACACGCGGCTCCTCCCCGGCTGCGGCAGAAACAGCTCAACTATCAACACACTGCGGGGTCAGGCAACCTCACTGAACCAAGCTTGAAGGAATTCAAAGGCAATTTAGCTTAAATATAAAAATAAATTTTTATTTTGTTAAAAAACGTTTAAATATTTGTTTGTGATTTTTTTTTTCTTTTTTTCTTTTTTTTAATTTAGACTTCAGCAGACACACACACTCACACAGCTCGGAGAGTAAAAAACCCGGCAGCAAATCCCTCCTGGCAGCGGTGGGGAGCCCGGGGCAGGGGGGCAGCGCTGGGCGACCCCCCAGCTCCAGCAGCTCCCGGGCAGGGGCCCGGCCCCGCTCCCTGGGTGGGAAAAGGGGAGGCAGCACCGCAGCTCCGAGGAGCTGGTAAAACCCAAAAGGATGGGGATGGGCTAAAAATGAAAAACAATTTGGGTTTGGGGAGCGGGGGGGAGGAACCCGTTTGCTTCAGAGCCCCCTGAGGTGGGGAGGGGGCGCCAGGAGAGGGGAAGCGGGGGGGCTGCCAGGGCTGAGCCCCATATCTGGGGGTCCAGGCACCATCCCCCCGCAGCTGCCGGCCCTTCAGTCACGACCAGGAAGGGACGACTCCCCCGCGCGAGCAGCCACGCAGTGATGCTACTGTCAACACCCAATTAGCCGGGGCGCGTCCCCGCAAAGGGACGGGCGCCCCCACAAAAAAATGAAACTCCAAACAGCAAATCCGGCATAACCAACATGCCGCCACGCACACGGGTCAGTTCTTCCTCCAAACTCGATTCAATGAGCGCGTTCGAACGGGAGCACGGATAAAGCGGAACAGAGGAGGGGGCTGGACACGAGCGAGACAGGGGGAGCCCCGCGGCCAGACAGGAGCAGTGAGGGCCGGGGGATGCTCGGCGACCCCCAGCCCCACCAGGCTGCTGCGCGTCCTTGGCTGGCGCCTGGTGGGGGCTTAAGTCCCAGCAAGGGGATCGTCACCCCCAGCACCACGACGCCACGGCCCCGCCAGACCGGCACTACCTGCCCCCCAGCTTGTGTTCCGCAGGGACAGCAGCGAAGCGGAGCCCTCCCGAGGACGCGTGTTCACCAGGCCACGGGATTGAACAGCGGGGAAAGATTTCGGGACCTGGTGAAGACGGGATCCCTCCGCAGCCGGGAACCGCGGCGGCAGAAACACAGCCCAGCTCAGTGCAGGAACACGCGGCTCTGCCGGCTGTCGGGGGGTGGGGAGGAGGGCATGGGGACAGCTAGAAGAAGCAAATGGGGAAAAAATGTACACATTATGAAACATGGCAAAATAAAGTGAGGGAGGAAACGCTGCAGATATGTACAGAGGTTCGTCCAGCCTCGGCTGGGGAACTGTTCAAGTAAGAAGAGTTTGGTTCATCCTGTCCCACCTCAGTCGCTGCCATCCAGCACGGGGGGACCGCTCAGACCGGAGCCCCCCGGCGCAGGTGTCGCTGGGGCCCGGCAGCGCTGGGGTCACTTTTTGCGGGTGTGCTGTCTCCGCGCTTGCAGCCGCTGCCGAGCGCCCGTCTTGGAGCCCGCCCCGATGGAGAAGGCGGGGGTGGACGAACCTGGAAGCAGAAAGGTCGCTCAGGTCTCTGCAGCCTCGCTCAGAGCTGGCACAGGGGGCGGCGTCACCCCTGTCCCAGGGGAATGGGAGGTATTGTGTCCCCTGGAGCCCAGCAGGTGCCACCTGTGCCAGCCGCGGGCACTGCAGCAGCACTGGGCACAGCCTTGCCCGTCCACTGTCCCCCACCCAAGGGGACAAGGTGACCCGTCAGCTCCCCAGGGCCGAAGCACCGACCCCTTCCTTACCAAAGGAAGCGCCGACTCCCCCGAAGGCTGAGGCCGGGGTGCTGGGCGTCCCAAAGGAAAGGCCGCTGCCGCTGCTCCCCACCGCCCCCGGGACGGGCGCGCTCTGCCCAAAGGTGGGCGCGGGGGCTCCTGGAAAGCAACACAGCACCGTCAGCTGGGGGGATGAGCCAGCACAGACCAACCTCCCTGCGGGAGCTGAAGCACCGCAGTCCCCCAGGACCAGCCTCTTCACCCGAGAAGCCCTTTTAATGCGAGAAGTCGTGCCCTCATCGTAATCCCCGGGCTCTCCTGCCAGCACGGCAGTGCGGGAGGATTTACAGCCAGGGTGGAACAAAGGCCTCGGGCTTTCCAGATCAAATAGTTTCTCTGAATGTTGAGTTTCAGCTCTGTGGGAGGTGAGACAGCTCAGCAAGGGTGCAACGTGGCAGAGGAAGCCTCAGACAGCAAGTGAGAAGCAATTGCAACGCCTGGCTGGCAGCGTTGCCACTCGCAGAGACACTCCAGGTCGCTATTAAGCACCAGCAAGACCTCGACTTCTGCTGCACACCCAGGTGGGCTCAGCACCTGCATGGGGCCAGGGAGCTGGTGTAATTGGGGTGGAGGTGACTAAAGGATCCCCCTCACACCAAGAAAGGCCTTGAGGTGCTGGAGCGAGTTGAGAGAAGGGAATGGAGCTGGGGAAGGGGCTGGAGCACAAGTGTGATGGGAGCGGCTGAGGGAGCTGGGGGTTCAGCTGGAGTACAGGAGCTGAGGGGAGACCTTCTGATCTCTGACCTGCCTGAAAGGAGCTTGGAGCCAGGGGGGGTCGGGCTCTGCTCCCCAGGAACAAGCGCCAGGACCAGAGGAAACGGCCTCAAGTTGCGCCAGAGGAGGTTGAGGTTGGATCTTGGGAACAATTTCTTCCCCAAAGGGCTGTGGGGCATTGGAACAGGCTGCCCAGGGCAGCGCTGGAGTCACCATCCCTGGAGGGGTTGGACAGACGGACATGAGGTTCTCAGGACATGGGGTAGTGCCAGGGGTGGGTTATGCGTGGACCTGATGATTTTGAGGAGCTTTTCCAACCAAAATGATTCTATGATTTAAGGATTCCTCTCCACCACCGAGGGCTGGGGACCCGGATACTGAGTGATGGAAGCACCTTCCCTTTGCACGACAAGGCTCCCAGCATGAGAACCAGCCCCTCCAGCGCTGCTGAGCCTGGGGAGCTCAGCAAGGTCTGGCAGGAAAATCACTGCCTAAATCCAGCCCTGCCCTTCACTCAAAAGTCCCACCCGCCCCAGCTCACCTCCGAACACAGGCTTGTTGTCGGGCGTGCTGGGCACGGCGAAGGCGAAGGGCGTGCTCTGATTCTGCGCCAGTGAAGAGCCGAACGGTGTTGCTGCCGGGGCTGCCCCACTCTGCCCGGCCCCAAAGCTGAACCCCACGGCCGGGGAGCCGCTGCTCAGGGTGGGGGCGCCGATCCCGAAGGTGCTGCCGGAGGGCCCCGGCTGGGCAGCTGCCCCAAAGGTGAAAGGAGAAGGAGTGGTGCCAAAAACAGTGGTGCCAGCGCTGCTGCTTGTGGTTTGGGTGGTGGAACCAAAGCTGGTGGTGGTGGAGGTGGCTGTCCCGAAGGAGAAGACCGACGTGGTGGTCCCAAACGCTGCCTGGGTGCTGGGGGTGCCGAAGGAGCCCTGGGTGTTGGCTGTGCCGAAGGCTGGCTGAGCACCGCTGCCGAACACCGGCTGAGCCGCCGGCTGGGCTGTGGGCGCCCCAAAAGTGAAGGGAGGGCCGAAGCTGACAGGGCCGGCAGCGGGTTTGCTGGCGGGTGGTTGGCTCTCAGCAGCTCCGGTGCTGAATGCCGGCTGACTCGCTGCACTGGAGTACGGCGGCGGCGGCTTCGCGCCAGTGCAGAAGGAGCTGCCAAAAGCTGAAAGGGAGGAGCCGAACGTCAACGTGGCTTGACCCGTGGTGGCTGGGGTGGAAGAGGTCAGCGTGGTGCCCCCAAATACACTAAAGCCCACGGTGGTGGTAGGAGCCGCTGAGCTTGAAGGTGCTTGGCCAAACGCAGGGCCTCCTGGGACACTGGTGGTGGCAGTGACCGTGGCTGAAGGTGGCTTTCCAAACTGGAACACGGGCCCTGGGGTGGCAAAGGTGGTTTCTGTGCTGGGAGCCGAGCTGGCCGGGCCACCGAACAGGAAAGGCTGTGACGTGGCGGTGGATGTGGCAGCGGTGACGGCCGGGCCAGCGACGGGGCCGGTGGAGGCTGGTGGGTTGAGTCCAAAGCTGAAGACAGGTTTACTGGTGGCATCTGTGGAGGAACTCTGCGTGGTGGCAGTTGTAGCTGCGGTGGTGAAGATGACGTTAGGGAGACCTGTGAATCCTGCCAGGGTGGCCGTGGAGGCGGCTGGCAGCTCTGTGGCCGAGGCTGGCTGCGACGGGGGCTTGAAGGCGAAAGGAGAGGCCTTGGCTGGAGATGAGGCTGCGGCGGTGACGCTGCCGAAGATGGGCTTGAACACGGTGGTGGTGGAGGATGTCGAGGAGGGGCCTGAGCTCGCAGACACGGTGACAGCGGGGGAGACGACAGCCGTGCAGGCTGCTGCACTCTCGCTTTTCGGCAAAGCGCCAAAGATGGGTTTGAAGACGGGGGCTGTGGTGGGTGCAGCAGTGGTTGCAGTGGGCGCAGCAGTGGTCACGGTCGTTGCCGGCTGGCTGGCAGGAGGGGCGTTCGCGATCCCGAAGAGGATGCTCGGCTTGGGGAAGGCAGGAGGTTTGCTGGGGGTCGGGCCCAGCTCTGGGAAGGCAGGAGGTGCCAGGCTGCTGGGGGTCTGCGCCCCCAGGGCAGGGGGGGCAGCAGGGACAGCCGGGCTCAGCACGGGCACAGGTTTGGTGTCGGCAGAGGTGACAGGCAGAGCGCTCGACTCCAGTGATGCAGCAGAAGCAGGGGGCTGTGCAGCCGATGAAGGTGGCTGGGGGGCTACCGCAGCTCCAGTGGAGTCTGGGAAGGGGGAGAGAGCTTATTTAGGGACACAGTCACCCACAGGCACCCACCCTGCTGCCGCAGAGCTCCCAGACCCAGCCCTGCAGCTCCCAAGAGGCCCACGGGCTCAGTGTCCCCAACCTTGTTTCCCAGGACCTGCCAGCAGAGCATTGGAACAGGCAGTTAGTTTAGCCACCTGCCTCCCACAGAGGCAGTGCAGAGCTCCTGCTGCACCTGCCCTGCTGACCATCCTCCACTCCTCCTCACCTGCCGGCGTGGGGGCGGCCGAGCTGCTCTGCATCTTCTTCAGGCTGTCCAGCAGCGAGGGGGTGCCAGCTGGGGCAGGAGCCGTGGAGGCCGGGGCGGGTCCCGGGGAGGTCACAGGGAACACCAGCAGCCTGGATGCGGGTGTAGTCTCTGCAGTGGTGCTGGGGGCCACATCTGCTGGGAACGAGCAAGAAATCAGGATCCAGGACTCGCTGTAGGGAACCAGCCCTTAGCGGAGCTTCCCCAGCTCGTAGGAAAACAGCACAAACATCCCACAGCTCCAGGCCGAGGGAACCTCAGCCACAGAATCACAGAACAGTTTGGGCTGAAGGGACCTTCCCAGCTCCCCCAGTGCCCCCCTTGCCATGAGCAGGGACATCTGCACCAGCTCAGGTTGCTCAGAGCCCCGTCCAGCCTGGCCTGGGATGTCTCCAGGGATGGTTCAGCCACCACCTCTCTGGCCAACCTGGGCCAGGCTCTCACCACCCTCAGGGCCAACAATCTCCTTTTATCCAGCCTGAATCTCCCTCCTTTAGTTTCAAACCATCACCCCTTGTGCTATCACAACAGGTCCTGCTCAAAAGTCTGTCCCCATCTTTCTTATGGGCCCCTTTTAAGTCCGGAAAGGCCACACTAAGGTCTCCCCGGAGCTTCTCTTCTCCAGCTGAACACCCAACTCTCTCAGCCTGTCCTCCCAGCAGAGATGCTCCAGCCCTCAGGCACAAGCTCTCCTGAGCCCAAAGGCACCGAGACCATCCCCAAACCCAGGGCGCAGGCAGGACAGGCCCAGGAGCTCCCCAAGCCTGTGCTACAGACACCCCCTGTCCCATCAGCCCCAGCCCAGCGTTTCGCCCCCTCCACATTCCTAGTCTGCCCTTACCAGCCTTATCCTCCAAGACTTTGTTGAACCACTGCAACGCTGCCTTCTTCTCCGCGTCCAAGTCCTCCAAGGTGATGGCGTAGCCCAGCTGCGGCGGCGGGGGCTGCCAAGAGAGAGCAGCAGCTTAGCTCCTTCTCAGGGAAGCCGGCAGAGCCTCTCTGAACGTGTGCTGAAGACTGGCTGTCGTGAGCCCTGTGTCAAGCAGGTGGTTCTGCCGCAGCACACAACTGCGGAGCTCCGATTCCCCGTTCCTTTGGCCCCCGGCTTGGCGCTGAGGGCACGGCAAGGCCTTTCCCCAGGCCATTACCTGGTCCGGCAGCAGGCACCACAATCACGCACAGCCCACCAGACACTGGGGCTGGGGATAGCGTCACGTCCCACTCGGCCAAGGATGGGGCCTCCTTCCTGAGGGCAGGCAGGTCAGTCTCCCCCCAGCCCTGCAGAAATTGCAGTGAGCACATTCTATCGCCAGAGGAGGGACAACGGGGCTGCGAGACAGCGACATACCAGCGCCAGCTGGTCTCCCCGGCGAGACGACAGCAACTGGATCTTGCGCTTGCGCTTCCCGCTGCTCCCTGACGGCGGGCTCAGGGAATTCTGCTTCTTCTGCACTGGCGTCTCTACCACTACAGAGGGAGACAAGTCAGGAGCCGCTCCGGGCACAGGGAGAGACGTTTTCCTTGTGCCCATGGGCTTGTCCCTCACGACTCCTCTCCAGGTGACCCAGCTCACAGGGCAGAGCCAGGGACATGGCTTTAAGCCGAGGATGAGGCTGCGATGCCTTGGAAGAGCAACTGGCCCAGCACATCTTGGGGGGCTGTTCCAGGAGCCTGCTGGGGCTCCATAGGGCAGCAGCCCCTTCCCACCTCCGCAGACGGTCCTTGCACAGCCCACCCGAACCACAAACCACGCAAACCGCGTGGGCCACATCCAGGGTAGTGCCACGGGACGCTGGCTGCGATAGGCATAAAGCCTTTCCTCTCCCTTTCAGCTGAGGGAGCGTAGGGATAAACTCAGCCTGGAATTTGCTCAGGGTGCGACTTGTACCAGGGCAGATCTTGCCTCAAGGCTGACGCCCGGACCTGTGCTGGCCTGAGGGCTGGTGCTCCCCCTCGCAGGCCGAGTCCCACACATCTGCCAGCACCCCGACACCACCAGCACCCCGACACCCCGTGCTCATCACCCAGAAATCCCTTCAGGGCCATTGCAGGGGGCAGCAGAAGTATCACTGCCTCGGGGTCAGCGCATCTCTAGTTTCCAGGTGACATCTCAAGCCCACCCCACCTGCAGACCTCAGCCACCTCCTGTCCCGCTCCTCGCTCGCATCACTGGCCCATCCGAGCCCGGCACGGAGCCAGGGTCACCTCTGCTCACCTTTCTCTGGCTGCAGCTCCTTGTCCAATTTCACCGGCGTGGAGGTGTTGGAGCGATGTAACTCCTCTTCCCTGCGCAAGCGAGAAACCGACAGTTAGGGACAACCCCAGGCTGGGCCTTGTCCCCAGGGAGCAGGACAAGGCAAAACAGGCTATGGATCGCAGGTGTGTTCCTTTGCTTCCACCAAACAACGAATGTCAAGAAAACAGCCTGAATGTGGCTCCAGCAAACTGCTCCCCTCCCCAGCGCATCCTCCTGCACACCCTCCGCAGGGGCCCCAGACAGGAGCCTCCACCCCTCACAGGTCCCTGGCTCGGACCCTCCCTGTCACCAGAGTGGGTGGTTGTGGCAGCTTTAGTTCTGACATAAGCTCATGTCCTTCTCTGAGCTGGGAGAGAGAACGAGGGCCAGCACCATGAGGCCAGCACTAAAACACGACCTTATTGGAGCTCCTGTGAATTGATTTTGGGGACGTGGCAAAAATCGGCGCTTGTCTCTTCCCAAGGTTTCAGTCACTTGAGCAACCCAGGCCAGACCAATGGCACAAGGTAATGTCGCTCTGCAGCAAACTGAGCCCTTCAGTCTCTAAGCCAGCGCGGGAGCGCGGCAGGGATGGCACAGCTGCCAGGGCCACAGTGCAACAGGGACAGGAATCAACACAAGGACGGGGGGATTTCCACACTGGTAGGTGACTCCTCAGAAAGGAGCCTGGACTGTCCCAGTTCCAGCGGGGAGCAGGACTCGGGCACTGGGACGGCTGAGAAATCAGCTCCGCTCCTCCCGGCTGGCACCAGGCCAGCGGCTGTTACCTGGCTTTCTTGAGAGGCCACTCAGGTGTCTGGGGGCGGGAGGACGCTGGGCTGGACAGGGGGGACACACTCATGCCGCTTCTTTTCCACAGCTGGAAGGCAGAGAGAGACCAGCAGTAACTCTGGCAGGGAGCACGGCCTCCCCTCCTCCCGCAGGTCAAACGCCATTTCCCAGGGCGGTGGCTCAGGAGCCCGGAGCCACCACTTCACTCCCCTCCACATTCGCTGGAGCGCGAGTTCTGGCCACCCCAAACTGAATCCGCTCTGGAAGCAAGTGACCTTCAGGCTCACTACGGGATGAGGATGAGGAGGCTGTTGGTCGGACACCGGCTCCTGCCTTCGCGCGGCACGGACAGAGGCTGCCCGGCTGCCTCAATGCCCTCGCATGTGCGGGGCTGCTCTGGCAGGAGCTCAGAGCAGATGGATCCCACCTCAGGGATTTTAGACTCGCCCCAGCCAGAGGAAACCTTTGCCTACCAAAATATCCTGGAGAAAACCTTTCCCTACCAACACATCCTGGAGCAAACCTTTCCCCACACAGCCCACAGAGCCCCATGAGCCACAGTTACATCTCACTGGTCCATTTGCCAGCCTGACCCAAGACATACAGAGTGTTTTATTACAGCTCAGCAGCTGCTGAGGGGACCTGGCTCCAAGTGGGGACACATGGCTCCCACACTTGCTGACTCCAGCTGAAAAGGTGGCAGCGCAGCAAAATGTGTTTTTTTGTTTCCTTTCACCTGGATCTACCCCCTGAGCAGAATGGCCAAAGCTGAGTACAGGGGGGAAATAACCTCCTTCTTGCTCTGATGTAAAACAAGCACCGCAGCAGGATGGCGCAGCCTGGGGACCCCCCGGGCAGCGCGCACTGAAGGACGAGTGACACCACTGCCAGCTGCTGCCCACAAGGGGACAAAAATGCCCCTTCTGCCAGAGTCCCAGTGACACCACGCTCTTCGTACAAGCCCAGCGATGCCGAGGAGTGTCAATCCACCCTGTGCTGCCTTCACTGGGGCATCTCCTACCTGCGCAAGGCCACGGCTGGAGCTGTAGGAGCTGGCGATGGCGTTGCGGATGGAGCTGGGGATCCCGCCAGTGTACGTGTTGTTGAGGGAGCTCACGGAAGAGGTGCGGGACCTCTTGCTGGAGCCATCATCGGGGCAGTGCGAGACGAGGCCCCTCTTCAGAGAGCCAGGCCTGGACGGGGTTAGGGTAGATGTCAGGATCTCCCCAAAGCTCTGCCCATATTTCCCTTCAACGTGGGGCAGAGGGAGGAAATCAACCCTGCTCCCCATCACAGCGCAGGGCTCACGAATACGCAGTGGCACAGCCCATACGGCCACCAGCCTGCGCGCAGGGTGACAGCCCGGAGGCACAGCCACAGCTGCTCTTTTTTCCCCCTAAAGCTGAGCTCCACAAGCACCTTTCCCAGAGTCCAGCAGCTCCTGGCCCCCCCTCCCAGCTCCTGGCAGTTACATTTGGCTCAACGGGCACTTACTTGGGGATGAGCGAAGCAGGGGCACCGTTGGCCACCAGCGGCTCGAATGCCGAGTGCCCACTGCCACTGCTGTCGTGGCGCCTGCGGAGAGAGCACAGAAACCTGGGGTGGGGGCAGCAGAGACAGGGGCTGCCCCCCCACCTATGGAAAGGACCTTTCCCCACGGGCTCAGCACCGGGAAAGCATAAACCTTGTTTTTTTCCTGCCACCCAATACCCAGGAGAGAGTTTTTCCCCATCTGCATCCTGCTGTAGATTTTCTGTCCACCTGGTCCCGTCCTCAGGGACTCTCACCCCACGCTGCCTCCTCCCAAGTGCCAGCAGCTCCATCAGCTGCTGGCTGGGCTCTGTAGTTTTGTTTTCAAAAAACCTTTTTGTCCAAATCCATTATTCTAAGCCAAAATATTTAGATATCAGATTGGAAGAATTTCTTCCCGGAAAGGGCTGTTGGGCATTGGAACAGGCTGCCCAGGGCAGTGGTGGAGTCGCCATCCCTGGAGGGGTTGAAGAGATGGAGATGAGGTTCTCAGGGACATGGGGCAGTGCCAGGGCTGGGGTAACGGTTGGACTTGATGATCTTGAGGGTCTTTTCCAACCAAAATGATTCTGTGAGTTTATGATTTCAGAGACACTCAGCAGCTTATTTCTGGAGCAGACTTGACCTCTGCAACTCCTGTCTCTGACCTCTTCCTACTCAGTGCCCTGGGCTGTTTGAGTCAGAAAGAGAATCCCCCTTCCTACAAGGATCCAGGGAAGATCTGAAGTCTGAAAGTCACAGCAAACCCTGCTGTGAGGCAGAGCTGGATGATCAGCCCTGTCACTCAGCCCAAGCGCGTTCCCCGAGCACACCGAGCCCGTCACACAGGCGATGCTGCACTCTCCAGCTGACGCAGGCTCCTTTCCGCCCTCAAAGGTCACGGGATTTTCTGTCTACAAGCATTCTTCACGCTTCCCAGACAGTAATGCCTTTAAAACTGTCTTTTGTGGCAGAGCTGTGTATTGGCATGTTAAAAAACCAGAACAAATAAATTTTAAAAAAGCCAATCCTGTCTGTGCACCCGTCCTGTCATTGTCATGGTCAGCACTTGTGGGGTTCAGGTTCACCAAGCCAAAAGGGAAATTCCACAATGAAGGCGAGGACAGCACAGCAGCTCCCTGCAATCAATGCTCATCTCGCTGTGCCCTGGGCCAGCTCCGGCAGCAGCCCCCGCGCAGGATGAGGCGCCAGGTGCTGCACAAGCCGCTCTCTGCAGTGTCTCGGTTCCTCTGCTTGAGCCCAGGCAGCCCCAGTGTGCGAGGGGCACGAGGCGAACGGCCTCCATGTACAGAACAGAAGGATGAAAAAGAGGAAAGAGAAGAACGGTGATGCCACACCGTGCCCGGGCAGTTAGAAAGGCTTCGGCAGACCCTGGCACCCGGGATTTACGCATTGTCCTTCTCAGAGCGCTGGCTAAGACACCACACCTCGTTTCTTGGAGCTGGAAATCGCTGACCTTGACTAACGAAAGCAGAAGAGTCTCTCATGTTCACCCATGTGTTTTTACCTCCTCCTGCCAGCTACATTGCACAAAGGAACCATGCAGATCTTTTACAGGGTAATGCTCCCACCTGCAGCTCTAAGACTCAGGGATCCCGCCTCTCCCGGAGGCCTGGGGCACACTGAAGGACAGAGACAATGAGTCTGCAGCAGATGCCACCATTTCACACCATGTTTTCGCAGTCTGCACACCCCTGCGATGACAGAGGCCGCTTCTCTGCCAGGGAGCCCTGACAGGCTCCCCCATCCCCATCCCCTCCCAGCCCCAGCCACACCGGAGAACACGCCTGACCCACAAGCCTGCTCAGACAACAACCTAAACCACCTCCCTTTGATCTCAAGGACAAGTAGAACTCAGAGGACTTTCCGACACAGCCCAGGGGGCCGGGTGATGGGGTTGTGCTTCCTCTCCACGGTTCAATTCCCACGACACTTTTTGAAGCTACACTCCTGGTCACACCAGGTCTGGCATGCTCCAGGACATGTCCCATTTGTCACCACTGAAGCACCAGCCCCATTTACGACCTTCCTGACACAAGGGCAGTGACCTGGACTGCTGGTTTATTACCTTCTCTTGCTCTCCTGATTGTTCCCAAAAGCCTGCTCCTCCTCCTGCTCCACGGCCCTTTTCCTGCTCTCCTTGATGGCGTTCAGCACAGTCTCTTTTGCACATGGGTCCGGGCTGCTGTTGGCCGGGAAGGCCATGGGTGAGATCAACTGCTCCAGGCTGTGAGGTGAAGCAGAACAAGGCGTTAGGCACGTTGGGGTCCCCAGAGTGAGACCCCCCCCAGATCTAGGGCTGCTCCCATGGAAGTGGAGAGAGGGCTCCAGGGGGTTTGGATCGTGCAATCCTCTCTGCAACGCAGCAACACCCGGGACGGGGACAGACTGGTCACCGCGGGGATGGGGACGGAGTGGTCACCGCGGGGATGGGGACGGGATGGAGCATTTGCTGCCTGGGACAGTGATGGAGCCACCACCTCCGGGATAGGGACAGAGTGGTCACCGCCCAGGATAGGGATGGAGTGGTCACCACTGGGATGGGGACGGAGCGGGTATGGAGCGGTCACTGGCTGGGACAGCGATGGAGCCGCCACCACAGGGACAGGGATGCAGTGGTCACCACCAGGATGGGGATAGAGTGGTCGCCCCCAGGCCGGGGTCAGCACGTCCCGGGCAGCACAGCGGCCGAGGGCCGGGTGACCCGTTCCCCCCGGCCAGCCCGGCCCCGGCGCGGCTCCCCCGGCGCGGCTCCCCCGGCGCTGCGCGGCCCGGTCGGTCCGTACTCACGCGGGGGAGCGGGCCATGCCGGCGGCCGGCCGGGCGATCCTCACGGTGACGGGGCTGCGCAGCGGGGCGGCCCGGCGGGCCCAGGGGGCGCTCCGGGGGGAGCAGCCCTCCCAGCGGGCGGCGGGCGGACACACGGCGCTCCGGGCCTGCGGCAGCGGGTACCGGCGGCGCGGGGCCTGCGGCGGGGCCCTGCGGGGACACACGGGTCAGCGCCGCCGGGCCGCGGGGCTCCCCCCGGCTCCTCCCGCCCGCCCCTTCGCTTACCCCAGGCCGAAGCGGCGCGGCGGGACCCTCCCGGGCCGGCCCGAGGCGGCGGCCGGGCCTCCGTTAGCGGCGGCTTTGGCGGGCGGGCGCGGCGCGGGCGGGCCGGGCCGCATCGCGCACCAGGCCCCCGCCGCGCCCAGCGCCGCCGCCCCCAGCAGCGCGCCCCGCAGCAGCAGCAGCGAGGCCAGGGCCAGCGCCACGGCCAGGGACAGGGACAGGGCCAGCGCCGCGCCCCGCCGCCCCCCGAGCCCCGCGCCCGGCCCGGCCCCCGCCATTGCCCCGACCGCGCCGCGCCGGGCCCGGCATGCACTGCGGGGCGGGCGGGGCCGGCCCTGCCCTGCCCTTCCTTTCGCTGCGCTTCCCTGCCCTGCGCTTCCCTTCGCTCCCCTGCGCTTCCCTTCCCTTCCCTGCCCTTCCCTCCCCTGCGCTTCCCTTCCCTCCCCTGCCCTTCCCTTCCCTTCCCTTCCCTGCGCTTCCCTGCGCTTCCCTTCCTTTCCCTGCGCTTCCCTTCCCTGCGCTTCCCTTTCCTGCGCTTCCCTTCCCTTCCCTGCGCTTCCCTTCCCTTCCTTTCCCTTCCCTGCCCTGCCCTGCGCTTCCCTTCCCTTCTCCTCTCCCCTTCCCTTCTCCTCTCCCCTTCCCTTCTCCTCTCCTCTCCCCTTCCCTTCCCACTGCTGCAGGGGCCCGCGCCCCCGGGCCCTGTCCCCGCCCTGACCCCGGGGTGTCCCCCGGGCCCGGGCAGCGTCCCCGTCTCCATCATGTCCCTGTCCCAGCACCCGTGTCCCCACCCTGACTGTTGGGTGTCCCCGCTCTGACCGCTGTGTCCTCCCGTCCTCAGCCGCCCTTGCCCCCAACCACCGTGTCTCCCCCCGGATCCCCATTTCCCCATCCCCACTCCAAACCCAGTGTCCCCGTTGCTGTCCCGATCCCCGCACCCCCCTCTCCCCATGTCCCCATCTCCACCCTGTCCCCTACAGCCCCCGCACCGTTCCAGCCTGTGTCCCCCCGTCCCAGTCCTTGTGGTCCCCTGCATGTCCCCACACACACCAGTGCTGACCCCGTCTGTGACCACGCGTGGCCCTGGCAGGGTGGGGAGGGCAGGAGGGCACCGCGGGCATGTGACATCCTGCCATGTCACAGCTGGCAGGGGACATTTGCCTCACATCCCCCCAGTCAGGGCTCCCAGCGGCCACCCAGCAGCAGCACCCCCGTGCCACGGCCCTGCCGGGATGGGGACAGCAGGGTGCTCTGCATGTCCCCACTGTGGTGTCACCCTCCCAGGAAGGGACCGGGGCAGTGGGGAGGCCAAAGCCTCCCCTGCTCTTCAGGCTGCGCGGGGGCCAGGCTCTGGTCCCCTCCCAGGGAAGGGCAGAGGTGATGTGCAGGGTGGCCCTGGGGACAGAGCCGGGAGGGGGACATCATGGCCTGGACATCACCCAGGTCACCTCGACAACAGCTCCCCGGGTTATTTTTGGGGGAGGGACCAAGCGCAGCCACCAGGGCACAGCCAGGGGACCCCCACGGTGACACCACCCAGCTGTCAACCCCCTCGGAACCCACAGGTCTGGGCTGAAGGCTTTATTGAAAAATCCAAAACACACGACTTAGTAATTATTATTATACAATGACAAAAAAAAAAAAATCAACCCAATCTGCAGTGGAAGGGCACCCTCCGCTGTCCCTGTCACCAGCCACCAGCACCAGCGACCGTGCGGGGGGACGGTGACACCCCCGCCAGCGCCCGGGAGAGACAGAAAAAGGAGGGGAACTGGTTTCGGCTGAGAGCGGTGTGACTGTCCCCAAGCCCCCGCCGTGGCCCCCTCACCGCCCCCAGCCCTGACCCGGCCTGGAGGCCTGAGGTAGTTGGGAGCACCCCGTGCAGGCGAGAGCCTCCCCCAAAAAAGAGCAAGGGGGGTACTGGGGCTCCCTGTGTCCCGCAGCACCAGGATGGTTGGTATTGCATCCATGGGGAGCCGGCACAGGCCGGGGTACGGCTGCAGGGGGTGGGAGGCAGCGGGAGCCCCAGGGAGGGCGCCCCAAGATCCCCATCAGGCTGGGGCACTGAGCTGGGCGCGTTGGCAGCCGGGGGACATGGGGACAGCGAGTCCCTGCATGGTGGATGGTTGTGCTCTCCTGCGCGGCGCGGGTGGCAGCCCTGAGGCCATGGTGACGGGCTGGCCGGGCAGGGGGACACAGGCAGGTCCCAGCGCTCGAGTGCCAGCTGAGGGCTGAGGGACATCACCAGGAAAGCAGGCAGTGATGGCCCAGCCACAGTGGGTGATGCCGCCACTCCCTAAAGGTAGAAAGGCCAAATCCTGCAACCTCAGCACTCCAAGGGGGCTGCTCGGGCTGGCTCCCCCCAGGAGGCAGGGTGCAGGCAGGGTACAGGCAGGGTGCAGGCAGCGATGCCGCCAGGCCAGGAAGGCCACCCTGACCCTGCAAGGGTGGCTGTGAGCCAGCAAGCCCATGGGGACAGGCATGGGGGACGGGGACATCGCTGCACCGTTTGACGCCACCGTCCCCACTGCAGGGAGCCAAGCCAGAGGCCCGGAGCTGGCAGTGCCCCAAACGCTCCGAGCCCCCCACTCCAAGGCACAAAGGTTCCCAGCTGGCACCCCCACCCACATTGGCACCGATGCCCCGGGTACCAAAGAGGACATGGAGGTGGCACCACCCCAGAGTGAGTGAGCATGGGGAGCTCCTTGCTCCGGCTTTGGGGTGCTCTGGTTTTGGGGCACCCCAGCTGCCCCCCAAACCCTCTGTGCTGCCGCCCCAGAGCCACCCCACGTCCTTGGGAGCTGGTGGCTTGTGTGGTGGCACCACGGTTGCCCAAACCCGCGCCCAGCACCTTGCGGAGGGTTTATTGCTGGCGTGAACACAGTGATCTGTCGGGGCAGGGCAGCCCAGCTCCAGGGGTTGGGGGGGACAGTTTGGGGACCTGGGATGGGGAGGCAGGAGCTCAGGGCAGCACCCTCCTGCTGCCTGCCCCGCTCCCCACTCACCGCCAGCACCCGTTCCCACGGGAACATTCCCCCCACCCTGCAGCAGCCAAAGGCACTCGGTGCCCCCACCAGAGGGGGGAGCACACTTAGCACCAAGCCCAGCAGCACCCCAAAAGCTGTCCCCTGACCCGGTGACACCCCCGGGGCCCTTGGTACCCCAACAGGCTCCTTTGCATGGGGGGACATTTGCACCGAGCCAGGGAGCAGGTTAAGGCTGGAGAAGCAACGAGAGGCGAAAGAAACCCGCCTGTTCTCGCTCTGCTAGAGCCGGCTTGAAGAGTTCCAAAAATCTGTGCAAAAACAAAACTAAAGGGTTAAAGACCCCTGGAGACCCCCCCCAAGCCCCAAGCAGCTCTAATAAATACACGTGCGGTTTGCGGCTGGGCTGGTGAGCCCTCGCTCCTGGTGGCTCTTGGTGCTGGAGGCAGCTCTTGGCAGGGGGGATGCGGGGGACCTGTGCTTCGGGGTGGCTTTTGCACCGTTTTTTTGTAGATCTTCCCCAAAACACTGCACCAAGCTGGGGCCCAGCCCGCTGGGGGGGTTCTCCTCTGCGGGCTGCTGCCACTGCGGGTGTTAATCTGCAGCGGGAGAGGGGAGGGTCAGGGGGTACACAGCAACGCGGTGCCCCCTGGCACCCCCTCACCCTGTTCCTCTGCGATCCTGGGGCTCCGCAGGGCGGCAGAGCCCAGCAGTGCCCGAGCACCCTGCGCAGGGGCGATGTGGGTCCCACAGGTCGGGGTCACCATGGCTTTGCCCTCATGTGCTGACTACCCCCCAGCTCCACCTGTGCCAGGGCCGTGGGCAGGGCTGCCCCTCCTGCCTTCTCCTTCCCGATGAGCAGGACTGAGATCCACTCACCGTCCTCCTCCCAGCCCTCCGCCACTCCCGCCAGCTCGTAGTGCTTCTTGCGCAGCTCCCCCAGCTTCTGCCGCTCCTTCTGCAGCTGGTTCTCCAACTCCAGCACCCGCACCTGTGGGAATGCATAGAATGACAGAACGATTTTGGTCGGAAAAGACCCTCCAGATCATGGACTCCAACCATAACCCAGCCCTGGCACTGCCCCATGTCCCTGAGAACCTCATCTCCGTCTGTCCAACCCCTCCAGGGATGGTGACTCCAGCACTGCCCTGGGCAGCCTGTTCCAATGCCCCACAGCCCTTGGGGGAAGAAATTGTTCCCCAGATCCAACCTCAACCTCCCCTGGCGCAACTTGAGGCCGTTTCCTCTGCTCCTGGCACTTGTTCCTGGGGAGCAGAGCCCGACCCCCCTGGCTCCAAGCTCCTTTCAGGCAGGTCAGAGATCAGAAGGTCTCCCCTCAGCTCCTGTTCTCCAGCTGAACCCCCAGCTCCCTCAGCCGCTCCCATCACACTTGTGCTCCAGCCCCTCACCAGCTCCGTTCCCTTCTCTCAACTCCCTCCAGCACCTCAAGGCCTTTCTTGGTGTGAGGGGCCCAAAACTGCCCCCAGGATTCGAGGTTTGGCCTCCCCAGTGCCCAGCTCAGGGACGGTCGCTGCCCTGGGCCTGCTGGCCACACCAGTGCTGGTACCAGCCAGGATGCTGTGATGCTGTTGTATGTCATGTTGTACGTCATGGCACCCAGTGCCTGGCACAGCATAGAGCCATGCAGGGCTGGGCACCCCCTTTCACATCCATTATCTCCACAATATCAAGCCCAAAGACCACCAAGGTCCATTCCATGAGTGCTGCGATGGCAAATGGCCCTTGGGAAGGGACCAAGCTCAGGTGGGTGCTGCCTTCACAGGCAGATAAAGGCAGAGCAACCCCGTGTGGGCGCTACGGGAAGGGGAATTCTCTGGGGACAGCCCGTGCCAGTTGGCAGTGGGTGCTGCGGGACAGCATGTGGGCACACAGGAGCGGGACACCCCAGGCTGTTGTGCCGTGATGGTGACAGTGTCGGGGGAGGCTTGAGGATCAACTGCACGTGGCTCCTGGGCAAACCCATCTGCTGCCTTCACACCTTGGGCTTTCCTCACACTGCCGGGGCCAGGCAGGGTCCCCCCCAGCCTCTCAGTTGCCCTAACGAGGCACCAGCGGGTGCATTTCTCAGAACATGGGGGAACATCCTACCTGTGAGTCCATCTCCTGACGCTTGATCTGGGTGAGTGTCATGCTGGAGAAGTCCATGCTGTCTGCAGAGAAAGACACCCCCAGCTCCGCTCCAGCTCCGCTCCCGGCTCAGACCCCCGGCAGCTCCTGCCACCACGTGAGGCACAAGCAGCGGGGGCAGCCACAGGCAGCGACCCCCACGGCACGGCCGACCGGAGATGGGGAGCACCAAGACCGGAGGTTCTGGGGCAGGTCTGTGCTCTCGCAGCCCCGCGCTCACCTTTCTCCTCCACCTGCGACTTCCCGGCCTTGGTGGAGGCCACCACGGCGGCCGTGGCCTGGGTGACGCCCCGGGAGGCCTGTTGGAGCTTGCGCAGGTTGGCGCTGTCCTTGTCCGCCTTCACCTGCCGGACAGCGAAGGGGTGAGCACTTACACCCCCGCTGGGCGAGACCCCCGCCATGGTTTGGGGCAGCTCAGGGTCACCCAGAGCGCGGCTGGGGAGCAGCCTCGGTGCTGCCTGCGGGATGGAGCAGCTCCCAGGGCCGGGTGCAGGCAGCAGCAGGGGAGCACCCATGTTGCTAGATGGGCCAAAGACCTGACCGTGACGCCTGCTAGAAAGTTAATATTAGACTAATAATAGATGAGATGTCTGGCAGTAATTCGCTTTCAGTTGTAGAACAAAACCTACCCTGGAACTGAGAAGTCAACCACGGACAGCTGATTACCTAGGGATTATTGCCAAATTTTGCGGACGTGCTTAACTGAAAGTAGACTTTGCTGATTATAATGTCATTTTAATACAAAACCACACCTCCTAGTTGAAGGCTACCCACCTCCACGAGACATCTACTCGCTAAGCACGCGTAGTAAGATAGTGTTATACACCTTGTACGCCAATACTGCAACCCATCAGCCCTCCAGGGCTGCTCTGAGGGCGGGTATATACTGACAGGGTTTTGTATAAATGATTGAGCCCTTGCATTGCTGGTATGCTAGTGTTGTCATTACCACTTAAAAGAATGAATCCTGTCTGCAATTGCTAACCTAAAGATATGTAAATCCTTTCAGTTTTAGGTCAGTCTGACAAAGATAAGAGTGACTTGCAAAACACACATCATGAACCACAAAGAACACTGTCCTTGCAGTGCAGACTGCCTGGAACCTCACAATTAGTTTGGTCTTGTTTTAACACATATCTCGAGACCATTAAATAAAGTGTCCTTTAGCTGAATGCTGCTCGTTATATGCTCAAATGAATGTGTAACCAATATGCAAATGTGTAATCAATTGGCTCTTCAGGGTGTGAATGTAGTGATAAGATTTTGTATATAAATGGCTGTTACTTTTCTTGCTGGCATGCTGGCTTTATTCCAGCATCCAGCCTTGCACAGCTCTGTAATAAACAACATCTCTGTGTGCTACGATTTGGCTTTTTTTGCACACCAGGTGACAGAACCCTGTTTTGGGGACACTAATTCCATCTGGCATCCAGACTTGTACAGTTCTGTAGTAAAATCAGTATCTCATCTCTGTGTGCAGAATTTGGCTCATTTGCACGTGCACATGGTACAGAACCCTGTCCTGGGACAACACGCGGAGCCGCGGGCAGCGGTGCAGGAGCCTCCCGGGCAGCGGCTCCTACCTTGGAGGCTGCGACCAGCTGGGCAGTGCTGGCCGCGATCTCCCGGGAACAGACCATCAGCTCCTCGAACGTCCCCTTGCCTTGCACCACCAGGTCGGCAGCATCGCTGCGGGAGGGAGAGAGAGGGGCTGGAGTGTCCTCCCGCCACCCCATCCCCTCCCCATGGGGACAGCAGGACCCTGCCATCCTTCCCTGCCCTCCGGTGATGGTGGCACTTACACCAGGACGGTGGCACCCCAACCCACGGCCTTGGAGGCGGAGATGAGACCCTCGGTCCAGCGGGAATTCTTGGCGTAAAACTCCTTAGGGGACGCCGCACCCTGCCATCGGGAAAGGCACGGTCACACACTGTGGACAGGAGGGTGGCAGGGCCTGGGACCCCCAAACTCCAGAGTAAGTCAGGATTTCATTTAGGATGCGCATGGCAGCTGGGGGGACACTGAACCTGGGAGGTCACAGGGTTCCCTACAGGGGATGGGATGTCAGGGACCTCGGTGAGACCCTGGGGACCGGAGCCAGGGTGACACCCCAGGGCTGGAGCAGGAGCTCCTGGCACCCAGTGCTGATGCCCCAGCGAGCAGCACATCCCCAGCAAGCACATGGTGACCCCCAGCTGGCCAAGCACCTGCTGCTCATGCCCTGCCCGCAGCCCTGTCCCCGCTCACCCGTCCGCTCTCCACAATCTCTCTCTGGAGGTCCTTGGAGGCCAGGACCAGGACGTGGATGGCCTGCATGAGGCCCGTGCAGGAGCCCAGGATCCTGCGAGACAAACCCCACTGAGCCCCACTTGTGGGGCAGGGAGAGCCCAGCGCTGTGGGGCAGCTGCTCTGCCCGTGGCACTGGGCCTCCTCCTGCCAGCCCAGCGCCCTCCAGCGCCACTGCTCACCTCTCGTTCACTTCCAGTTTGACCCCAGTGTCACCAGCTCGTGCCTTGCTCAGCATCTCCTGGTAGAGGGGGGGAGGCTGTACTGAGCCCCACGCACAGCCCCAGCTCCATGCCGGTGGTCCCGGCAGGCACAGCACCCATGGGTGCCCCGCAGTACACGGTGACCCTCACCTCGATGCGGGCGGCTGCCGTTTCGATGGCCGCCGCCGTCGCCGCCATCTCCTTGTCCACCAGATCGCCCAGCTCCTCCTGCTTGACGTCCAGCCCTTTGGGGCGCAGCTCCTGGGCATGTGACAAAAGGGATGGTCCAGGGGTGGCACAGCCCCTCTGACCCTGTCCCACCAAACCCCCCGGGGCACCCACCTCCCCGATGGCGCTGATCCGGCCCAGGCAGGTTGTCACCGGGCTGCAGTTGGCGCCTTCCACCGTCCCTGGGTCTTGCAGGGCGCTGAGGTAGCTGACGGCCTCGCTGCCGCACTGCCGGCACAGCTCCAGCAGCCCTGTGCGGGCAGCACGAGAGGCCGAGGGTGCTGCATGCCTGGACCAGACGCCCGGTCCCCTGCCTGCTCCAGAATCCTGCCCGTCCTGCTCCCTGCCCACCCCGGCATCCTTCCTGTGCCAGCCCCTGCTCAACCCAGCCCCTGCTCAACCCAGCCCCTGCTCAACCCAGCCTCTGCCTGTGCTGACCCCTGCCCGCCCCAGCCCCTGCCCGCCCACGGGCAGCACTCACAGTCAGCGGGCTCCATGGGGGCCAGGTGGGAGGTGGCGCTGCCCTGCAGGAGGGTCTCACTGACCAGGTGGGCGAAGAGGCCCAGGCAGGGCAGGAGGGAGCCCACGGCTGTGGCGGGAGGGGGGGACACAGGGCTCAGCCCCAGCGGGCGCTGCCCACCCTGCCCACAAGTGCCAGGGCTGCCCCCTCCCCAGCCCAACCCTGGGTGCCGGTCCCACCTGTGCGGTCGACAAGGAATTTGCCATGTGCGTCCTTCAGCCGCCCTGCACACTCGGAGGCTGCCAGCGTCCTGGACAGCAGGCAATCTGCAGGCAGAGAGCAGGCAGGGCTGGAACATGGGGCGTTCCTGTGCGCAGCACAGCCGCTCTCTGCGAGGGACAGCAAGGAGGGGGCTTTGTGCGGTGCTGGGTTTGGTGAGCACCGGGGAACTCACCCGCTGAGCCGGTGCAGCCGATGTGAGCGGGATCCTCCATACGAGCCAGGGCATCCTGCACCATCTGCTCGGCCTCCCGTGCTGTGCCTTGCACCAGGGCGAACCGCTCCTCGGCCACACGCTGCTGCAGCGCCCGCTCCCTGCTCTCCTGCCAAGCCAGCGCGGGTGTCACAGCCCCCACCGGGAACCCCACACTCTGCTGCCGCCAGCCCCCCTAAGGCCCCGCAGCTCAGCAGGGCGGGGGACACCAGCATGCCTGGTGCTCACGGTGCCCCCAGGGTACCTTGTCTCTCAGTTGGGTCTGCAGCATCTCCAGCTCCGTCCTGTTGCTCTCCTGCTGGTGGCTCAGCGTGTCCCGCAGCTGCTGCAGCTCGGCACGCAGGGCGGCCATCTCCTCCCCGTGCTGCTCTGCTGCGCGGCTCAGGCTGTCCCGCTCCTGCTCCAGGCCGGCGAGCCGGGTGCTCTGCTCTGCTCCCGCCTGGGAAGGCACAAAACAGCGGTCAGGGCTGTGCTGAGGGTAAACCCTTTGATTTTGCGACCTGCTCACGGTCCAGACTTGTGCCACCCTGACTGTCCCTGCTCAGTGCGTTGCAGCCTCTGCAGGCCAGCCCTGCAGCACCTGCTGCCTGGCAGCACCCCTGCAGCACTGACGGCATTGCCTGGGCTGCGGCAGAAGCTCCCTGGGGAGCCCTTTTGCTTTTATCAGTGAAAATTCACTTCTATTATTGCTGTTGTTACCCTGATACAGCAGCAGATGAAGGGTGCTGGCTTCTGGCCCTGGAGCCAGCTCTGCCCCAGTGTGCTGCAGGGCCTGCCCATCTTCCCAGCACCCCAGGCTGGTTGGGGTTGCAGGGACCTCTGTAGATCCCCAGCCCAGCCCTGCTCATGCAGGGTCACCAGAGCAGATCACACAGGTCGGGCCAGGCGGGTGTGAATGTCTCCAGAGAAGGAGACTCCACACCCGCTCTGGGCAGCCTGCTTCAGGCTCTGGCACCTCCCAGCAAACAAGTTTCTCCCCATGTTCAGATGGAGCCTCCTGCGTTTCAGTCTGTGCCCGCTGCCCCTCACCCTGGCGCTGGGCACCACTGAACAGAGTCTGCTCCATCCCCTGACACCCACCCTGAGATATTGATCCCATTGATCAGATCCCTCTCAGCTTCTCTTGTCCAGCTCAACAGCCCCAGCTCTCTCAGTCTCTCCTCATCACAAAGATGCTCCAGACCCCTCAGCATCTCCGTAGCTCTTTGGGACAGGCAGCTCCATTTTCCTGCCAGCTTCTGCCCTCCACAACGAGCCTGGAAGCCCCTGCCATCCTCCAGAGCTTCACAGGCATGAAATACCCTCTGGCATGGCAGCAAGTCCATGCAAAGGCTTCTTGCGATGCCATCACATGCTCCCTGCCTGGGTTTCACAGCAGGGAGAGCCGTCCTGCCTGACCCTGCCCTTGCAGGGACCTCGTTCAACAATTGCTGCTGCTGGAGCCGTTGCTCTGCATGCTCATGTACCCCGGAGCGCTAACCCCCCGGTACGATTGCTAAACCCACCCAGATGTGAGGAGGAAGAAGGCAGGGAGCTGGTTAGCAGGCCGGGATGGGTAGCAGCTCACCCAAGTGCAGCAACAGCAGGCAGACCCCCCCTTCACCCAGGGTGCCTGCCCTGGGGTGCAGGGGCCACCCATGGGGACTCACCTTGGTGCTGGACTCCAGGGTGGCCTGGAGGACCTGCAGCTCCTGCCTGCTGGCTGCCAGCTCCCGCTTCAGCGTGTCCAGCACCTCCGCCTGCTCCTGAGACTGCGGGCAGAGAGACTGCTCGTGCTGGTGCCCCATGGAGGAACCCCCCTCTGCACCCCGGCGTGTCCCCCTGTCCCCACTCACCTTCCTCTGCGCCTGCTCGCTCACCCGCTGGAAGGAGTCCTCCAGCTCCTTCTTCTCCCGCTCCACATCCCCCTGGGCCTGCCTGGCCACTGTCACCTGCTTGGTCACCTCTGCGTTCTGGGGACAGCAGAGAGGGAACTCAAGATGCTCAGTGTTTGGGGGTGCGGCCAGGAAAAGGGGGCACTGGGGGGGTTTGGGGAGCCCACCTTGCGCAGCAGATCAGCGTGGTTCTGCACCAGCTCGCTGTACTTCTCCTTCAGCTTGCTGTACCGCTGCTCGTTGGCCTGCGCCCGCCCTGCCATGGACACCACGGTGAGCACCCGGACCCCCACGCTGGAGGTCACCCCACCCCATGCTGGGCACCAGCTCCCCCCCCCCACTCACTTTCAATCTCCGTCAGGCTCCTCTGTGCTTTTTCAGTGTCTTCGCGCTGCTTTTTCAGCTCCTCCAGCTCCGTGCGCAGGAACTCGCTCTCGTCCTGCGCCTGCTGCTTCAGGTGCCGCTGCTCGGCCAGCTCGGCCTCCAGCTCGCTGGCCCGGCCACGCAGCTGCACTGCACCCCGTGCGCTCTGCAGGATGGCAGGGAATTGAGTCACAGTCAGTGTGGTTGGAAGAGCCCCTCAGGATCATCAAGTCCAACCATTACCCAGCCCTGGCACTGCCCCATGGCCCTGAGAACCTCATCTCCGTCTGTCCAACCCCTCCAGGGATGGTGACTCCACCACTGCCCTGGGCAGCCTGTTCCAATGCCCCACAGCCCTTTGGGGAAGAAATTGTTCCCCAGATCCAACCTCAACCTCCCCTGGCGCAACTCGAGGCCGTTTCCTCTGGTCCTGGCGCTTGTTCCTGGGGAGCAGAGCCCGACCCCCCATGGCTCCAAGCTCCTTTCAGGCAGGTCAGAGATCAGAAGGTCTCCCCTCAGCTCCTGTTCTCCAGCTGAACCCCCAGCTCCCTCAGCCGCTCCCATCACACTTGTGCTCCAGCCCCTCACCAGCTCCGTTCCCTTCTCTCAACTCAAGGTCTTTCTTGTTGTGAGGTCAGCAGCTCCTGGTGCTGTTTGGTGGCTGTTGGCACCATCCAAAGCCCCCCCGGTACCATCCGGTGGCCACCCGGGGGGCAGCAGCATCCTGCAGAGCCTTGAATGCAGCGGGGTGATGCTGGGCAGCCAGGGTGAGCCTGATCCCCTGAGCACACTTGGGGACCCCCCTAGTATGGACAGGGATGGCTGCCAGGGACGGCTGGCAGGGACGCAGAAGCCATCAGGGACAGGACAGACAGATGGGTCACAGCTTTGGGCCCCAGATAGTTGGTTAGCATTCAGGGGCTGCTTCTATCAAGCTCAAGATCAGAGCATCCCGACACGTAGGAAGTCAAGGAAGGGAACCAGGAGACCTGCGTGGTTAAACAGGGAACTGCTGGGTAAGCTCAAGTGGAAGAGGAGAGTTTACAGATCATGGAAGGAGGGGCTGGCCACTTGGGAAGAATATAAGGCTGTTGTCAAAGGATGTAGGGAGGCAACTAGGAAAGCTAAGGCCTCCTTAGAGTTAAACCTGGTGAGAGGGGTCAAGGACAACAGAAAGAGCTTCTTCAAATACATGGCAGGTAAAACTAACACCAGAGGCAATGTAGGCCCACTGATGAATGGGGTGGGTGCCCTGGTGACAGAAGATACAGAGAAGGCAGAATTACCGAATGCCTTCTTTGTCTCTGTCTCCACTGTCCTGAGGAGCCACCTACCCCTGAGGCCCCAGAGCAATCAGGGCAATGGAGGAGTTTGCCTTGGTTGATGAGGACTGGGTTAGGGAGCAGTTAAGCAATCTGGACATCCATAAATCCATGGGTCCAGATGGAATGCACCCACGAGTGCTGAGGGAGCTGGCTGAAGTCATTGCTGGACCACGCTCCATCATCTTTGCCGAGTCTTGGGAAACGGGAGAGGTGCCTCAGGACTGGAGGAAAGCAAATGTCACTCCTGTCTTCAAAAAGGGCAAGAAGGAGGACCCGGGCAACTATAGACTGGTCAGCCTCACCTCCATCCCTGGGAAAGTGATGGAACACCTTATCCTTGGTGCCATCTCAAGGCATATCAAGGAGAAGAGGGTCATCAGGGGCAGTCAACATGGCTTCACCAAGGGGAAGTTGTGCTTGACCAACCTCATAGCCTTTTATGAGGACATAACCAGGTGGATAGATGATGGCAAAACAGTGGATGTGGTCTATCTTGAATTCAGTAAAGCATCTGACACCGTCTCCCACACCATCCTCGCTGCTAAACTGAGGAAGTGTGGTCTGGACGATCGGGTAGTGAGGTGGACTGAGAACTGGCTGAAGGAAAGAAGCCAGAGAGTCGTGGTCAATGGGGCAGAGTCCAGTTGGAGGCCTGTGTCCAGTGGAGTCCCTCAACGGTTGGTACCGGGACCAGTACTATTTGGCATATTCATCAGCAACTTGGATGAGGGAATAGAGTGACTGTCAGCAAGTTTGCTGATGACACCAAACTAGGAGGGGTGGCTGACACTGGAAGGCTGTGCTGCCATCCAGAGACCTGGACAGGCTGGAGAGCTGGGTGGAGAAAAATTAATGAAATATAGCAAGGGCAAGTGCAGAGTCTTTCATCTGGGCAGGAAAAACCCCAGGTTCCAGTATAAGGTGGGGAATGACCTATTAGAGAGCAGTGTAGGGGAAAGGGACCTGGGGGTCCTGGGGACAGCAGGATGAGCATGAACCAGCACTGGGCCCTTGTGGCCGAGAAGGCCAATGGGACCTGGGGTGCATTAGAAGTGGGGTGGTCAGTAGGTCACAGGTTCTCCTGCCCCTCTACTCTGCCCTGGTGAGACCACATCTGGAATATTGTGTCCAGTTCTGGGCCCCTCAGTTCCAGAAGGACAGGGAACTTCTGGAGAGAGTCCAGCGCAGCCACGAAGATGCTGAAGGGAGTGGAGCATCTCCCGTGTGAGGAAAGGCTGAGGAGCTGGGGCTCTTGAGCTTGGAGAAAAGGAGACTAAGGGGTGACCTCGTTCATGGTGATCAATATGGAAAGGGTGAGTGTCAGGAGGATGGAGCCAGGCTCTTCTCGGTGGCAACCAGTGATAAGACAAGGGGTAATGGGTTCAAACTGGAACACAAGAGGTTCCACTTAAATATGAGAAGAAACTTCTTCCCAGTGAGGGTGGAACAGGCTGCCCAGGGAGGTTGTGGAGTCTCCTTCTCTGCAGACATTCCAACCCGCCTAGACACCTTCCTGTGTAACCTCATCTGGGTGTTCCTGCTCCGGCGGGGGGATTGCACTGGATGAGCTTTCGAGGTCCCTTCCAACCCCTGACATTCTGTGATTCACACATGCAGGGGCACAGCCACCGCCCCACACTGCCCCATTCCCAGCAGGAGCTGACGGGTCTCATCCTGTTCCTGAACTGCAACATGGGTGCCCACCACGTGACACCACAGGATGGTTGTCACCCACCTCGGCCTTGAAGTTCTCCAGCTCCTCCTTCAGGGTTGCGATCTCCCCGTAAAGCTGCTCGATTAACCGGTCCCTGGGAAGGAGAGACAACAGGTACATCCTCAGTGCAACCAGCCGTGCCGGTGACACAGGGACGTGTCCTGGGAGGGGAGATGTCCCCTGTGCCACCATGGCTGCTGTGCCAGGACTGCTCACTTGTCATCCTTATTCATCCCATTCTGGCTGTTGAAGTTGAAGGGGTCGCTGCTGAAAGAGCTGCCGAAGATGTCGTCAAACTTATTGTCAAAGAGGCTCTGTGGGGAGAGCACAGGGACTTGGCATGAAGCCGCCACCACATGGAAGCCCGCATCCCCTCATGTCCCTGGTGGCACCGCTGAGCCAGGGGCTGGATCCTCCCTGCTGTTCCCAGGGTGCTGAACATGCTGAACACATTGGACATGGAGCACCCCTGGTCCATCCCCACCAAACTCCCGGGGGGAAGAGCCCCAAAGCCATGTCACCATGTGTCCCTTCCACTCCTGCAACGCTCAGTGCCCAGGACAACCCTTGGTGGGGAGGGATGTGAAGGCCCTACACAGGCACCCAGAGCTGAGGGGCGATGTTAGGAAGCCAAACGTCTCCAGTGCTCAGCACTGGAGGGCACCAAACCACTAACAGAAGCACTGTGCGATGAATTCAGCCTGGCTCAGAGCTGGCAGCACCCAGCACCCACACCGGCCCTCCCCATGATGCTCCCAAGGCCATCCCCACCATCCCAGCCCCCACCATGGCATGGTTTTGGAGAAGTAACCCCAGAGCTGGAGCTGAAGGGCACCCATGGTCCTTTCTGCAGCCCGAGGGACATGGGCAGCACCACGGCAGCTCACCTGGGAGCCCGTGTCCATCTCCACCAGGTCTGTGATGGGCTCGCTGTCAGGTGAGGACGCCTCGGCGGGGATGACCACCACGGGGCTGATGTGCTCTGACAGCGCCGAGGCGCGCAGGAAATTCGGAGGGTTCTGGGGAGCAGAGGGAACAGGGTTGAGTGGGGAGCACCGGCACCAGCATGGGGCTTCCCAGCACCCCAGGCTGGTTGGGGTTGCAGGGACCTCTGCAGATCCCCAGCCCAGCCCTGCTCACGCAGGGTCACCAGAGCAGATCACACAGGTCGGGCCAGGCGGGTTTGAATGTCTCCAGAGAAGGAGATTCCACAATGTCTCTGGACAGCCTGGTCCAGGCTCCGGCACCTCTCAGCAAACAAGTTTCTCCTCATGTTCACATGGAGCCTCCTGTGTTTCAGTCTGTGCCCGCTGCCCCTCACCCTGGCGTTGGGCACCACTGAACAGAGTCTGCTCCATCCTCTGACACCCACCCTGAGATATTGATCCCATTGATCAGATCCCTCTCAGCTTCTCTTCTGCAGCTCAACAGCCCCAGCTCTCTCAGTGTCTCCTCATCACAAAGATGCTCCAGACCCCTCAGCATCTCTGTGTCCCTCTGCTGGACTCTCTCCAGTAATTCCTTGTCCTTAAATTGGGGAGCCCAGAACTGGACCCAGTCCTCTAGATACATGGATCGTCCAAATCCTGCCCTGGCGCTGAGCTGGCTGCCCAGACACATGGGGATGGAGCCAGGACCCACAGGGACAGATCCCAGCAAGGGCTGCGGGTTGGTGTGAGGGGATCCCAGCCGCCAGCAGCTCCATCCTGCAGGATCCCACCCGGGGAGGGACACAAGGATGAGCCTCAGGCCCCATGACCCCACACCGCCACCAGCCCCAGGAAGCTGGGCAAGGTGACCCTTTTTGGTCACTCTCCCAGTGCCTGTTGCTACTCCTGGCCATGGGGACAGCGAGCAGGGGGTTGAGGACCACAGGGTCTCACCTCCGGCAGCTGCGGGATCTGGATCAGCCTCTTGAAGTACTGGAGGTTGCTGGAGCGGTAGAAGAGGTCCTTCAGCCTGCGAGGGACAGGGAACGCTCAGTGACAGCTCTTGCCCAACCCTGACACCCCACCCCAGATGTAGGTGGCTCCAACCCCTCGCCTGGCTCCAGGAGGGTGTCATCGGGCCACCATGCTGCCACCAAACCCATGGTGGGTCCTTGGAAGCCCCCATCGCCACCCCACCTCTGGCAAAAACTGACTGCTGGAGGTTTTCTCCCATAAACCCAGGACCCGAGGAGCAGAGAGAAGGACCTGACACTTGAGCAACCTGGTCTAGTGGGAGATGTCCCTGCCCATGGCAAAGGCATTGGACTGGATGATCTTTAAAGGTCCCTTCCAACCCAAACCACCCTGTGAGTCCATGAAACAATGAACAACAGCAGAACGGCTGCACTGGGTGGGACCGAGGCACAGCCACCTCTCCGTGCTGTCCTCACCAAGGGACAGCTGAGAAATGTCACCATTGCTCCCACCACGGCCCCGGCCATCAGCAGGTTGGGGGTCTCCTGCCTGGAGACCATGTCTGCGCCATCACCAGGAGCAGCTCCCCAGCAGCAGGGCTGCCTCCCGTCGGAGCCCCAGTTTTGGGGGTAGTGGCAGGGCCTGGGTACCCTCCCTTCTGGCCACTCCAGTGTCCCATCGGTATCTCAGCGCTGTCAGTACCCACCCCAAGGTCTCTGCCCACGGGTCGGAGCCAACGCACAGCCCCGCTCTCTGGTGGGGTTTGCAGTCTGTGACCTTGAACCGAGCTGTCCCTCGGCATCGTCACATCCTCCCCCTGCTCTCGGCGGCTAGTTTTTGTTTTGACTGCCCTAAATAATTATGTAGCAGAGGGCAGGGCACTTCACTGCTGGCTCTTTTTCAATCTCATTTAAAATACGGTGAGAGGACCAGTTCCAGCAGCATCCCTGGGGAGCACCTGAGACACCCCTGGTACAAAACCCAACCACTTGTCTCCTTTGCGCAGCTCCTAATGCGGGGGAGACCTGACCTCACATCTCACAGAGTGGTTTGGTTTGGAAGGACCTTCAAAGATGATCCAGTCCAACCCCTGCCACAGGCAGGGACATCTCCCACCAGACCAGGTTGCTCAAAGCCCCGTCCAGCCTGACCTTGAACACTTCCAGGGATGGGGCATCCACAGCTTCCCTGGGCAGCCTGTGCCAGTGTCTCACCACCCGCATCGTACAACATTTCTTCCCCATGTCCAACTTAACCCCATCCTCGTTCAGTTTAAAACTGTTGCCCCTTGTGCTGTCACTGCAGGCCCTGGTCAAAAGTCTCTCCATCTTTCCTATAACCCCCATTTAAGTACTGAGGGTCCACCGTAAGGTCTCCCTGGAGCCTTCTCTTCTCCAGGCTGCACACCCCCAGCTCTCTCAGCCTCTCTCCATGGCAGAGCTGTTCCAGCCCTTGGACCATTTCAGTGGCCTCCTCTGGCCCCGCTCTGCCAGGCCCATGTCTGTCTTGTGCTGGGGACCCCAGAGCTGGACTCGGTGCTCTGGGGGGTCCCAGGAGAGCAGAGCAGAGGGGGAGCATCCCCTCCCTCGACCTGCTGCCCACGCTGCTGGGGAGGCAGCCCAGCAGACACTTGGCTTTCTGGGCTGCAAGCACACATTGCTCGCTCACATCCCATCTGTCATCCATCAGTCCTTCTCCACACGGCTTCTCTCCATCCATCCATCCATCCATCCGCCCATCCCAGTCTGTGCTGATACTGGGGTTTGCCCTCACCCAGGTGCAGGACCTTGCACTTGGCCTGGTTGAACCTCATGAGGTTCACATGGACCCCCCAGCCTGTCCAGGTCCCCCTGGATGTTGCCCCTTGGCCCCAGCACATCGACTGTGCCACTCACATCGGTGTCACCCGCACTTCTCAGGGCAGTTCCATTTTTCCCCAGAACTTTTGGAAATAAATACATTTGCTGCCACTGCACATGACCCAGCAGCACCGCTGGCACCCGGCTCTCTGCAAGGCTCCCCAGGGACCCCCAAAGCTCTGCAGCACCCAAAGCTTCCATCCTTTGGCCATCCCTTTTCACAACCTCCCTCGGGTTTGTGCAACTGGCATTTTGTTTGAAATTCAACAGAACTGGATGTAAAAATCTCTTTTCCCTGTCCCATGCCCCCAGCACTGTGACCGTGAGTCCCTCCCAGAGCTTGTGCAAACGCCTCCCTCCCACAGGAGCATCTCAAACCACTTCCACATGCTGCTTGTGTTCTACCAACACATCCCTCTGCCAATAGACCCACTGCAAGCAGAAAACGCTGCTAAGGGTGCTGAGCACCTTGCCCACCCAGCACCCAGCCCGGGTCACCCCTGGGGTGTCCCCCCCACCAGCCCCCCACGCTTGGCTTCCCAGCCTGCGCCCAGACAGCACACCTACAAATTGCAGTCAAAACTGCAATTAAAGGGTTTGAGGGTTTTAAATCATCAGACATGCTGTCAGTGGCTGAACAGCCTCGTTAGAATTAATAACGCTGTTATCTGGTAATTCAATAGCTGTGGATGAGCCGAGCAGAGCGGCGGTCCTGGAGGAAGCTCCGGGGAAAGCCGAGAGGTCGAAGTGGGTTGGATTTCAGAGCAAGATGCTCCATCGCTGGGCAGCTGAGCCCAAGGCACAGAGCTCCGGTGTCCCACACGGCTCTGGCATCCCCGCTGTGCTCCCTCCACCCCGGCAGCACCCCCGGGGCATTGCGGGTGCCAGGGGGACCCATCGCCCCGGGGCTGGGCACTTACTTTCTGAACTGCTCCAGGAAGCGATCCCGGTGGCCCTGCAGCGTGTCCGCCGGCAGACCTGGAAGAAGAAGCAAGTGGAAATGTCACCGGGCATCTCCACAGTGGGGAGACCTCCATGGATCAGGGGACAACCCCCCAGCACAGCCACCTGGCGATGGGTCTTTCCCAGAGACGATCACCCTTCTCCTGGGGTCTGAAAGCTCTGGGCTTGGTGTCCTGCTGCAGGATGGGATCATGTCCCCCTGAGACACCCCCAGGGCAGGGGACAGCAGGGAGCTGGCGGTCAGGTAGCTGCCACCACAATTCGAGGTCCTGGGGCACGTGGGTTTTGCAGGTGTTTTGCCTGCCCAAAGCCAGGGACGTCCTGGTGGGCACCGTCCCCACAGTTGAGGAGTGTTCACAGGGCAGGCTCCAGGGACAGCTTGGTCCCCAGCGCTTGCACCTCCTTGTCCCTCCTGGTGATGCCCCTCACCCCCTCAAAAAGGCTGGGAAGGAGATGGGGATGGGGGCGAACAGCCCAGCCTGAGCAGGGTGGTGACCCCGGTGTCCCACTCCATGTCCCCTCAAAGTGGTGGTGCTGGGGACACTCACAGGAGTGCAGCTTGAAGAGCAGCTTGACAGTGTAGTCGTAGAGGTGGCTGCAGTCCAGGATCACCTGGATGAGCGGGGCCAGGCGGCACTGCCCCGCAGCTGTCACCGACACCGAGCGCGACATGTCCAGGGAGCTGAACACTGCGGGGACAGAGAAGGGGATCAGGCTCCGGCAGCACCGGCGGGTGCCATACCGTGTTGGCTGTGCCCACAAATCACCCAGAGCAAGAGACCTGCACCCCTGACACCTGCTGGCCCTGGGGCACCCAGCCCGCTGTCCCTCAGCTGTTTGCAGGCTCAGCGGGAGGGCAAAATCCCAGCCGAGACCCCCATGCTGCCCGAGGACACCTCAGCCTGGCACTGGGGGCAGGAGGTGGCCCGTCCTGAGCCCCAGGAGGGTACCTGGGCAGGGCTCTGGTCCCCCCAGGACACACAGCCCCAGTGCCCTGCCTGTACCCCGAGCATTTGGGGAGATGCCCCCAAACCAGCCGGGAGCAGCCGGCAGCACCTCGTGTCCACAGCACCATGACAGTGGTGGAGTCACCACCCCTGGAGGGGTTGAATAGATGAGGTTCTCAGGGACATGGGTTAGTGTGAGGATTGTGCTAATGGTTGGACTCAATGATCTTATAGGTCTTTTCCAATCAAAATGATTCTGTGATTCTGTAATTCTATCTTCTGCCATTGTCACGCCAAATTGCATCTTCTACTGGGGTTGCAGGATGTGCCCCACGGCACCAGGGCACCAAAGTCCTTCTGCCAGGGCTGGGGCCAGTCTGGGGCATGGGGCGATGTCCAGTGACCAGTTTCATCATCCAGACTTGCGGGTCCCCCACAAGCCGGGGCCGCCTGCCCGCAGAGGTGCCGGCACGGCGGGCAGGGTGCTGGCAGCTTCATCTCCACGCAGCAACGCGCCCCCGACAGGCAGAGCAGCGAGAGCTCCTGGGAACACTCCAGGAATGGGGCTGCGCCACAGGGATGAGCCCACGGCACCGTCACCATCCCGGTGTACAGCCGCAAGGTGAGGGTTCCATCAATACAGCCCCATCCCGCCAGCACCCACAGCCTGCTGCACACAGCTGATGGAGGCTTGCCCCAAAATTGCTCTGATTGACCTCAGACCTGAGAGGTGCAGAGGTGCGTGACAGTCCTGAGGGTTGGGACTGAATTGTTTTACCCCTCGGCCGCTCATGCAGGAGGAAGGCAGGTGCCCCCACGCCTCCTCCAGCACCAGCACTGCTGCCAACACCCACAGCAGCTCGTGTTCACCACTAATAAAAACCAAAGCCTGTCGCAAGCCCACGAGTAAGAACAGAAGAAATTCAGCCCAGGGAGTCTGCTGGAGCAGGAGAGCCCAAAGTCTGGGTGGTGGAATCACAGAATAGTTTGGGTTGGAGGGACCTTCCCAGCTCCCCCAGTGCCCCCCCTGCCATGAGCAGGGACATCTCCACCAGCTCAGGCTGCTCAGAGCCCCGTCCAGCCTGGCCTGGGATGTCTCCAGGGATGCTTCATCCACCACCTCTCTGGCCACCCTGGGCCAGGCTCTCACCACCCTCAGGGGCAACAATTTGCTTTTATCCAGCCTGAATCTCCCTCCTTTAATTTAAAACCATCACCCCTTGTCCTATCGCAACAGGCCCTGCTCAAAAGTCTGTCCCCATCTTTCTTATGGGCCCCTTTTAAGTACAGAAAGGCCACAATAAGGTCTCCCTGGAGCTTCTCTTCTCCAGCTGAACACTCCAACTCTCTCAGCCTGTCCTTCCAGCAGAGCTGTTCCAGCCTCAGATCATTTCTGTGGCTCCTCTGTCTCCCCAAAGCGATGGCCGTGGTGGGGAGCAGGCTGGGGGAATGTGCCCAGCACCACGCACACAGGGACCTCAGCTAATAATAATTTGAGGGAAGTACCCAGAAAAGAGATGAGCTGCGATGCGCCCAGCTCAGCCCCCGCAGACCCCCACCCAGGGCAGCACAGGGACTCACCCGTCTGGAAGAGGTTCAGCTCACACTCCAGGTAGTCAAACATCTCCACCGTCAGCTGAAAACTAGGAAAAAGGGATAAGGATGGTTGAGGAGTGTCCCTGCAGCCACTCATGGGCCTCAACATGTGCCAGGTGCCACCCCAGAGGGACAAGCGGGTGCTCTGGTGTGGATGCACCAGCCTCGCCCGGGCGCTCCACCCTCCCCCAGCACCACAGCAGCGTGGAGAGAAGGTGCCAGCTCCCGTCCCCAGCTCCGTGGTCCTGCCGGGGAGGGTGGGAAGCACCGTCCCACCCCTTCCCTCGCCTCCCACCCCTGCCCAGTGCTCACAAATTATTGACGTCGTTCTCCCCCGCCTCGTCCAGCTGCCGGTCGGACATCTGGAGATTGCCAGGGAAGCGGGGATTCTGTGGGGAAACAGGAGTTGGAAAAGGGTTAAACAGGAGACAGAAAGGTTTTCGATCTCCACAGCTCTGGGAGCACCAGGGTGGCTGATCTGGCCAGTGTCTGTGGTGCAAGAGACTGGGATAGCTCTTCGGATACAGCGAGGGAGTGATGCAGGGGAAAGGGGGCTGCCACGAGATCTGCTGAGCCCCCGGTGACCGCAGCATCCCCAGTGCGTGGCACCTGTATCCTCCCCAGCAAGACAAGTCAGTTCTCCCGGCGCTCCCGGAGATGGGGCCACCACCATTGCCAAGAGCTGGAGGGGACAGAGCCGATATCTGCTCTGGGGGGCAAAGTCTCTTAGAATCACAGAACAGTTTGGGCTGGAAGGGCCCTTCCCAGCTCCCCAGTGTCCCCCCTGCCATGAGCAGGGACATCTGCACCAGCTCAGGTTGCTCAGAGCCCCGTCCAGCCTGGCCTGGGATGTCTCCAGGGATGGTTCATCCACCACCTCTCTGGCCAACCTGGGCCAGGCTCTCACCACCCTAATACTCTTCATGCTGCCCAAAACACTCCCATCACAGCTCCAAACCAAATCCAGGTGACAGGTACAGCCTGGCTTCATAAAATCACCTCTTTCCAGCAGAGCTGGGAAAGAAAGGAAATGTCACGGGTACCAAACTGCAGCTGGTCACTGTGAGGATGAGGGCACTCGAGGCCACATGGGGATGCACTTGTGTGCAGGCCCACCATGACCTTCCACCCGGCTCTGGGCAGCACTCTGGTACTTTAACACCACAAGCACATTCTCTTTTATTCTATAAGAAAGCATCTGCCTAAATAATAATTTCCATTGATGTGAACGTGGCTTCCCGAGGCACAACAGGACACGCTGCATCCCTGACAACAAACCCGCTCTCCATGGCCCCCGGCACGGCACACGTGGAGCTGACTCAGAGCCCGTGCAGCCTCTCCAGGCCAGGACCTGCCCGGCAGCGCTGCTCCACAGCCTGGAAACAGCTCCTGACGAAGGGGAAAAACCCATCTGGGGTGGTTCCCTGGGATGCGCCCATGCGCAGGAACACCCATGGCCCAAGAGCTTAAAGGGGAGATAGAAAAAATGGATTTTGGTGACAGGCACTGATTATTTCGAGCTGGGGAAGCACTGGGTGGGACGGGATGGGACATCATGCTGACTCCGGCCAGGACCGACCCCACAGCATCCCCTGTGTGGAGATGTTTTACCAACCAGGGCAGAAGCCCTGGGAGCACCGAGGCTGCTGGGGACCGAGAGATTTGTTCTGAGCCACCTCGTTCCCATTTCCTGATCTTCCTGGTGAATCCAAGGTGAGATTTCTGGTCTGTGATGAACTGGATGCTCACAAAGAAACCTTAAACCTCTGACTCTGCTGAAGTTCTGTTGAGAAGAACCAAACTGTGCGTGCTCAGCAGCGCTCAGATTAAGTCAATCATTATTTCCCTATCGATCTTGGATTCCCAGGCTGACTTGTTGCTCCCACTCCATTTTTCCTGCCCATACGAAAACCTTGTTTTAGAAAGTGCTAGAGTGCCTTATACCTGAACTTCGGTCCCCAGCAAAGGGAGGTTTCTATACACATGTATTTAATTTCTCCTTTGCTCTGCTCATTGCACCAACAGGGATACCCCCAGCCCAAACCCCGGCATCCCTGCCCGCATCCCTGGTGACACAGAGAAGCCAGTCTCTGATGCAGGGTTTTCTGGGGGATTTACACCTCAATACCCCCAAACTGGGGATTTGTTACTGTTTCTTGTAGCTGCCCCCCACTCCCAGCCCAGCCCAGGTGCCTCCAAGGAGCCTTGATTCCCCACAAAACCATCCATCCCCGAGGTGTTGGTCCTCGGGTCACTTTATATCCAGGCTAAGGATGGGTCCTGGCAGCCTGGGACATGTTCCAGGGGTGGTCACGACAGAGGAGAGGACCCTCGGGGGTGACAGCCGCTGTCCTGCACCGGCACATTGCCACCTTTGTCACCCCAGTGCCCCATCACCCACCCTTTGCCGTGGCCATGGGGAGGGCCCGATGCTCACCTTGGTGTGAAACTCCATCTTGGTTCTCAGCAGTTTGAGGTAGATGCTGCAGAGCTGCCCATAGCCCTCGCTCAGATGGCCCTGGGGACACCAAAAAGCTGGTGAGACCCGGGACGTGCTGTGACAAAGGCTTCCCCTTGCAGCATGAGTAATTCCCTCCTCATCTCCCACAAAAAGAGCCAAAACCCTCCTCGCCGACACACAGGCTGCAGACTGGCTTGCAGCAAACGTGCCGGAAGGATCTGGTCAAGACCTTTTCGCCACCTTCTCTGCAGATTTCAATGCTGCGTTTGGCCCTCAGAGCTGAGTTTAAATCATTTCGGTTGGAAAAGGCCCTCAAGATCATCAAGTCCAACCATAACCCAGCCCTGGCACTGCCCCATGTCCTGAGAACCTCATCTCCGTCTGTCCAACCCCTCCAGGGATGGTGACTCCAGCACTGCCCTGGGCAGCCTGTTCCAATGCCCCACAGCCCTTGGGGGAAGAAATTGTTCCCCAGATCCAACCTCAACCTCCCCTGGCGCAACTTGAGGCCGTTTCCTCTGGTCCTGGCGCTTGTTCCTGGGGAGCAGAGCCCGACCCCCCCTGGCTCCAAGCTCCTTTCAGGCAGGTCAGAGATCAGAAGGTCTCCCCTCAGCTCCTGTTCTCCAGCTGAACCCCCAGCTCCCTCAGCCGCTCCCATCACACTTGTGCTCCAGCCCCTCACCAGCTCCGTTCCCTTCTCTCAACTCGCTCCAGCACCTCAAGGCCTTTCTTGGCATGAGGGGCTCAAAACTGACCCCAGGATTCGAGGTTTGGCCTCCCCAGTGCCCAGTACAGTGGCACAATCACTTCTCTACTCCTGCTGGCCACACCAGTGCTGGTACCAGCCAGGATGCTGGTGGCCTCTTGGCCACCTCGGCACACCCTGGCTCATGTTCAGCCGCTGTCACCAACACCCCAGGGCCTTTTCCCCCAGGCATTTTCCAGCCGCTCTTCCCCAGCCTGCAGCGTTCATGGGGTTGTTGTGATCCAAGTGCAGGACCCAACACTTGGCCTTCTTGAACCTCAGACAACTGGCCCGAGCCCAGCGATCCAGCTGGTCCAGATCCCTCTGTATGGCCTTCCCACCCTCCAGCAGATCAACACTCCCACCCAGCTTGGTGTCATCTGCAAACTTACTGAGGGTGCACTCGATCCCCTCCTGCAGATAATTGATGAAGAGATTAAACAGAACCGGCCCCAGTACTGAGCCCTGGGGACACCACTCGTGACCGGCCACCAACTGGATTTGGCTCCATTCACCACAACTCTTTGGGCCTGGTTCTCCACCTAGTTCTTTACCCATCACAGATACACCATCCAGGCCACGAGCTGCAGCTTCTCCAGGAGATGCTGTGGGATATGGTGTCAAAGGCCTTACTGAAGGCTGAGTACACAACATCCACAGCCTTTCCCTCATCTACTAGTTGGGTCATCTTGTCATAGAAGGAGATCAGGTTGGTCAAACAGGACCTGCCTTTCATAAACCCAAGTTTTGCCATAAAATAGGAAGAAGGTGTTTGATTTTGGTGGGATATTGAACACAAGCAGCAGCCCCAGGCCAGCGAGGTCACAGCAGGCATGGCCGAGCGTCTGCTCAGCCCTCAGAACCTGGATCCTCCCGGGTGAGACCACGGGCCAAACCAACACTCGGGCCTGGCCGGGCACCCGGTGCTGCCGAGGGACCCCCGGGGCGTCCCCACTGCAGTGGCTGGTGGGGTCGGCCACTTACCCACATCCTGCTCATGTCGCTCAGCTCATTCTTGTATCTCACGGAGTCTTTCAGCACCTGGAGGGAGGAGGATGAGGATAAGCAGGCAGTGGGCAGAGCACCAGGGCAAGGTGTTGCCATATGCAGAACTGGCAATCGGGATAAGGAATGGGAGATCTGGGTGCTTTCCCAGCCCTGCAGCCCACTGCTGGTGGCATCACCCCCAGCCCCAGGGTGCCTCAGTTTCCCCATCTGCAAACAGGACGGGAGGATCCCTGCTGACAGCTTCTGCACCGACACCAACGCCCCGTGCCAGGCGGTTTCCTCTGGCACCAGGGGCTGTAGCGTGGGGCTGTGTGTGCAAGTGGGGGGATCCTCATGCCGGTCCCTGCCACGGACAGACCCCCAGGAGGGAACTGACCCGCCAGCACCTCCCACCGCCCCATGCAGCCCCGCGGGGACAGGATTTGGCCCCACTCACGTTGGAGTGGCCATCCCGGAGGAGTTTGTGGAAGACGTGGCAGAACTTCCAGCAGAGCACGGCGTTGCCCGACAGCGGCAGTCGGTTCACCACCGACCAGAAGGTCTGTGCCCCCTTCTCGTGGTGCGTGCCCAGGATGCACGGTGGGGGCCGGTCAAGGAAACGCTCCTCTCCCCTTCGGCGGTGATGGAGATTGGCCCCTGAACCCGGCTGGTACCCGCGGAGGGGAGCTGGGCCACCGCAGGGAGCTGATCAGCTGCCAAGCCCGGGCACACGTTGTCCCCAGGGGTGGCACATGCCGTCCCCTCTCCTCTAGCCCCACACCATCGCTTGGGAGCACCGTGGTGGGCTCGGGGCTAGGGCTGTGTCTCCGCCAAGCCCCCGTGACCGTGATACTGGGGGTCTGCTCCTCATGGCAGCATGTTCACAAGCACCTTTGGGGATCAAGCACCCTCATCCCATGGCAGACAACCTGCTGCGTCTGTCCCTCGCAGGGGATGGCAGCGCCGGGAGCACAAGGCTGGGCAGCCACCAACAAGCAAAGGTGCGGCAGGAGGAGCCGGGACCCCGCGCTGTGCCGGAAAAACCCCAACCATCACCAAGAGCCCCCAGGGTCCCGTCCAGCCCCCCAGCACTGGCCCGGCTGTACCAGCACCCCTCCCCACGCGTCTCCTCGCTGCTGCCCCTTTTCCAGCCCCGCTCCCACGCTCGCTTGTCCCGCGGCCAACTTTGGGAAGGATATTTCTGGCATGTTTCTCCTTGACAGCCACTTCCTGTGCATTAATGGCCTTATTGATGCTGACGGTCTGCAAAAGAGAAGCAAGGGGGGGTGAGATGGGAAGGGCTCCAGCTGCCCCCCAGCCCCTCCTCGTCCCCAGGGACCCCCCAGCTCTGCCAGCACCTGTCGCTGGCTGGGTCCCATCCAGGTCCCCAGCCCCTGCCTGTGCCAGCTGGATGCCACCCGGTGCCGGATGCCTTTCTGGGATGGGGTTGGCATCCGCGTCATTCAGCTGCTGCCAGGATTCATTTACTCAGCATAATAACGATGCAATTAAAGCAGCGACCACAAAGGACCCTCTCCTGCCCTCAGTTCACGGGGAACATTTGGGGGCTCTGGTCTTGGGGGTGCTGAGCGCAGAGGGTGTTTTGGGGGGCACAGGATGGTGAGGCCGAGTGGAGCAGGACCAGGGCTGCCCGTGCTGTCTGGTGGCAAACGACACATCCCGCCTTCATTGGCGCTGAAGCGGAACAGCAGCTCTGCGATTGCTGCTGTTCTGCCCCAGCCCCCCGGCCGGACACGGCTCTGGCTGTGGGACCAGAGGGGCAGGAGACGAACCTGCTGCCGTGGTGCACGGAGCTGCCCCGGCTGGCACCCACTGCCACCTCCACACCCCACCACAACCGGCGCATCTTGGCTCGGCCACATCCAGCCACAGCACAGCCCGTCCCATCGCCCTGAGCTCCCCAGCCACCCCGGCCCCACTGGGAGCCGCACAAGCCTCCCGCGGGCAGGCAGGGCTGCAGACAGCGTCCCCTGCCCGCCAGCTGCCCGCTGCTCCCTGCCAGGCAGGGCTGGACTCACAGTGCCAGTGCCAGGGACCCCAGGAAGCCCCGCTGGGCAGAGTCGCCACACAACGGAGCCTCTGGAGAGGCAGCGGCAGCTGCTGGAAGCGTTGGCCGGGCAGGGTTTTTAACCCTACCCCATTCCTGCCCCTCGGGGAGCGGTGCCTGCAGTGGGGGACACCGTGGCTGATTCTGCTTGGCTGCAGTTTAGGGGGAGTGCGGCGATGCTGGCCCTGGGTCACCCCAAGCTCCTGCATCCTTTGTGGCGATGCTGAGCGCTTGCCCAGCACCTGCTCTGCGAGGATCCCACTGCTGAGGGAAGAAACTGTCTGGCTCAGCACTGCCAGAAGCAGCTAATTCCTGATATAAACCAATTAAAGCAGTGGGATTAATCCCCGCGCCTTCCTCCTGCAATCCTTCTTGCATCCCCACGTGCTGCCCTTCCCCAAGGCGGCTCCATCATGACAGACCCCGATGACTCTGTGCTGAGCAGGGCTGGGGAGCCTCGCTCGTCCTGGCGCTTGTTCCTGGGGAGCAGAGCCCGACCCCCCCTGGCTCCAAGCTCCTTTCAGGCAGTTCAGAGATCAGAAGGTCTCCCCTCAGCTCCTGTTCTCCAGGCTGAACTCCCCCCACACATCCCACCTTGAAATGAGGGTCCTGGACCACACGGAACAAGGCAAGCGCAAAGCCAGAGCCGGCGCGTGGGAGCTCGTGGCCAGCGGCACGATGGGGACACTGTGGGACGTGTCCCTTGTCCTTGAGAGACCAGGCAGGGTGGTCTCCAGCGGGAAGCAGCACCAGGGAAAGCTGGAAATGGAGCTCCCAGTTTAACTGCTGCTTCCTGACGGCTTTTCCTGGCAAAGCAAGGACACATTTTTCTGAGTGAAGCGTCTCCCTGTGACCTCCCCAGAGTGGGGAAACACGGTGGAGGTGACGGGGTCTGGCAGCCCTGGCTCTGCTGGAGGCTTCCAGGACCCTCTGTCCTGCCGCCCCCGCTCTGTTTGGAGCAGACGTGATGTCCACGTGGATGGGGGATGTTTTTCCGAGGAGCGCAGGGCAGCAGCGAGGGACCGAGGCTGCAAGTGTCACCTCCAAGGGACAAGCAGGGTCAGGGAGGGTGACAGCGGCCAAGTTTTGGCTGCAAAACTGAGCCAAGGAGGAGGGAAACAAGGGAAATTTGGAGCTGCCTTGAAAGAAAGCTCAGACCTTTGTGCTGCGGAGATGCTTTTCACCCCAACCCAGCGGGTGCTGCTCCCAGCACTGCCTGGCACCTATAGCTGAAAGTATTTTAATTTTCATTTAATTACGAGGTTCTACACTGCAAGGGCTGTTTCCCACTCGCCAGCCCATGCGTGTCCTCAGCAGCGTCGCTGGCCCGGCTCTGGTTTCTGGCTGACGAAGGGATGTTGTCCTCCCGTCCCCGACCCCAAGCGGGTGCCACCCCCATGCCAGGAGCCGGGCAGGGGACCCTGGGGGCGGCGGGGGCAGCCGGGTCCTTCATCCAGCCCCACAACCCCACAGCCCCACACCCCACACCCCGCTGCCGGGAAAGGAAACCCGGGCGCTTCCTCTTGTGCAACGCCAGAGGCAGCAGGGCCGGAGGGAAGAGGCCAGCGGGGCGCCCTGTTTGCACAACCAGGGCTGCAAGGAGGTGACACTGCCCCACTGTCCCCCCCGGACAGTGCCATGGGGCAGAGCCCGGTGGAGCAGCACCCACGGCAGGGCTGGGGGCAGGCAGCACCCTGAGCACTGCACACACCAGTAACGCTGCAAGCGCCGGTGACCGCTGCACAAACCAGTAACACTGCAAGCGCCGGTGACCGCTGCACAAACCAGTAACACTGCAAGCGCCGGTGACCGCTGCACAAACCAGTAACGCTGCAAGCACCGGTGACCGCTGCACAAACCAGTAACGCTGCAAGCACCGGTGACCGCTGCACAAACCAGTAACGCTGCAAGCGCCGGTGACCGCTGCACAAACCAGTAATGCTGCAAGCGCTGGTGACCGCTGCACAAACCAGTAACGCTGCAAGCACCGGTGACCGCTGCACAAACCAGTAACGCTGCAAGCACCGGTGATCGCTGCACACACCAGTAACGCTACAAGCGCTGGTGACCGCTGCACAAACCAGTAACGCTGCAAGCACCGGTGACCGCTGCACAAACCAGTAACGCTGCAAGCACCGGTGATCGCTGCACACACCAGTAACGCTACAAGCGCTGGTGACCGCTGCACAAACCAGTAACGCTGCAAGCGCTGGTGACCGCTGCACAAACCAGTAACGCTGCAAGCGCTGGTGACCGCTGCACAAACCAGTAATGCTGCAAGCGCCGGTGACCACGGCAAGCACAGCGGGAAGCACCAGTGACACTGCAAGCACTGGCAACCATTACACATGGGTAACATTTCAAGCACCTCTGGAGCGGGTGAGGAATCCCCACTGTCACTAACGGGGAAACACTCAGGTCACTTAGGAGAGGGGCAGAGTCTAGTAACACAGACTACACAGGGACAATCCAACCTTATATCTGTCCCAGAGCACTGGGACCTGCTTGAGCAGCTTCTCCTCCCTCTGGGGGTCCCCAGGAACCCCTGCAAGGTCTTTTCCTCTGGCCTGACCCACCACTGCAGCCCTGTCCTGGGGGAATTTTGCACCGTTCCTGCGGGTTTCTGGGAATCCAGCTGGCAAGGAGAGCTGCCAGTGCCTGGGGTGAGCTGGACCACGACCCACAGCACCCCCACGACTCCCGACTTCACAGGGAGATACTACACCAGGGCTGAGCACCCACAGCTCCGCACCCGGGTGGCCCCCGGACCATGGGTCATGTCAAATAAACACCCCTCTGGGTGCGCGACTGTGGGTTCAACAGGGACAAAGGAGCCCAAAACTGCACAGGGGGACCCGGGACAGTGCGACAGAGGCTTTCTGAGCACAGAGAAACACTTCCCTTTTTCGCACACACATCTGCACACCCTCACCCCCAGCCAGATCTCCCCAAATTCCGCTCTCAGCCTCCTCGGAATCGCAAATCCCCCATCCAGAGAAGAGCCGAGCTCAGCGCAGGAGCTGCACAGCACCTTCCCGCTCCTTTCATTTCCAAAAGGAAATGAATGTTGATTAAAGAATCCAGAGCTATTGCAAATTATTTGGAGAAACTGAGTAAGTCACAGTGCAAATCCTCTTAGTAATGCTCCCTCATTTCTCCTTAATTCCTTTCTATAAATGGAGAGCTGGGACGGAGCATACCTCCGGAAAACCACGCGCAGACACAGGGGCTCCGGGGGAAGTGAGCGAGAAGGGAGACCTGACTACAGCAAGCCTGGAAAAAAAATCCATGAGCTTAATTAAAATGCAAATCCCAGCCTAGCAAAGCTTCACTCTGGCCCCGGAGCTGTGCAGGACATGGGGGTGCAGGCGAGCTTTTTGGAAGGCACGTCTCTTTAAATACCGCTCACCGACAGCAGCTAAAAGCAAATCACGGCCTTGCCGGGGCTCAGGAAAGATTTTTCTCGGACAAAATCTCAAAGCAAAGCTGCCTGGATAACACTGGGGGTGCTCAATGCCCGTCCGGGGCTGGGCGAGAGCCCCTAGGGAGAGCTGGGGGCCCCCCTCGGCCGGGCTCCCGGGACCTTCGGCAGCACGGGGAACAGCACAGGGAACCAGCATGGGGAACCGGCACAGGGAGCCGGCACGGGGAGCCGGCACGGGGAGCCGGCACAGCTTCGTGCCGTGGCAGGGATGGGATGGCAGACGGGCAGCGCGGTGAGCCCCGCGCACCATGGATGTGTGGCCACGTATAGGGTCAGGATGCTCAGCACAAATGGGGTAACTTGTAGTCTTGCCGCTCAGTCCTAAATGCTGCTTTTGAACGGGGAGTGAGAGGAGACATTAAAAATACCATCCCATCATCTAATCTGGGCTATTTGGCTGCATCGGCTGCTGGATCCATGAGTTTGGAAAGACAGCGTTCCTGTCCCGGCCGGCTGTGTGCCGGAGCTGCTCTGGGGATGAAGGACCTTGACCAGGGCTGTGGGAGCATCTCCCCAAAGGTACTGCTGCTCTTCTCGGCTCCTGCTCCCACCAGATGAGAAATAATCCCCCAAACGCACAGATTTCAGATTTCCCTTCCCTTGGGTCATAAAAGCAACTACATTTCCCCCAAAGCAATGTTGGCATCCAGCGTCAGAGACCCTGAACCCTCGCTGCATCTGCTGGGGTTCGCTCCAGGATGTCCCTCTCTAGGAGGAGACGCTGATGCCGCCGGCTCAGATGTCAGCAGGAGGACCAAGGTGTACCAGAGACAGCCCCGAGTCCCAAGGGACACCGGCATGGTGGCCTCGGGGGGTGTTTGGGGACATCTTGCCCCACAGCCTGTCCTGCTGCTTCCCCTGTGACACATGGGACATCCGAACCAGAGTCACTGGGAAGATGGCCATGGGCTCCGCGAGCATCCGATGGCGTCACCACGAGGCTCTTCTTGGCAGAGAGCTGCCCTGGCATCGCCGCCTCCGGCTCTGCTCTGCCGAGGCTGGGAGGACAATGACTTCAGATCCATGTCACGCTTGGTCTGTGCCACGTCAGCCCTCTCCGGCGCACAGCGAATCCCGCTGAGAGCATGGTGGAGAAGCTCTTCCAGCACACGTGGTGCTTCCAGGGGAGAAACCAGGAGGTATCAGAGGCCAGGAAGGGGTGATGTGATGTTCAGAGGTCTCCACCCCACCAGGAGACACCAAGAGGGTGGCAGCTGCCATCCAGCTCCCACCAAGGCCTTTGCCTCATCAGCTGTATCACCATTATCATGGTAGAAAAATTAAAATAACTCGAAGGGTACACATTCTGTGTGTGTCTGAACAGACCACCCCAGCAGCTCCCAGCTCCTCCAAGGGCAGCAAGTTGGCATCAAAGCAGAGGTCGGGATCCACGGGGTGATGTGCCCAGGAGCTGCCTGTGCGAGGACTGAAGCCACCACTGCCCCAGCCCTTCCAGAGCCTCCAGCGAAAATCGTGAGCTCAGCACCATCACGAGAGCTGGGGCAGGACGGGACAGCGTGATCCAACCGCTTCTGCATCCTCGAGGCAAGTAAAGGGAAAGAAGAAGACAACCACCCAACCGACTTGTGGTGGGTCCCTGGGACTCCAGTGAGACATCCGATGCCAGGAGGGCAGGAGGTGGGAGCCGGGCTGGGTACCAGTGGCTGGAAGGATTTGGTTCCGCCAGTCCTGGAGATGAGAGCTTGCTATGCAGATCACTGCTCACCATCAGGGGACCAGCACCCAAAGAGGTGGGCCAGCAGATTTCTCCAGTGCCATAAATAATTTATGCAGATTAATTACTTGGACATGGGCTTTTTTAAATCCAGTTTTAGGAATACGGACTTATCCAATACACGGATAAACCTTTGGAAAAAAAGGAGACAGCAAGAAAACTGATTTTGGGGAGAACACCTGGCAAAAAGCGAAGCTCCAGAAGAAACCAGACCTAGCCAAGGACCATCAGGGAAATTGACACCACAAAACTCGGACCCCTTTGAAGCCGCTGGCTGAAGTAACAGTCAAAAGAGAAGCCAGAGAGGCTGCAGAACGGCTTGGGGGTGCTTTGGTCAGAGAACTTGGGGGTGCTCTGGTCACCTCCAGCACGGGTCCCGGCTCCCATTGCCGGGCCGGGCGCTTCCAACCTGCCGCAACCAGAGCTCAGGACGAGGGGCCGGATCCGAGAAAGGGCAGAAACCCAGGAGGCTCCCCAGGAACCCCCCACTCGTCCACGGCTGCTCCCCACAAAAACGCTCCTTACTCTTCTAATTTAATTAGTGATATGGGCACAACATCATTTGTACCCTACGTTCCCAGCCAGCTCAGCCATGGCCGGAGTGTTTCCTGTGAGCTGCCACTTCAGCCAGGCTTTCAATTTTAAGCAGGGATTTTAAGCAAAGATAATCTCTTCCAGCAGAGGTGATTTCTATCTAGGGACAGAGGATGGCCGTGTTTTCCAGGGTCGGTGGTTCAGCAAGGGGTTTCATCAACTTCAAATATTCCTGATATCCTCCAAATCATCTCAACCAGAGTCTTCTGCCTCCCAGCAAATTCAAATCTTGGGGCATTTTTTGGAATGGGAGGAAACAACGGAGCGAGGATGAAGGATGCAGGGAGCAGACAGGCAGGAGCTCATCTCCAGATGTGCACTTCAGCCATCAGGTGCCATCCCAGGACCCAACTTGCTTGGGAGCTTTTACCCCGGCTGGGAACACCCGGGTGCGTATCACCCTTCCGAGGTGCTGCCGAATTCAGCGGAGCCGGGATGGCCCCGGGATGCGGAGCCCAGCAGTGCCGGGGCAGCACTGGTGGAAATCCTTCCGTGCAACACCTCCCGCAGCAGGACGAGGTGTCCCCCACCCGTTATCCGAGCAGGACGGGGCATCCCCCACCTGTTATCCCTCCAGGTGTTCGGATCCTGACATGGAGCCGAGAGCAGTCAGGACCGTACGGGCTCCACGCTGCACTCAAGGGACCTTCCCCACCCCTAACCCTGCTCCGCCAGAGCACCGTGAAAAGCAAAATCCCTCTTCCCAGGTGAGCAGCACAGGGGATGAACACACCTCCCTGCAGGAATGGACCCTAAAAACCCACTTTCCACCCCAAACCTGTTTCCAGCCCCAATGCCCGGGTGAGGGGCTGCTCTGAGGGGCCAAAGGGGCTGTGACAGCAGCATCGCACGTGGGGACACGGGGACGTGGGGACACGGGGACGTGGGGACACGGGGACGTGGGGACACGGGCGCTCGTGGCAGCACCTGAACCCCACCGAGTCAAAGACTGGGGGAAAGCGAGTTAAAAGGGGTGGGTGGGAGCAAAGCGCGACCCAGGCTGCAGCATCACGGGGGGAGACTGGGTTTAACGGCGAGGATGAGCCCGGGAGCGGGGGCTCACGGCCCCCGCTGCCACCCCAAACCCACCCCCGGGGTTCCTCCTGATTTTCCACCGGGAAACACCGACACCCGGGGGTTTGCGAACACCCCCAACTTCCCTGGGAAGGAGCTTCGCTGGGTGCAAACCCTCATTGCAGGGACACCCCGGGGTACCGAGCTGCTGGGGGGTTCCCGGAGGGGATCCCCCGGGTTGGGGGGGGTGCGGGGATCCCCGGGGCCGCGCACTTACCACCTTGCCCAGCTCCATGGCGGGGGTGCCGGGCGGGGCGGGCTCGGGGCGGGCTCAGCGCGGCGCGGCGGTGCCCATGGCGGCGGCCCCGCGGGCGGCGGCGCTGGAAGGTTCTGCCGGGCGGCGGCGGCGGCGGCGGCGGCGGCGGCGGCGGCGGCGGCGGCGCCGATGTGGTGGGGGGGGGGCGCGCACCCGCGCACGGGCGCGCTCCCGCGAGGGGCGGCACAGGCCGGGGGCGGGGGGCGCGCCGCGCGCCGCCGGAATAACAAAGGAGCCCCGCGGGCGCGCGCGTGGGGGGGGCGCGCCCCCGCCGAACCGGCCGCTCAGCGCCGCGGGGGTCGGGCAGAGCGGAGCCGGAGGGGATGGCGGGGGCACGGCGGGGCCGAACCCGCCGCAGCCCGACCCACGGCACACCCCCTGCCCCACTGCACACGCCCTGCTGACACCCTGCCCCACTGCCAGATCTCCTGCCCCATCCCCTGTGCCACCTGCACCCTTCTGCTCCATCCCCTGCCCCCTGTCCCATCCCCTGCCCCACCCCCTGCTCCATCCCCTGCCCCCTGTCCCATCCCCTGCCCCACCCCCTGCTCCATCCCCTGCCCCCTGCCTCATCCCCTGCCCCATCCCCTGCTCCATCCCCTGCTCCATCCCCTGCCCCCTGCCTCATCCCCTGCCCCATCCCCTGCTCCATCCCCTGCCCCTGTCCCATCCCCTGCCCCATCTCCTTCCCCCTGTCCCATCTCCTGCCCCATCCCCTGTACCACCTGCACCCTTCTGCTCCATCCCCTGCCCCCTGTCCCATCCCCTGCCCCACCTCCTTCCCCCGCCCCATCCCCTGTCTCCCTGCCCCATCTCCTCCGCCATCTCCTGCCTCTTTCCCATCTCCTGCCCCCTGCCCCATCCTCTGCCCTCCTGCCCCATCTCCTGCCCCCTGCCCCATCCTCTGCCCTCCTGCCCCATCTCCTGCCCCCTGCCCCATCCTCTGCCCCCCTGCCCCATCTCCCTGCCTTGGGAGAAGCTGCACCTGTGGGTTTGGCCGCTGACCTGCACAGGGTTTCCCTCACACAGAAGCCCACTCAGCTGTAGCAGTCTTGGTTCCAACAACAAAAGAAATTAAACTGGTGTGGTAAATGGGTCCCCTGACCTCAGTCCCCCATCCGCGCGCACACAGGGATTGTTACCCCACTGCGGGACAGCCAAAAACCCATGCAGGAGTATCCTGGTTTTTCCCAGCTCCTATCAGTGCTCAAGAAGCACTTTTAACATCTTCTGACGAAAGAAACTCAGACGATTCTTCTACTGTTCTACAAATCCCCTCAAAGCAACCCAAAAGCAGGGAGGAGGAAAAGCTTTGCAGCTGCCCCTCAGCTGGAGCTTCACAGCCCTAAGAAAAAAATGCTCCTGCGGTGCTGGCTCTGGCTGAACACACTAATCCCCCAGGATTACTAAAGTCTAGTCACGGCTCAGCCACTTACTCCAGGATGGTGACTTGGCCACTCTTAATAAGATAATAAGATCCCACATCCCTGTGGGGACCTGTGAGGATGGAGCACTGCCATCCCTGCACCCTGCCAGCACCCAGCGCTGCACCCACCACAGATCCCAGCTGGGGGGCAGCTTTTGGGGCCAAGCCCCACGTCGTGTTTTCCTTGGGTGGCGGGTAAAGCCTCCGCTGCGTTTCCTGGGACAGACGGATGGACGGGCACGCTGCTCAGGAACACTGCAGGGACACAGCTCGGCGGTTTGTGTGCTGGACCAAATGTGTTTTGCTGGACCAGATGGTTTCAAGCAGCAGCCAAACTCCTTCAGGAGCAGAGTCTGGTCCCTGCCCTGAGACTGGGGTGAGCGCGAGGCAGCGCGTGGGGTGCGGGTATCTGCCCCAGTTGTGGGCACCTGTCCCCATCACGGATAGAATCATAGAATCATTTTGGTTGGAAAAGACCCTCACGATCATCGAGTCCAACCATAACCCAGCCCTGGCACTGCCCCATGTCCCTGAGAACCTCATCTCCGTCTGTCCAACCCCTCCAGGGATGGTGACTCCAGCACTGCCCTGGGCAGCCTGTTCCAATGCCCCACAGCCCTTTGGGGAAGAAATTGTTCCCAAGATCCAATCTCAACTTCCCTGGTGCAACTTGAGGCCGTTTCCTCTCATTCTATCACTTACTACTCAGGAGAAGCTTGATGGGGCTCGACAGCCCTGATCACAACAGGCAGGAACGGGCTCTGCTGCGCTGGCACAGCACCAACCCCGGCATCCCTGGGACAGGGTGCCCTGGACCCGCAAGCAGAGGAGACAAACCCAGAATCGAGCGCCGTGGCCGGGAAGGGACAAGGGGGTTTGTGCCCTCGCCATGGTGAAGCCCCCTGGTGAGCGGTTCCCAACCATGTGCCCGGCACGGAAAGCGGGAGTTTAGGTCCTGCTGTGCAGCCCAGTCCCCAGCATGGCGGTCCCCTGGCTTAATGGGATCCTGGAATTAATTAATTCGGCCTTAGCTGGGTTTAGCGCTGCTCTGAACCTGATGCTGCAACTGCTGCTGCCTTGCTGTCCTGCGATGTCCTGTGGATGTGATCCACACTTCCCAGCGTAGCATCTCCAGAGGCCACAGCCCTGCAATCAGCGCTTGGCCACCAGGTTTTAATGCCTCATTTGCATGAAGAGACCTTAAGGCAGGTTTGCAAAGAGCACACCCTGCCAGGCACAGCCCAAAACAAAGAGCATCCTCTGGAGCAAAACCCAATCCCTCCCCTGCACACGAATAGGATGGATGTGACTTTTCCTATGATGCCACCTGCATGGGAAACTTATTGCTTGTAAAATAATTCGCAGGATCCATCCTTTAGCCATATTTACTGGTGACACCCTGTAACGCCATCGAATGCTGTGTGCAGCCATGCCAAGCTGCCCCCCACATGCTCCACCTCCTGCCCACAGGCTTTCTGCTCCCAGCATCCCTCCTTAATCCCACCAATTAAGTCTGCTCATCACCATTAACTTTATTTTTCAACATCAAGCTTTCATGCAAGCTCACCCCTGAATCAAACACCTCAGCTGGTGCTAAAGCCAGTTTAGACAGAAGATAATGATTGCCGTTATCGATGATGTCCTGTGGGTGAGGCAGAGCCGGGACAGGCTCACGTCACAGCCACCACCGCTGCGCGGCTCCTCGTGGCCGAGCCACTCTGACCAGCCAAACCGGAATTTTGGAGGCCACCAGGAAGCACTTGGGGAACAGGCAGAGGGCTCCAAGTCCACCCGGTTTCACAGCAAGGGGGGCAAAAATAAGAGCCAAGATAACTCTAGAAGAAAGCCTGAAAACTAATTTAAAGGCAATTTTGGAAGGGTTCCCAGGGCACAGGGAAACCCACATTCTCCAGGGACAGGCAAAGCTGTGATCCCCAAGCTGAAAGCACCAAGTGGGGACGGCAGCGTGTGTGACCACGCTGGGGCTCAGGAGGGACCGGTGCGACCCTGGGGACACATCCCACCGCTGCGGGGGTGCATTGGTGTGAAAGGAATTTCCTTGCTTTACGAGTGCAGGGGAGTTCCCCGCTGTGGTTCACCACATCGCCGTGGGAAAACGCTGGTGCTGGCACACGAGAGCTGCTCCTGCCCTGCACGGTGGTCCCGGGTTATTCCCGGGGGCTCCCATAAAGATGCCGAGGCTCTTCGCAGCTGCAGGAGCATCAGCTCCGCTTCCAGCATGGTTTCCTTCAACTGCTATGTATACAAATATATAGACATATAATATTTAACATGCTCACACAACTCTGCCAAAGCCTGTGTGATAAGTGAACATGTTCTAATCTCTGTGCTGCTGCGGCAGGAGTGGGGGGATACAGAGCATCCCAGTCGGGTGTGCAAACCCACATGCTTGCATCCCTGATCCTGCCTCCCGTTCCAGCGATTCGGGACGAGCCTGCAAGGACCTGGAAAGCCTCTCCAGGATGGATGCAGATGGAGGGAATTCCCTCGCGAATGAAGGTGGTGGGGGGATGCTGGGGGTGGCTGAAGGAGCTGCTGAAAACCCCAGGGCATCAAAGGCGCTGCCTCCGCCAGCCCCTCCGGCTCGGGGCTGGGAAGGGACGGTTCCCAGCAGGGGACAGGGATGTCAAAACCAGGGAGAACTGGGGGAGAGGGCACCCCTCGTCTCACCCTGTCCCCCAAGTGCCTTCATCATCCTCCCGCTGTGCGGCGAGTCGCAGAGCCTCCTCCTCGCCCCCCAGCTGTATCTAATCTCCTCCAGTGCTTCGCTCCGAGACCCTTGACACCGCCTGGAACACCCTCCATCCTCCTGCAGCTCCGACATTCTCCTGCGAGCTGCCGGGATGGTACGTGTGGTCTGGACCGCGACGGATGAAGAAGCAGGAGAGACCTTCAGCATCTCCCCTGAGCCCACCAGAGGCTACGCAAGCAGCTTTTAAACTCTGTTTTGGCAGCTAACTCTTGCTAAAATGAAGGGAATTAGGGCTAAAACATCTCGGCAAATGTAGCCTTTTGTCATTACAGCCAGCGTGATGAGGTTTGTTCAGTAATGACCTAGAAGGCATTTTCTTTTATTGGTTTTACATTCCCTACTTCTCTTTGAGCAAACCTCCGCCTGAGCTGCTGCTCGTGGCGGGACGGAGCCTGGACCGCTCTGCTCCGTGGAGCATTCACATCTCTCTCAAAAGCCTCCTGCCTCTTCTTCCCCCACCTACTGTTCATTTTACCAGGTCTAAAAATACTCCAAAACCTTTTAAACCCTCTTCCCCTGCAGCCGCCTCCCTCCTTGATGACTAATAATATCTGGTGCTCCCTCTTGATCTTTATTTCCCAAGTCCTCCCCGAGGGAAGGAACCAAACAGGAGCCGCGCTCTCAAACCACCCCTTGGATTCAGTCTCTTAAATTCATTTTCCTCGGGGAATGCCATTTTTTTTTCCAGCTGCTCCAGTGTAGGAGCAGTTTAAATCCACCTCCCCAGAGCAACTCTCTTAGCTCACAATAAACTAGTCCTGCCCCAAGGCTTAACCATTCAAGGTGCTGCTGGAGCATCTTTCCAGTCCGGGACCTCCAGGATCCCGGGGTTTTCAGAGCTCTGGGTATAAAACAGAACAGCGGATTCACCGGGGAAACCACCGAGCACTTTGAAAATTATTTCTTTTCTATTTTGCAGGTTTCAGTGCTTTTCAGCATCTCTTTGGATCTGGAGCAGCAGCCACTCCCGCAGGGGATGCACCATTTGGGGACCTGTTTAGGCTGGGATTAGTTTCTGGGCCATGGAGCTGGGTGAGCACCACGGGCTGCATGAGGAGTTTTGCTTTCTAGGAGAAGGGAGCAAACGCCAGGCACCAGGGTATATTTGTCATAGTGTGATTTAGAGGAAACCCCCACTTTATGGCAATGGATTTTGATTGTTACTGAGCTGGGAGGTTTGAGCATCGTAACACAGAACAGCTTTCCCGACTGATCCCCCGCGCTGCTCCGTGTCCTTCCGAAACATCGGGACCTGCCCTGGGCACCCTGGGCAGCAGCCCCTTCCCTATGGGTTACGGGGGACACGGGGACGGAGCAGCCGCGGGGGCAGGAGCTGAACGTGTGACGAGTTTCTCTGGACTCAGGCACCACAGTACAGCCTGATCACACAACCACAACTTTCAGAGGGGATCCAGCAATGAACAACCTTCAGAAAAACCTTACAGTAACAGCAACGATGTAAAAAAAAATCCCCCAAATCATCACAGTCTTGGTGAACCAGCTGCTTTTTGGTACCAAACCTGCACTCGCACGCAAGGCAGATTTAAAGGGTATTTGGGTGCTCTGATAGTTCTGGAAATCCCCCTGGCCAACTAATGCTGAAATACCTTTGCAAATCTTGATTTAGGAAAAAATATCCGCTCTGGAGCGGTGCTTAAAAAGCTCAAGGCCATTTTCAAATCCTCGTAATGCCGCACTTCCCTGGGCATGTGAAAGCGAGAGGAAAAAGCAGATCAGATGCGGGCACAGGGCCAGGGCTGGCGGCCGCACCAAGGGCTTGTGCTGGCATGGAGCGGGCAGGAGCGGGCAGCACAGGCAGCACGGGCAGCACGGGCAGCACGGGCAGCACAGGCAGCACAGGCAGCACGGGCAGCACGGGCAGCACGGGCAGCACGGGCAGCACAGGCAGGAGCGGGCAGCACAGGCAGCATGGGCAGCACGGGCAGCATAGGCAGCACAGGCAGCACAGGCAGCACAGGCAGGAGCGGGCAGCACAGGCAGCACAGGCAGCACGGGCAGCACGGGCAGCACGGGCAGCACGGGCAGCACAGGCAGCACGGGCAGCACAGGCAGCACAGGCAGCACAGGCAGCACAGGCAGCACGGGCAGCACGGGCAGCACAGGCAGCACGGGCAGCACAGGCAGCACAGGCAGCACAGGCAGCACGGGCAGCACGGGCAGCACAGGCAGCACAGGCAGCACAGGCAGCACAGGCAGGAGCGGGCAGCACGGGCAGCATAGGCAGCACAGGCAGCACAGGCAGCACGGGCAGCACAGGCAGAACAGGCAGGAGCGGGCAGCACAGGCAGCACAGGCAGGAGCGGGCAGCACGGGCAGCACAGGCAGCGCGGGCAGCACAGGCAGCACAGGCAGCACAGGCAGCACAGGCAGCACAGGCAGGAGCGGGCAGCACGGGCAGCACAGGCAGCATGGGCAGCACGGGAAGCACAGGCAGCACAGGCAGCACAGGCAGGAGCGGGCAGCACAGGCAGCACAGGCAGCACGGGCAGCACAGGCAGCACAGGCAGCACAGGCAGGAGCGGGCAGCACAGGCAGCACAGGCAGCACAGGCAGCACGGGCAGCACAGGCAGCACAGGCAGCACAGGCAGCACGGGCAGCACAGGCAGCACAGGCAGGAGCGGGCAGCACAGGCAGCACAGGCAGGAGCGGGCAGCACGGGCAGCACAGGCAGCACGGGCAGCACGGGCAGCACAGGCAGCACAGGCAGCACAGGCAGGAGCGGGCAGCACGGGCAGCACGGGCAGCACGGGCAGCACAGGCAGCACAGGCAGCGCGGGCAGCACAGGCAGGAGCGGGCAGCACGGGCAGCACGGGCAGCACGGGCAGCACAGGCAGCACAGGCAGCGCGGGCAGCACAGGCAGCACAGGCAGCACAGGCAGCACGGGCAGCACGGGCAGCACAGGCAGGAGCGGGCAGCACAGGCAGCATGGGCAGCACAGGCAGCACGGGCAGCACGGGCAGCACAGGCAGCACAGGCAGCGCGGGCAGCACAGGCAGGAGCGGGCAGCACGGGCAGCACGGGCAGCACGGGCAGCACAGGCAGCACAGGCAGCGCGGGCAGCACAGGCAGCACAGGCAGCACGGGCAGCACGGGCAGCACAGGCAGCACGGGCAGCACAGGCAGCACGGGCAGCACAGGCAGGAGCGGGCAGCACAGGCAGCATGGGCAGCACAGGCGGCCGCCAGCGATGGGGGTTATTTCAGTGGGCACCGACCCCCCCAGCGCCTCACGGCGGGTGCTGCCCCAGGCACAGGGGACACGAAGGGCCCCGGGGGGCTGAACCCCACCGGCCCCGCGGGATGACGGGTGAAGCCGGCGCTGCTGCCAGCCCTGGGCTCCATTATCCCTCCTGCCTTTACAGGAAGGAGCTTTGTTGTGTTGTCAATATACAGATTTTCTTTTTAAAAAAAATAAAATAAAGCCAGGGTTCGTGCTGCCATTATTGATTGTTTGTTATTTTTAGCTCCGTGTTCAATCTATAGCCCTTGGTGTTACAGCAACTGCACAAGCCTCCTGTAACGTCGCCTGGACGGAGCCGGCCCAAGGTTAGGCGGAGCTCAGCGAGCAGCTCTGCAAAGCCAACGGGATTAAAAATGCAAGAGGGAAAGGGAGAGGCAGGATCAGCCGCAGCCTCTCCACTTGCTGCTTCACCCTCTGCCCCATCAGAGGAACCGTTTTAATTATCTGCTTTTGCTTGTCCCCCGAATTGAGACCACAGACCCGGTGGCAAAGCCACCTGTGTGATGCTTCAGCTCAACGTCTGGCCAAGGCTTGTACACACAGCACACAGCACCTTCCCACACCTTCTCCTGAGCTTTATTTCCCTAAAGGATGAAGGAGAAAGGGGTTGAGCGGCTGCTCCCGGTGGTTTGCAATGAACCCCAACACCTCAGCACCCAAATATTAACAGCTCTGGCACATCCGCACAATGAGCGAGGAACAAACTCGTCTGAAATGAAACCACCTGATGCAAGAGGTTGCGAAATGTCACAGCAAATGTTTTCCCCGTGGCTGGACCCAACCCTACGGGGCCAGACCCCAGCAGACCCCAGCAGAGCCCTGCCAGGCACCACCAGACCCCAGCAGACCCCGCACAGCGGCGCTGGCAGGACGCAGAGCGCTGCAGACGCCGAGCCGGCCTTGAGCTAACGGGCAGCGGCAAAAGTATTTATGGGAAATAGGCAACATATTTAGAGCCCCGGGAAAGCTTCCAGCCCTGACTACGTTCATATTCAAGCACCGTGCAGGGAGAGGTCGGAGCGATGCAGGCAAGGCCGGCTCACAGCAATGCCACCTCCTCCAAGGTTTTTCAGCTTTCTTTGGCTTTGCAAACCGCTCTCCCACCCCGCAACACCTCCGTCCACCTCCCCATCCCCTGCAGAGCTGCTTCCCCCAAGTGCCGCAGGTTCCAGAGAGCCGGGGTTTGCAGCCCGAGGTCTTGCCAAGGGGCAGCGGGTTCGTCTCCCTCCCACCAGACCTGCGGGATCGAGGTGCACATTGCAATCCAGGGAGAAAATAGTGGAGCGAAGAAACTGGTGGCCAAATGACAGATAAAAATGACATTTTTAATTCATCATCCCCTTACATGCAGTGGGTGACCAGTGCCAGGATGATCCCTCATGGCTGAACCTGCTCCTCTCTCCCCCAGCAAGGAAATAACTCACTCCTGGTGTCCAAATCTCTGCCACTGGGAAGGTTTGACCTTTATAATTAATAAATACTGGTTTAATAAATACATAAGACCTAAGCCTAAAGGTGACAGAGGGCTGTGGGCAATGGAGCTCTGTGTGCATCCCCTGGGACCTGCCAGGAGATCAGAATCACAGAATCACAGAACAGTTTGGGTGGGAGGGACCTCCCCAGCTCCCCCAGTGTCCCCCCTGCCATGAGCAGGGACATCTGCACCAGCTCAGGTTGCTCAGAGCCCCGTCCAGCCTGGCCTGGGATGTCTCCAGGGATGGTTCAGCCACCACCTCTCTGGCCAACCTGGGCCAGGCTCTCACCACCCTCAGGGCCAACAATTCCTTCCTCATGTCCAGCCTGAATCTCTCTCCTTTAATTTAAAACCATCACCCCTTGTCCTATCACAACAGGCCCTGGTGAAAAGTCTGTCCCCATCTTTCTTATGGGCCCCTTTTAAGTACGGAAAGGCCGCAATAAGGTCTCCCCGGAGCTTCTCTTCTCCAGAATGAGCGTCCAGCCTCGTTAAGCCACAACCGTGGTCCCCAATCCCCAGTCCCCAGCAGCCGTCCCCGTGTCCAGGCCACCCCGCGCTGTTCGTGCCGCTGTCACCGCGCTCAGCTCCCAGCCACGAGTCGTCTGCTCTCCGTGCGGAGGAGCAGGACGGGCCACAGGAACCAGGGATGTTCTCTGCTGGACGTCTCACTGCAAATTAAACCCGTCTCGCTCTGGTGCTTGAGTGCAAGATTTCTTTGTGCTCTTTTAAAAGCACCAGTGGGTCACGCTCCCCATGTCCGACACCTCTCCGGTGCCCGCGGTGATGTGCCATGACCGCCCAGCTGTGCACATCTGGCGTGCCGCCCGCGCGCTGGGTGTGGGACACGGCTCGGGAACGCGCGGAGCGGAGCGGGGATCTCCGCTGGGACACAGGGTGGAGCCCGAGCTGGAAAAATACCCCAGCGTATAAAGGAAACTGTGTTTCATGTGTTATTGCTGCCTGACGCTCACCAACGGGGAATTGCAGGCAATGACTCTGTGCAAAAGGCTGCGAAATCCCTTCCTGAGATCCAAATATTAGTTTTTACTCATTTTCCTCGTTTGAAAACAAACAGTGCTGGCTGGAGCGCGAGCCAGCACGCCCTTTGGTTTACCCAGCCCAAGAAGAAAGGGTTGCACTGTCCTGCTCCTGCCAGTGCCAGCACCGCGGCTGGAGAGGAACCGAGGGCGTAAAACCAGGTCTGAGTGTGGAAAACACGTGTGTTTCCTCCTGGCAGGACAGGGAAACGGGATGGAAGGCACTTGGACTGTCCCACGCCCAGCATTGGTGTCACATCAGCACGTCCCAGCCGCCACAGCCCTCCTGCCCCACCGGGGCTCGCAGGGGCGGCAGGACCTGAAACGGCTCCTGGGTGATAAAAACTCTTGGATGGGGAGACTGAACCCGTGACGTGTCCAAGAAATTAACAGAGAAGTCTAGAGGTGATATAGTTAATTATGCCCTGGGGCTGCCCAGGGGAGCCTGTGCCAGACCCGCACCCTGACCGGCTTTGCACTGTGGCCAAAATCCCAATGAATTGTAAGGAGTGAAAACCCCCAGTTTTGTCAAGCTGTGCTCTTCTTTTGCTCCCATTTCTTGGCGGCCCTGCAGCAGATGAAGCTTCGCTTCCCTCCCAGTGGGCAGAAATCGCTGAACATTTTGTCTGAGCTCTTTGCTCACCACGCAGCAGCTTCAGCAAATACCTGATCACTCATCCACCCCCCTGACGTTATTAATTTCTGCAGCTTTGGTGAATGCCACCGGCATTGGGAGCTCTTCTGCCAAACCAGCTGCGCCAAGGGGTGAAATCTGGGGGTTGTGGAAATACAGGTAGGGGTGAGAGGGCTCATTCCCTGGGACAGCCCCTTCGCTGGGGCTCAGCGGGCGGTGTGAGGGCACTGGGAATGAGGCGAAGGAGAACAAGACCCAGTCTGAGTGGAAAAAATGCAGGACACGGTTCCCAGCCTGGCGCTTGCGGCAGTGGGACTCTTCAAACTTGGACATCTCAGCTACAAAAATAATAAAATTGGAATGCATAAGCAGGGAGCAGCCCTATTTCTAGCTGCAGCTCCTCCCCGTGTGCTCGGCCTCGCCGACACCGCCGAAGCTCAAGGCGCTTCTTCCCGAGCTATAAACAGAGCTGGAGTGGGACTGCAACAGCTGGGCAGACAAACAAGAGGGGAGCGTCATGGCCAAGAGCATCTCACCTGGAGATGAGCGAAGCTGTGAGATGGTCTCACCCAACCCATGTCCTCAGCTGACGTCGCCTTTTGAGGTGCCCATGAAGCTGTGGGGCATGGCAGAAGCTCCAGGCTGGATCCCACCCACGGAAATGTTGGTTGTGCCGTGCCCCGAGTCATCCCAGAGCCCCTCATCCCTCCTGCACGAGGGGAAGGTCCAGCCTCCCCCCGTGCTGCGTGTCTCCTCCCCGTCCGTCACAAGCTGGGGTTTCCACAGGGACGAGATGCTCTGTGTTTGGAGGGGGCACAGGGATACCCATGGACATCTGTGGTGGGTGCCAGGGTGAGCAGGGCTGGGCACAAAGCCTCTCCTGGGACCACCAGCAGGAATGAGCTGCACCAAAGCAAAGCTCCTTGCTGAAGGGGTTAAAAACCTCGCCTGACACCTGCTCCATGTGTCCCAGCAGGACAGTATGGGCCATGCAAGTTCCAGACAATAGAACGAGACCATAAAATTCAGCTAACTCAGAAATACCTACCTTTGCCCTCTCCATGCAAGTATTTACCTCCACAGAAGCAGTCAAACCTTGTTGACTCTGTCGGAACATTTCATTCTCATGCGTGAAGTGCACAAATCCTTTCTGGATGGGAAAACCTGGGATCTCTGCCAGACCACGAACTGCGAATGGCTCCACCAGAAGAGATGGCTTCTTCTGTATTGAATAAGTCAATGAAGTCATTGAAGAAGTCATCTCTTCTGGTGGAGCCATTCCTAGCCTACGTGGACTTCTTCAATGCATAAGTCAAAGTCTTCTGCTGCCTCCACTTCAGTATCACCTTAAGACCTTGGAAAAGCCCTTGAGGTGCTGGAGCGAGTTGAGAGAAGGGAACGGAGCTGAGGAAGGGGCTGGAGCACAAGTGTGATGGGAGCGGCTGAGGGAGCTGGGGGTTCAGCTGGAGAACAGGAGCTGAGGGGAGACCTTCTGATCTCTGACCTGCCTGAAAGGAGCTTGGAGCCAGGGGGGTCGGGCTCTGCTCCCCAGGAACAAGCACCAGGACCAGAGGAAACGGCCTCAAGTTGCGCCAGGGGAGGTTGAGGTTGGATCTGGGGAACAATTTCTTCCCCAAAGGGCTGTGGGGCATCGGAACAGGCTGCCCAGGGCAGTGCTGGAGTCACCATCCCTGGAGGGGTTGGACAGACGGAGATGAGGTTCTCAGGGACATGGGGCAGTGCCAGGGGTGGGGTAATGGTTGGACTTGATGATCTTGAGGGTCTTTTCCAACCAAAATGATTCTATGAATGTATGAAATCTTCAAACACCACTACCTGGTGGTGTGGGACTTTCACTGTGAGCAGTTCTGAGGGTTGTAGAGCTGGACCAGTTGGCCCACAAGGAGCAACCTGAAGACAGCACATCAGCAAGGACAAGGGCCAGCACCACTGGGACCTGCTGCCAAAGCCATGGAGATGCAGAACAGGTGATCGGTGCCTGGTTCAGTGAACTGCAGTGATTGCACTTGGTTCACAAGTGGATGAACAGTGACCGTCACCAGCAGCAGGTTGGGGACCTGAGGGCCACATCTCGCTTGTGCAGAAGATGCAAATTCTTCTGTGGCACCCCACCCAGAGCCCTCCCGCGCCCAGATCCTGGAGGAACACTGCCGGTGGGAGCTATATCTCAGGACACGCATCACTACAGCGGTGAGGTCTGTTGCTTAAGTCCCAGCGCTCATGCCATCACCCTTTCTGGGCTCTCAGAAGGAAGAGGGACAATTCCTGGGTGTCCCTGATGTTCTGGCACAAGCACCTTGCAACACCATTTGCGCTTACGAAACCCTGCATTCTTGTTCACTTCCATGTGAACACAATGGCTGGAAAATGCTATTTTCCAGCCGGCATCTGCTAATTAAAATAAAATGCGATGCCATGCACTCTAAAGAGAGTGCCGAGCTGCTCGCACGGAATAAAAGAGACAAATGGTAACAATAAATAGCAACTCTCCAGCCCAGCCCTGGCGAGTGAAGCCTGTTCTCCAAAAGGGTCCCTTTGTTTGCTGCGACTTGCCTTTTTTTGACGTGGTAAATATTTAATGTGCCCTCTCCAGGTGCCAGCCGAGGGGCTGCGCCATCCCACGTAGGAATCGGTTACTTGGCAAAGCCATGAACATGTTGGAAAGACGAGTGGTGGGTGCTGGACCATGGGAGAACGCCCAGGGCACAGAAATCCAGATGCAAATGGGCTTTGCTGCAGCATTTGGGGCAGCGGGACCAAAATCCCAGCTGGGAAGGGCACAGGCTGATGCTGTGAAATTGGGATTTACTGTAATCACATCAAGCTGGCTACCAGTCAGACTGGGGAAAAATAGCGTGTAAAACTATGAAAGTCCTGGAGCAAAGTAACCACAGCTTCAGCGATTTGATGTTAGTTTGCTCAACAGTGAAGAAACAAAGAGTCTTCTCCACCTCAAGACTCAGAGGGTGGCAGATTTGGGCAAGTCAAGTTCAACCTCACAACCCGAGTTTCATGACCAAGCCATAAAATACCCTGGCAGCATCACTGTGAGCGGGATAAAGCCAAACGAGCTGCGGAGCTCCCTGATTTCTCAGCAATGCAGCTTTTGCAGCCACCACGCTGATGGTTTTTGTGTTGCTGAGAACAGAAAAAGCAACGGTGTCCACTTGTCTGAGCACCAACCCGGCATGGCCGGCTCAAGGCCGGGCAAGAAGGAATCGGCAAGTGTGCGCCAAGGCACGGGCTCCGAGACACAGCTGATGGACAAGGCCACCGCACAGCCCGCGACGGGGACTGCGACCAGCCGGGAGCACCTCTGTGCTGGGCTGAAGACGTGGTTGGAAGCTGTGGCCAGGCTGAGCCTGTCCCCATGGGACATCACCAACCACGACCAACCTACACGACGCGCTCTCCATCGGCGCGGGGCTTATCAAGCGGCAGAAACATCCAGACAAAGAAGGGACCGAAATTCTGCGCTGTGCTAAGACACAGTTTTAAACTGAACGGGGATGGGGTTAAGTTGGACATGGGGAAGAAATGTTGTGCGATGAGGGTGGTGAGACACTGGCACAGGCTGCCCAGGGAAGCTGTGGATGCCCCATCCCTGGAAGTGTTCAAGGTCAGGCTGGACGGGGCTTTGAGCAACCTGGTCTAGTGGGAGATGTCCCTGCCCGTGGCAGGGGTTGGACTGGATCATCTTTGAAGGTCCCTTCCAAACCAAACCATCCGGTGAATCCACGATAAAATATTAAATGTCTGCATGTGCCTTGGAGCAAGTAACTTCACTTTTTGCCTGTAGACGAGGGATCATTTACCCTCCACTGCGATGAGCGCGGAACAGCACAATGTATAATTAGTCCAGCCGTGGGCTGGGACTCGCACAGCCGGGCTAAACCACTGACTGCGCTGCTGGTTTCTGCTGTCGCCCGGGGAACAGTCCGTCCCCAGGAAGTTTTCACATTTGGTGACTGTGCAAAAGAAATCAGCCAAGCTGGTGGCAGAGACCGGGGCCAGGATCCAGTCATTCCTCCAGCGTCTGCGTCACCCCCAGTTGCTGGCCCCGTGTCCCCACTGTCCCAGCGCGGGTCACCCTCGGGGGACAGTGGAGAGGGGCTGAATCCCTTTAGGCCAGATTGCTTTTAAGTCGACTCTCCACATGTCGTGCCAGGATCCAGCCCAGGGAGGCTGAGCCGTGGGGCTGCCCGCAAAGCCTCTTCTCCTGCCTGCATTGCTGGCTGTGTGCTGATTATGTTTTTTACAAACATAATTGTCAATATTCTTCATTAAAAAAATACATTTTTAATTAAAAAATATTTTTTTTAAAGTTAAGGTGTGAGGTTTGCATAAGAACAAGCCTGCAAAGATGTGGCAACCTCTGGCTCCAGCCACTGCTCCTGTTCTTGCTCACTTTGAGTTATAAATATATCCAGTTTTCTGGCTCAGAAATACACCCGTCTGAGGACCTGGTGTCTGCCGAGCTCAGGATCTGCACAAAGGCTGAGGTGGTCATTTTAGCCCACCAGCCACAACATCAAACCACAGCCGGGGATGGGCAACGGGATGAGCAGGGACGGTGCTGGGGGAGGCGACGCTCAGCCCGGCCCCAGTCGCACCCGCGGGACGAAGCGCTGGGACCTTCTCCCCATCCTCAGTTTCTCGGATCTTCAAAAAAATTGTCCCTCCTGCAGCTTCAGCCCCTTCGCTTTGGTCTGTCCAGAGGTTTTTCCCTGGAAGAACAATGCTGGGACAAGCCACCCCCTCCCCGTGACAGGCACCGCGTCCCCCTGCCCTTCCCCAGCACCTTCCCCGGGCTCAGGGGTCACTGTTGGTGCTGGCAGAGGGGCCACGCTCGGTCCTGAGTCCTCCAACAGGAGTTTGGTACGAATAATCCTCCCGGCGGGCTGCTTTTCCGCAGGTTTGCAGGAGGCCAGAGTTACACAGGCTGAAGTTCAGGGGGGCAGAGCCCCCGCGCTCACCAGCGGAGGAGCCGCGGCAGGGAACGCTCTCCGAACCGCAGAGCCACGGAATTACAACCCCCCGCTCACGTTGTGCACGCTGATCTGTATTTTAAAGATCAGATTTTAAAGAGCCTCTTGAAACCATCAGGGCAGCATGTGCTGAGCGAGGGGCAAAGGGGTTTGGGGGCAGCAACGTCCCCCAGCCCTTGGCATCCCCGGCCCCCGCTTGGCCTCTGGTGTGATTTGTGCCAAGGTCCCCCCTTGTCACTCGGTCCAAAAACATCGCGTCCCTGTCTGGAGCAGCCCTTGGACTCGCTGGCAGATGTCCCTCACCTTCAGTACCAAACTTATTTCTCCTCCTGAGGCTCAGCTGCTTCTGGAGTCCATCACCACATTAAAAAACTCAAGTTATTTCTGCATGTATTTAAAAAAAAAAAACCAACAACAAACCCTTCCAGCCCAGATTGCACTAAAAAGAAAAGCAGCCCCTAAACTGGTAAAAGACGAACTATTTTCTTTCCCTGGGGATGGAAATAAGTTCCTCAGAGGGACTTGCTCGAAAGAGATGAAGTGACTCATTTCTTCGCTGCTGAAGCTGTATTCAATCCCTAGCACCTCTAATTCCGATTAAAAGACAGGAGCCCAAAAGCACAGGGGTTCACCCAGCACAAAGCACGGGAGCTCATTTTCCTGCAGATGAAAGAGCCGTGAATTAATCCCCTGTATCACCTACTCCCACAGGATGGGCTCAGCTGCCTTCAGCCCTCGCTCCCTGCAGCCCGGAGCTATTTTTTCCTGTTCTTCCTAGTGTCAATATGTTTCTTTAAATATCTTTTCAGAGAGGCTATATATATAGCCCCACTCTGGTGCTTTGAAAGGAGCCTCATTTCCTGTGTAAGAACTGAAGTTCTTGGCAAAGCTGCTGGCGGCTGCAGCACCCAAACCACAAAAATTGTGTTTTTTTGCAGGAGTAAAATGGTATTTCCTCCGCGACTGCAAGTCGTACCAAACCGGGTCTGGTCTGAAACCAACAGGGCTGCTGTGGATGGGAGATATGGTGCCATATTCCCAATTGTTAAATGATGGGGGAAAGGGATTAATTGCATTAACGGTGGCGGTTGGGTTGCAACCGTGCCCGAAGGTGGCACAGCCCATCGTGGTGACCAGGATGTGCAGGGAGCTGCTTTCAACCTGCATTTGGCTGTGAAAAATTTGGGTTCCCACATCAAAAGAATTTACAAACCAACACTAGGGGAGGAAGAAAAAAAAAAAAAGCCCATTTCATTTGACATCCCTTTATGGCTGATACATTTTCTCCTCCCACACGGGCTCCGCACACCTGGTTTTCGAGCAGGGTCCTCCAGCAGCAGAGCAGGAAAGAACCAGCGAGAGAAGGTGGTGGCCGTGGGCAACCCAAGAGGTCCAGGTTTCTCTCTGCTACTTGGTGACTTTCTCAGGAAAAAAAAAAAAAAAAGCACTCAGAGAAGATAAGGTGCAAGTTTTTTAGTTTTCTGGAGGAATTTTAAAGAAGCGTCTTCTCCCAACACCCATCACCATGAGGACAGATCACCCTTGGCATTAATCCCCAGTGGACCAGGGCATAGAGACCCCGATGGGCGGGTGACCTCAGTGCACAAAGCCCCAGCAGCACCAGCTCTGGGGACAAGCACAAAACCTCTGTCCCCATTCGCAGCCCCAGGAACCATCTCCACCTGCACTGCATGGACGTCCCCATCGCCGGGACCCAGCGCCACCTCCGGGCCGGGCAGCCCATGGCCACACCGAAGCACGACCGAGGTGTCACAGCAACGCTCAGGACAGGGAAATACGGGAGAGTTGTGTTGTCATCTTTGCAGCCCAGAACACAACACGCAATCACAATACAGTGCTGTCCTTCTGCTCAAAAACCACAGGGGCAGGAACAAGGACTGGAGCTCAGTGAACGTCCCACTGGGACTCCAATGACACTTCTCGATACAGTACCTGGCCAGCACTGGTGTGGCCAGCAGGCCCAGGGCAGCGACCGTCCCTGAGCTGGGCACTGGGGAGGCCAAACCTCCAATCCTGGGGGCAGTTTTGGGCCCCTCACACCAAGAAAATCCTTGAAGTGCTGGAGGGAGTTGAGAGAAGGGAACGGAGCTGGTGAGGGGCTGGAGCACAAGTGTGATGGGAGCGGCTGAGGGAGCTGGGGGTTCAGCTGGAGAACAGGAGCTGAGGGGAGACCTTCTGATCTCTGAACTGCCTGAAAGGAGCTTGGAGCCAGGGGGGGTCGGGCTCTGCTCCCCAGGAACAAGCGCCAGGACCAGAGGAAACGGCCTCAAGTTGCGCCAGGGGAGGTTGAGGTTGGATCTGGGGAACAATTTCTTCCCCCAAGGGCTGTGGGGCATTGGAACAGGCTGCCCAGGGCAGTGGTGGAGTCACCATCCCTGGAGGGGTTGGACAGACGGAGATGAGGTTCTCAGGACATGGGGCAGTGCCAGGGGTGGGGGAACAGTTGGACTCAATGATCTTGAGGGTCTTTTCCAACCAAAATGATTCTATGATTCCCCATCTTCACTTTCTAAGCACATTTGTCCATTTCCAGTGTTCGGTTTCCCAAAAGAGTGAAGGGCTTGGTGCAGGAGAAGCTGAGCAGAATCCCGCTGGGTCGGGAATGAGACCGTCCCCCACCTCCAGCATCCCAGCCCCAGCTCTGCTCGGGGATCCGGGCTCCACCTCTGTGAGCCTGCGATTCTGCCAACACCGGGCAGCACCCGGCCTCGCCGGCCACGTCCCTGCTGGGAACGAAGGGAAATTCCCCCCGGGAGCCTGAAACACGAGCGACGAAGCAGCACAGCCCAGCATTTCACCCTGGTGTGCATCCTCCATGCCCTCAGAAGTCCTACAGCCTTCTGAATCCGTTTTCACCCTCAAGATCTTGGTTCATCCAAGCCCTGAACATCTCGTTTTCACCAAACCAGCCAAGTGAGTCAGTGCAGAAGGTGACTTGCTCCTCGGCACCATCGCGGCACAGTGATGCCCACTGAGGCCACTGCGGTGAGAAGGGGAGGGAGACCAGGGAGGGAGGATCTCAGAGCACCGGCCTCAACGAGGAGACCTCACACCTTCCCTGCAGAGCTGCCACACCAGGACACGCTCCTCATGCAACCAGGAGAACTTGCAGGCGCTGCAAACGTCAGACTCAGATACCATGTGAAATATAAACATTTCTCTCAGCATATGGCAGAATTTTCACTTTTGGTGGTTTTTCTCCTGCCTTGGTGAGCTTTGCTCTTTTCAAAGATTTATCCTACCGTGGTTGAGGAAATGAGCAGCGGTGAATCACAGCAAGTGAAACACCAGCAAAGGGTCATTGCAACACCCGTCCCCTCACGGCAGCGATGCAGCCCCATGGCCACGCATCTGCAGGGCAGCAGAACGGCAGGATTTGGTGTCCTTATTGCTCGACTTCCCATGAGAACTATCAGCGTCGACAGCAAAAGAGGAGCCATTGGGCGTGTGTCCAAACCAGACGCCCGATCTCTGCAGTTCTCACTGAGAAGATCTCGCCCCGCAGGCAGCAAGGAAAAGCGGAGCAGCACAAGGGCAGGGACATCGCGTTTCAGTGTGTCCTCGGGTTTCTCACATTTGCATCACCAGGAAAACTGAGACGCTTGACCAACCATGGGAGAAGAAAAGAGGCCACCAGGAAATTTATTCCTGTTTGTCCCCAGGCCAACAGACAGATGTCAGGGCACAGCCATTGTGCAACCTAAGGACCACCACAAAAGCATCCCACCACCAGAGTTTCCAACCACCAGAATGTCCCACCACCACGAGAACATCCAACCACCAGAATATCCCGCCACCATGAGAAAATCCAACCACCAGAATGTCCCACCACCACGAGAACATCCAACCACCAGAATGTTCCACCACCATGAGAAAATCCAACCACCAGAATGTCCCACCACCACGAGAACATCCAACCACCAGAATGTCCCACCACCACGAGAACATCCAACCACCAGAATGTTCCACCACCATGAGAAAATCCAACCACCAGAATGTCCCACCACCACGAGAACATCCAACCACCAGATTGTCCCACCACCACAAGAGCATCCAACCACCAGACCGTCCCACCACAAGAGCATCCAACCACCAGCATGTCCCACCTTCACAAAAGCTTCCCACCACCAGAACTTCCCACTACGGGGATGTCCCACCACCACCAGAGCTTTGTAGCATGCTCTCATTTTTCCAAGCTGAGTCTCAGACCACAGAAATCAAGCGGTGCCAAACCCAAGCTGGTGTTACCTGGGCTCACCAAGCACCCATTTTGACACATTCTTGGCTCTTTGAGCCCAGAACAGTCCTCCTGGTGACTGTCACGAGACAGGCAGGTTTGGAGGGCAGGAGGGAATGAGCCTGTACATACAGAAACAAAGGTAAAAATCTTCATTTTAAAGGCCATTTAACAGATTAAACTTTTCTTAAGAAAAGTCACTTTCAAAAAAAAAAAAAAAAAACAAACCCCAAAACCCATGAAGTTTCTACAAAAAAACCTCAGAAAGCAGAAGTTTGACAAAAACTGCGGATGACCAACGTGTGGAAGATCTGAGGGTGCCTGCCAAGTTCCCTAAACTGCAGAGAAAGAAAGAATTATGGAAAAAAAAAAAAAAAGATTAAGATGAGAAATTGCACAGAACCGAACACACAGAAGAATGAAAATCCAGCCAGAGACTGAGCTCCGTAGAACACACGTGGTGCCACTTGTCTGCACATCAGACAGGGCAGATGGAATCCGGCGGGACGGCTGCGGCGCGGGGGCCGCAGTGCCGCGGGTGCCGCTCCCCCGGCCCAGCGCCGTGTCCCCGCCGGGTCTGCGTGTCCCGGGGAGCAGCGGCTCTCGGGAGCACGTGGGAGCTCCGGGGATCCCGCGGGGTTGTTTGTTGACCCACAGGACCAGGAAGGCGATCGCACACACTGACTAGTCCCAGTTCCAGCTCCAGTGCTATAAATAATTGATTTTTGAGGTAACTCGAGCAAGGAAGGTAAGACGACTCCCTGTGCATCATCTCATACCCAACCTTAATTTCTGATGTTTGTCTTTCTGCAAAAAAACTCCTCAGAGGTGATCCTTGGTCATTATTTTAATTACCGAGCCATCACTCACATGCTGTGGTCTCACCCAGGTCCTGCTTCCCCCCTTCCCAGAGCAGCCGGTCCCGCTGCCCCTCTCCTGCCTCAGTTTCCCTTCCTCTCCCCCTGCACTCAGGACGGCACCGCTTCACCTCTCCCTGGACACAGAGCAGGGCCGAGCTGTCCCCAACGCCTCCCGCCACCATCATGTCCCTCTTCATCATCCCCACGGCTTATAGGGCATCTCCAAGCTGCTCCCAAGCACGCCCTTGCCCCAAATAACCAGCTTTTTGCCCCAAAGCACCCCTGCTGCCCCCTCAATTTTCCCCTCCGTGCAGGACATCGAGCTGTCGCTTAAAACACGGGTAAAGGGCAGAAAGGCCCCGTCCAGATGCTCCGGGTGCTGCTGAGGAGCGAACTACGGCCGGTTTTCAACACATTGGTGCCTCTTCCCAAGAGCTGCCCGCAGGGGCTGTCCCTGTGCCACCCCTGCCCATGTCGGTGTCCCTGTGCCACCCTGCCCATGTCAGTGTCCCTGTGCCACCCTGCCCATGCCAGATGTCCCTGTGCCACCCTTGCCCATTACAGATGTCCCTGTCCCACCCTTGCCCATGCCAGTGTCCCTGTGCCACCCCTGCCCATGCCAGTGTCCCCGAGCAGAACAGGAGGTCCCTGGGGGTGACACCCAGCGGGGTGACTGACCCCACCATGCACAGAGCTGCACCCTGTCCCTCCAGCCAACAGGGACAGAGATTCCCGTGTCCTGTGGGCGGCTCTGAGGACGCAGGATGGAGCCCGGCGTGGGGAGGGCACCGGCCTGGGCACGACGTGTGGCTCCAGCTGGGCTTGGTGGCCAAATCCCGCCTGGGCAACCCAAACCAGCCGGGTTTATCTCCCACTCCGCGGGTAAGGCCAAGGGGGAGCCCCAGGCCCCTGCCCGCTTGGCTCCTCCCTCACAGCCCCGCAGGGAAGGCTCAGCCGCAGCCCAGGGGGACCCTGACCCGTCCCCCCCTGCGCCCCCCATGGCGACCCGCTGCCCTCATGGGCGGGGCTGGGCTGGCTCCGCCCACCCCCAAAGCCCCGCCCTCTCCACCTACCTGGGGCATCCCCGCCCACCGGAGCCAACCCAGCGCACCTGGCCCGGCCACGCCCACTCGGATTAGCCCCGCCCCCCCGTCATCCCAACCACGACCTACTGGCCAACTCGAGCCAGCCCCGCCCCCCGCGGCTCACCTGGCTTGGCCACGCCCACTCGACTAAGCCACGCCCACCTGAACACAGCCCCGCCCACACGGTCCAGCCCTGCCCGATTTGAAGCAACTCCCGTTACCTGATTGGCTCCACCCCCCGACAAGTCACGCCCCCCCAGCTGGCCCCGCCCCCCTCGGGCGGCACCTCCACACCCGGCAGCATCGCCCGCCGGCCCGGCCCCGCCCCGCGGCCCCGCCCCGTACCTGGGCACGCTCGAAGCTCTCCCGCTCCGCCTCCAGGCCGCCGCCGCCCGCCCGCCGGCTCAGCACCTTGGGCAGCGGGTTGGACACCTGCTTCATGGAGCTGCTCACGCGGTCCATGGCCCCGCCGCGCCCGCCGCCGCTCCGGCCCCGCCGCGCCCTCACCACCGCTCCGTTCGGCGCCGCCGCTGGCCGGATCCCGCGCCATTGGCCCGCCCATCTGCCACTCAAGCGTGGGCACGCCCCGCCGACACCGCCTCCAGCAGGGCGGCTCCGCCCCCTGTCCCGCCCGTGCATTCTGATTGGCCGCTCTCACTGCCACTCGGGAGGAGCCTCCCGGGAGGGGCCGGCTCCGAGCAGACCCAGGCGGGCAGCTCACGTGACCGCCGCCAAGCTCACTGGTCCGGCCGGACACCGCCCACCGCCAGCTCCCGCCTCCCCGCCCTCTGTCCCGCCTTCAGGGACCGCCCTCTTAGCACCGCCCACTTCAGCCCTGTGGTCACGCCTCCCTGCCGGTGCCCTGTGATGATTGGCTTCCGCGCTTGCCGCTCACACCCCGTTGCCCGTACCCGCGCCTCGCCCGTGCCCGGCGTGGCGCCCCCTGGCGGGGCTGGGCGGGGCCGCCGGGGGTCGGGCCGGGGGCTCGGGCCGGGTTGCGAGGCCGCTCGGGCCCCGGGCGGGAAGGGCCGTGCGGAGCTGGCCCAGCCCAGCCCAGCCTCGGGGCTCGGGGAGGCTGCGCCGCTCTGAGCTGCGGCCGGAGCCGGCCGGGCGGGCAAGGCCGGAGGGTCCCACAGGCCCGGGTGCGCGGCCTGCGCGGCTCCCGCTGCCCTGAGGCCCTGCCCGGGGCTCCCGGCCTGGCCCAGCCCCAGCGCGGCGTGCGGCGGCCGCTCCGCCCCGGGGCTCGGTGTCCCCCCCCACACGGACACACACACGGACACGTGCGGCCCTGCCAGCCCCGGGGGCTTTGGGGGCCCTCGGGGTGTCCCCCACGTCGCCCTGTCCCTGCCAGCCCCTCCGAGCCCTCAGCGGTCGCTGCGCCGCCGGGACCTGCTGTTTGTCCGGCTTTGCTCAGCTACGGGATAGATTTGGGGGTTCGTGGACCTGCCCGGGGCCAGGGAGAGGGGGTGTCGGTGTGGGGGGGCCGTTGCGCCTTTCGTGTCAGCCGGGGGGGTGGGGGGCTCTGGGGTGTGCGGGCACAGCTGGCAGAGCAGAGCTGGGAGGACGGGTCATTTCAATGGCAGGGGGGCAAAAATGGTTACAGATGTCTGAAAAACAAGGGAAGAGATGTGCGAGGAGGTTTTTGCTTCCCAGACCGGCTGGCAGATTGGTGGCTGAGGTGCTCTTTCGTATAACCTGATCGTGGCTTGTGTCTCTGGTCTCTCCACTCGTCAGGCGTCTGTGCTGGGCCAGCTCTTTGCCCTCTCTCAACCTGGTGAACTGCTGGGCTGTGGTTCAGAGCAGGGATCCCATCCCACTCAGGAGGTGAACTTCCCACTGGGGCCTTTGCCAGAACTTGAACATTTCTGCAAAATACGGACAGATCAGTATTTTTGCAAAGAGCCTGAGGAGTCTCTGGGATTGCTCCCCAGTTAACCCCTAGGGATCGCAAAGGGAGTTGTGCCGGCAGGTTCCTGGATCCTTAAAAGCAGGTCACACAAAATCAGTGTCTTTGCTTTAGGTGGGGAGCAGCTCTGCAAACCATCCTGTCTGCTGCTGCCACGGGCGATGGGGCAACCTGGGAACAACCCTCTAGGATGTGGGTTGTCAAGAGCTCTTGTGCAAGCAATTCTCTCTGTGTAACTCATTTTTGTGGCTGATTTTTCAGCTGAAACAATTGTCACGCCAGCACCTTCCTGGAGCTGCCCAGTTGGGTGTTTGCATGATAGACCTTCCCCGTCTCTGTGCCTTGGAGACTCACAGCTGCTGGGAAAGGGCCCACACTGTGCAGCAGGTCCATCTCCTCCCACCCCAGCTCCCTGTCTTCCTTCTCTCTAATGTACTTTCTGGAAACCTGCCTCCTTCCTTGGGGCTGGTCCCAGAGGAGGTTTAATGGGTTTAATTCAGCCACTGTTACAGCGAGGCGATTAATAATTGAAGAAATGAAATCATTGCTGAATAGAGATGAGGAAAGAACAGAGGAGGGCATTTGACAAAGGACAGGAAGGTCTTTGTGTCTGGGGGCCTGGACCTCAGCCCCCCAGAGGGACCACAAGGCTTGTGTGACCTGCTCCTCATGCTGAAGGGCAGAGTCACGTCTTCCTCTGCCATGGCCAGGGCTGAGTGTGCATTGTGGGACCTGGCCTGGCCGACCGGGGACTCCTGCCTGGGCAGGAGCAGAGGAAGGTGGGTGGATATGGCCAGAACAGGCTGTTTCTGCTGGCTGCTGATGGATTCTCCAAGACAGAGGCTGTGACAGGATGGAGCCGGGATCCAGCCCATGGGCAGCTGGTCACTCCACCCTGGGCTGGCCCAGTCCACCCAGTGGCTCTGCTGGATTGTGCCTGGGGGTCTGGTCGGCTCCTCTGCAGGGTTTTGAGAAGGTCCCTCCTGGTGGGCCCATGTGCTTCGTTTTTAGGCAGCTCTGCAGGGGTTTGGGGGCTGTTTTCTGGCAGGAGAGGCTGTCCTGCTTTGAGGCAGGTTGAGAGATGCTCCGCAAGAAGCACAGAGCTGTTTCTGTGTGAGGTTTGTTCTTCCGCTTTGGGTTCCTTGCGGAGGTGCTGGAGAAGGGCTGGTGTGCAGGGAAGGTGGGTTGGGCACTGCTCTCACCACGGCTGGGGTTCATCTGCTTGGTTGCTCTGTGCTCCTCTCGCTTCTGTCCAAGGAGCTGGACTGCAGCCTGGAAGCAAAGGGCGAAGGGGGAGCCTGTGCTGGGGGTGTCTGGCCTGTGCGGGGGCAGAAACTCACTTCGCCAGTGCCACCCAGTCCAGTGCAGCCACTTTCACATTGCTTGGACAGGAGAGCTTGGGCTGTGGAGCATGGTCACCTTTGCTTTCAGGAGCTACCTGGGTTGTCTTCACCTGTGTCTTGTCTGCAGGATGGAGGTCATGGGTCTGGTGTCTGCTGGGACATGCAGAGGATGATGTGTCCCCTCTTGTCTTCCCTTCGGGCAGCGTGTGGCACCCATCAGGTGCTGGCTCAGGCTGGGCAGGGGGAGCAGAGCGGGTCCTTCCCCCGTTCCAGGGCTCCACAGGGCACCTTCCCCGGTGCCCACCCCAAACACCCCCACAGGGGCTGCCAGGAGAGCCCCAGGGTGCTGCCGCAGCTCCCCTCACCCCGTGGGCTGGCCTGGGCTCAGGGACAGCGCAGATCACAGATCCCCCTTGTTCCTGCAGGAACACAGAGGCTCAGAGCGCGGCACAGTCCTTCCTCTGTTACCCAGCCGGCTGCACCAGTGCAGGCGGGCACAGGGCTCCGGGCAAACATCCTGCTCGCGTTTCCTCACCAGAGGTGACCCCCTTCAGTTACCACTTTAGACACCCCAGGGCACGATCTCCTGAGCCCCCTGAGCAGATGAGGCGTCCCTGGAGGGCACATCACCTGGAAAGGTGTGCAGGGGGAGGGCAGTGGCTGTGTCGAGCCTTCCACAAATGCAATCCTGCAACCACAGACACAACCCTGCCCTGGTGACAGGGGTGTTTGCTCAGACCCTGGGACAAAAACATCTTATGAGCCAAAGTGCCCACCTGGCGAAGGGAGAGGGTGCAGGGAGGTGGTCCAGACCCCACAGGAGAGCCCCATCTAGAGTTCTGTGTCCAGTTCTGGGCTTTCCAGTTTAAGAAGGACAAGGAATTACTGGAGAGTCCAGTAAATGGCTACAGAGATACCGAGAGGTCCATGTGAGGAAAGGCTGAGAGAGCTGGGGCTGTTGAGCTGGAGAAGAGAAGCTGAGAGGGATCTGATCAATGGGATCAATATCTCAGGGTGGGTGTCAGAGGATGGAGCAGACTCTGTTCAGTGGTGCCCAGCGCCAGGGTGAGGGGCAGCGGGCACAGACTGAAACACAGGAGGCTCCATCTGAACATGGGGAGAAACTTCTTTGCCGGGAGGTACCAGAGCCTGGAGCAGGCTGCCCAGAGCGGGTGTGGAGTCTCCTTCTCTGGAGACATTCAAACCCGCCTGGCCCGACCTGTGTGATCTGCTCTGGTGACCCTGCGTGAGCAGGGCTGGGCTGGGGATCTACAGAGGGCCCTGTAACCCAACCAGCCTGGGGTTCTGGGATTCTGTCCCTGGTAGAACAAAGAGCACTTGGGGCAGCTCGGTGCACCCAGAGGAGCCTCTGTATGTGTGAGGTTTTATCTTTTGATCCCGTTTTTTGAAAGCTTTGGGCAAACCAGGTGCTGCTGCTGAGTCCTTGTCTGCTCGTTCTGTCAAAGAGCTTCTGGGCTGCTACGTGGGGCAGGAGAGCAGCCAAGGCAGAGTTTGGAAGGGGTCAGGGAGAAGGTTTTGGAGAGGATTGCTCAGCTGTGGAGCGTGAGGGTCCATGGGGCCCTCGCCTCTACCTTGGGTGAGGTCTCCTGCTTTCCCAGGTTTTACAAGGAGGGATGTAACCCCAAAACATGACCAGGTGTGTTCTCTGCACTAAAGCCTCGGCAGCTGCCTCCGCTTGGCCAAGAATCCAGCAGCAAAGCTGAGCGTGGCGTCCAGCTGGGTCTATGGGAGAGGACTCGCACCGGAGCTGGAGCTGCAGCTCCGCGGGGTGGCTGCCTGGCTGAGAAGCTCGCCCTGGAGCAGGGCCTGGAGGCGGGAGGTGTTTGCAACACCCTGGACGGTGTTTGCCATCTGCTGGAGAGCTTCCCCACCGCACGGGCAGCAGGTCCGGCTGGAGCATCGCACGGAGCCCAGCACGAGCCCTGTGGGTGACAACCTTGCCCAGGAAAGGCTGGTTTCTCCCAAAGTAGGACATGGTGAACTTGCTTTGCTTCTGTGTTATGAGACAGTCTTGGGCTGCCAGGACGTGACCAGTGAGGAGAGGTTTTCTCTGTGTGACTTGGGGTGTGCAGGCTTGTGTGTAGGACCAGGGGCCCCGGGAAGGTGTGGGCTGTAGGTCTGGAGAGCCAGTCTGTCGCTGTCAACTCATTATGAGATGGGCATAACCCAACATTCACCAGTGCTCTTGTGGAGCATCTTATTGCAGCTCTTCAGTACTTAAAGGAAGCTGATAGGAAAGATGGGGACAGACTTTTTAGCAGGGCCTGTTGTGGTAGGACAAGGGGTGATGGTTTTAAACTAAAGGAGGGAGATTCGGGCTGCACATGGGGAAGGAATTGTTGCCCCTGAGGATGGTGAGAGCCTGGCCCAGGTTGGCCAGAGAGGTGGTGGATGAACCATCCCTGGAGACATCCCAGGCCAGGCTGGACGGGGCTCTGAGCAACCTGAGCTGGTGCAGATGTCCCTGCTCATGGCAGGGGGGACACTGGGGAGCTGGGAAGGGCCCTTCAACCCAAACTGCTCTATGATTGTCCTGATTTTCTAGACTCCTGTAATCTTACACTCTGACTTGCAGACGTCCCAGGCACCTCCATCGAAAGACAACAGGAGGCAGACTTCGTAAGGACAAAGTACCACGTCATGCCAAGTGCTCAGAAATGTCAGGCCCTGGATGTCTCAAAGCTGGAACCCAAATGGTTTTGCTTTTGGTTTCTCTGAACCTCCGCTGCTGTAGCTAAACCGGCCCTGCCCAGTGCAGGCCGCTGGTGCTCGGTGCTGAGGGCATCTAGAGGGAAACGGGTACGTATGTGTGGCTGGAATTTGGCATCTGTCCTGGGATGTATTTCCACATTTCTGTGAGGGCCACATCCTGCTGCAGCCCCTGACCACTTCCCACTCTTCAGGCTCTTGGTTGAAACGTGGGGCTTTTTTGAGCACCCTAGATTTGTCTGGGGAGATGGTACAAGCTGCAGCAATATATTTCTGCTTTGCTGTGTGCTTAGAAACGGTTGGCGTCTTTCTGCTGACATTTACCAAAAATATTCATCTGGAGGCATATCCTGATATATAAATTTCAGTCCAGAGATTTCAATGCAGTTTCACAAGCTGCACTGTGGACCTGACAGTCCTGTGGGACCAGCTGTCCTGGGGAATCAGATATGAACAGTCTCGGGGGGTGTAGGCGAAGGGTCCCTCGAGCTCAGTGTCAGTGTCTCCAGATGTGGCCACAGCAGATCTCTTGAAGAAAAGGCGAATATTTGTGCTGCCTCCCTTGAGTGCACTCCCAGCCTCCAACCATTCTCGTTTACAAATCTCCATGAGTTTGTCACTTTGGAATCCAAGCCCTGGCTCAGACACATGGAAATTTCCTTGCGATCGCCATGTCCCTTGGCAAGGAGCTCCCCGTATAAAAAGCCTCTTCCTTCTGTTCCTTTTGAACCTGGCTGTTGCCAGCTTCATTTGATGGTCCATGGTTCTTGCTCTGGGAGAGACAGCAAATAATCACTATTTGTCCCTCTCTCTAGGCCACTCATTTTGCATTTTTCAATTGGATTCTGCCTGGTAAGGTTCCCCTTCCCATGCTGGAAAGTCTCAATCCCTCTGGGAAATACGTCTTCTCATCTGAGATCTTGCTTGTCCTTCTGGGAGCTGCACAACCCTGCGCTCACTGGCTACACCCGTCATTCCCTTTCTGTTTCCAGCCGATTTGCTCCCCGTTAAACCCAGCGTTTCCCACATGAGTGATCTGGCAGCTCCCAGGGCGCTGTGAGAACGTGATCCCCCCAGACACGACTCCAACCGAAGAGCCGGTGTGGTGGAGCCGCTGCCTTCAGAGCTAAGAAAAGACTCCTCCTGCATCCTAAATCTGTTCGGGTGATGAATCCAAAGATACCATGTGTGGTTTCTATTGAAAGCTGAAACACACCATAAGGCAGAGGTTTTACAGACTCCGTAAATAGCTACTATTTAGGATGTATGATATGGAGGAGGCTTTAGAAATCAAAATATTTAGAGATTTGCATTATTTATCTTGGCAGGAAAGAGCAGCCAAGACTGAAATACAAAATCTTCCTTCAAGGAAGGAACAGAGGGGAAGAAAACAGTGAATAGGGGGAATAACAGAGGTGTCAAAACCTCCAAGAATTCCTTTTGCGATGAATGGGAGCAGGAGACACAGCCTGGTGTATCTGAAAGGAGAGAGAATTCATTGAAAATGTCTAGGCACATTTATATTCCTGATAGAAAATATTGATTTTTCAGAATGAATCTTGACATTTACATCAAACCCATATTTGAATATTGCAAGAACATCCAGAACACTCAGCTAAAAGCAGCACCAAGCTGGGCTGTGGTGTGAGCTGCATCAGCGAGGACGTCTCCAGCTCATCCCTCAGCCTGTTCTCCTCCTCTCAGGTTTATTCTCGTCCCTGTGTGGAGATGTGCAACAGGAACGTTAAGATGGGTCTGAATGGGGAATGCGTGCGAATGTTGGGTATGAAAGCACCGGTAGAAATGCAGGAGCAGGGCTACCAGAGTGGCAGACCTTGGTGGCACCTGGGTTAGCAGGTCATCAGCGCATCATGATCAAGTTGTCTTGGTCTGATGTCAATCTCATCTCTCCATGTGGTTCCCCAGCCTGTCACTTGGGCAGACCCGTCTCCCCCAGCCTCAATCTGCCGTCTGCTGCCTCAGGCGGGGGTGTCGGTCTTGGGCTGATGTGTTGGGCACCTCAAGCTGTCGCGTCTGTTGTCTCAAGCTGTCGTCCGTCACTCGTGCATGGCCACCCCTGTGGGGACAGGGATGTGCAAGGGACCTGCGTGGGCCAGGCAGCTCCTGCCCATACACCCAGCTTCACCTACACCTTCTGAGAGCAATGGAGCTGGGGAAGGGGCTGGAGCACAAGTGTGATGGGAGCGGCTGAGGGAGCTGGGGGTTCAGCCTGGAGAACAGGAGCTGAGGGGAGACCTTCTGATCTCTGACCTGCCTGAAAGGAGCTTGGAGCCAGGGGGGTCGGGCTCTGCTCCCAGGAACAAGTGCCAGGACCAGAGGAAACGGCCTCAAGTTGCGCCAGGGGAGGTTGAGGTTGGATCTGGGGAACAATTTCTTCCCCAAAGGGCTGTGGGGCATTGGAACAGGCTGCCCAGTGGTGGAGTCACCATCCCTGGAGGTGATGCGCCAGCCGCTGTGGGCGAAGTGAATTGTCCCCACTTTTTGATGCAGATATTCTAGGAAACATGAGTATGTGGCATTCTGGTCATTCTCCATCCATTGCCATCATGTGACTTCTAGGCAAAAGGTACTTCTGCTAATCTTCAGAGTCACTGCTTTGAGGTTCTCTACAGAGTCCTTTGGTCAGGGGAAAGGAAAAGAGAGCTCATATCCTGTTCTCTATCATTTCTGGTATCTTATCGTTATATAATACACCATGTCAGGGTGCTGCTCTCATCGAGGTTCCGGGCACTGCCCTTTGTGGAACTCTTGACACAGCACTCCTTCCATTGTGTCATGTCTTTCAGCAATGCTTCCGGCGTGTTTCCATCCTCGCTCACTGTCTCCCTCTATAAAGTGGGATGAACCTGGGGACCGCACAGCAGGCACAGTGAGGGGCTCTGCTGCAGTCCAGCCTGACTCCTGCAGTTCATCTCCATCCAACAGGAGCATGGAGACCTCCACAGCTGCCCTTGCTGTACTTTTTGTGGCTGTCCTCTGCTACCAGGTCTCCTCTTCTCCAAGTGAGTCCAAGCTCTCCTCTCTGAGGAGCTCTCTCCTCTTTCTTTCTGCTGTATAAGGTCTGGTGCAGCTCTTCCCTCCGAGCATCCGCTGTGGGAAGGAGAGGCACGTCTTGCTGCTCGTTGGCTTCCTGAGGGAAGGATGGCAGCGGTGGGAGCAGCACCTTCCCCAGCAGGGACATTCTGGCCTTCTGACCTTCCTTCTCCCTGCTGGTGCTTTTTCTGGCCTGGTTTAATCAGAAAACTTCTCTTCCAGGTTCTGTCAACTTTTCTGGTCGCTGCTGTGTTCAATACAGCAGCAAAGCGTTTCCCTCGAGCCGTGTGCTGATGTATGAGCACACGGGCAGCCACTGCTCCCAGCCCGCCGTGATGTGAGTAGATCTGCCCAAATCCTGAGGGTCCTGCTCGACTGAAGGGTGGCAGCGCCAGGAAACCCCGTGTCACCCCCCATCCTGGCAAGGGAAAGCACCGGGCTGGGCTCTCCCGGGTTAGGAGAACAGCCTGGAAACATCTCAGAGGCCAATCCCACATCTCAGGTTTCTGGACCTCCGTATTAGAGTTGAGCCAAAAGAGCTTCTGCTGGTCACCTTCTCATCGGCAGAGAGCGGGACCCAGGCAGGACGGTGTCCTGGCTGCAGTGGGCATGCCGGGGATGAAGTGGCTTAAGCGGCAGAGAACAGGACACCTGCAATGACACAGAGCCAGCCTCTCACCCCGTGTTTCCCTGCAGCTATAGGAGGGTCTGGTTTGGCGGGTTTACCACGGCAAGGGGCAGGTGGTCTCCTCTCCTCAACTGGATTTCTTTCTGCAGATTTACCACAGTCGCAGGCAAGATGGTCTGTGGCAAACCCAGTGATAAGTGGGTCCAGGACATCGTGAATCACCAGAAGGACAAGGCAGGCAGTGGATGAGCAAAGCCCTGCTCCCTCCAACATCACCTCTGCAAGGACCTTCTCCCATGGGCACCTCCAAGACACAGCCTTATTTTCTTATTACCCATGAATTTGGCATACTATTTAATACACTCTTTAGCTCTTTTATTTAAGCTTACGCAAAGGTGTTTTTAATTTATTTGGCATTTTCAGTGAAACTTTTAATCCTAATTTGTACTGATTGTCTTGAAGTTATTTTTGTGTAATAAAAAGGAGCAAAACCTGCAGCTTCTTCCACTGGCTCTTAGGATGCTTCACAGAGGCTGTGGTGCGCAGCGGTGGCTGGGGAGGGGTCTGGGCTGGCACTGGGTGGGTCTGTGGGTGGCCCTGGCTGCCCCCAGCCCCTCTGTGCCGCATCCCCGGTGCTCCCCCTGCCCGCTCCCGGGGGCTGTGGGCAGCTGCCCGCGCCTCTGCCAGCCCTGCCCGCTCCCTGCCCGACCTCACGGCCCTGCGGCGGGTGGGTGTCGCAGGGACGTTTCGGCACGGTGGGGTCACCGAGCTCGGGCACCGGGCAGGCAGCGCCGGGGCTCCCGCTGCAGCCGGGGGCGGCTCGGCTCAGCAAACAGCAGAGACAACCCCATCTCCTCTGCCAGCCCAGCGCCCGGGGTTATCTATGGCCACAGATTATTTCTGGCACTTCCTAATTTGTCCCGCTCTCCCAGACAGGTTTTTCTTTCGCTTTGACCCGCGGGGGCCGGAGGAAGCCGCAGCCCTTAGGGCTGGTGCAGCTGTCCTGGCCACGCTCCTCCCCCGGGCAGCTTCTCCTCCGGGCTCCCATGGCGCTGCCTCGCCGGGAGCCTGCCCGCAAGTCTGCCTGCGAACCTGCCCGTGAACCTGCCCGCAAACCTGCCCGCGAGCCTGCCCGTGAACCGGCCTGCGAGCCGGCCTCTACTGGCTGACCCTGAGGGAAGGAATCGCCCGGCCGGGCCGTGGTGGCCACCATGTCGCTGGCGGGTGCCCTGGAGCGGCTGCATGAGGAGGCCATCTGCCCCATCTGCCTGGAGTACATGAGCGAGCCCGTCAGCGTGGACTGCGGCCACAACTTCTGCCTGGGCTGCATCGCCAAGCACTGCCACGAAAAGGGTCTGTGGGCCGACGGGCCGTTCTCCTGCCCGCAGTGCCGGGCCTCCTGCCACCGCAGCGGCTTCCGACCCAACCGGCAGCTGGCCAACATCGTGGAGAGCATCCGGCAGCTGGGGCTGCGGGGCGGCGCGGGGACCGAGCCGGGGACCCCGCTCTGCGCCCAGCACGACGAGCGCCTCAAGCTCTTCTGCGAGGAGGACGAGGAGGCCATCTGCGTGGTGTGCCGGGAGTCGCTGCAGCACCGCCCGCACACCGTCTACCCCATCGAGGAGGCCGCGCAGGTGTACAAGGTAGGGGAGGCTGGGGGTGCCGGGGTCCCTGTCCTGCCCTGGTGCACCCTGGGCACGGCGGTGCCAGCTGATCGGGTGCCGGGACCCCACTGCCCCGCTCCCAGCAGCCCTGGAAAGCAGAGGAGGGGGTGGCAGAGAGTGGCACCCACCAGCCGCTCCCATTGCAGTGACCCTCTGGCTCCCTAGCTGTGGAGGTACCCAGGCACACGCCCATCCCGCTGGGTGCACAGCGGCAGCCTGGCTCCCTGCCCCCCTGCGCCACCCCTGGAGAAGGGGGACGGTGGGTGCTGCCCTGGGCACGTTTTGTCTTGTTGCAGGGGTTCACCCAGACCCTGCGTCCCATCGATGCTCCCAGCAGCACATCGCCAGCCGCCCCGTGCCCTGGTGTTGTGGGGAGGCGTCACTTTGCTCTCCAAAACCTAAAAAAATGTGAAAAATACAGAGAAAACCGGAGGAGTGCGGAGAGGGTTAACGCTGCGAGGGGAGTGAAGAGCGCAGCTGCTGGGCTCGGGTGCCAGGGCTGGCACCGCCTGGCACGGGGTGACCGTCCCCTGGCTGCCCGCTGGCACCGGCCGTCCCGGCACAGGGGACCCAGCCAAACTGCGGCGCTCGGTGGGTGCTGCTGGGGCGAGCTGAGCCTGTTCCTTCAATTTTCAGGTCAAACTCCAGAAATCCCTGGAGCATCTTTCGAAGGAAGTGGAGAGCGTGAAGAAGCGTGAGTCAGCGGAAAGGATGAAAACCCAGGAGTGCAAGGCAGGTGCCTGGCTTAATTCTTAAAGAATGAGCTTCAGAGATATCAGCAATTAAAAAAAACCCAAACAACAACCCTGAATCATCTTGTCTGGGGCCATGAATTTGGCATAGCCCTCAGGATGGAACACGTGTTCGTGTCCTCTGCTGTATGGAGAACCGGTGCTGGAAATCAGGCTCAGTGACTGGTGCAGCTCTATAAAGAAATGAAGGAGCTTTGCAAAGATCAGCACGCCAGCTTCCCTGAAATCACGGGCATTTGTGTGCCAGTTAAACACATAGATACTGGATATTTTTTATTTGCCTTTGTTTTACAACTTGTGTTTAGTTACAAGCCAGGCATGAGCCTTATGGTGAGTTCTGCCCCACAGCAATAGGAGCTAAGAGTGTTTTCGTTAAAAAAGAAGAAAAGCTGAATTACTGCACCTCTGCCTGACTCCAGGCAATCCCGGGGAGAGTAAACGGCAGCGAAACAGCTGCATTTCGTGTCCCTCCAGGCTGGAAGCTGGAAAGTAAAAGTAACTGCAGAAAAGGAAACGAAACTACTGGGCTGAGTTATCCAGCCCCGAGCTAGAGCTGATGATTAATCAGCCTTGGCATGAAAACAAGTTTCTCTGCACTCCCCTAGTTATTTGCTCAGCTCCCCTCCTGCTTGCTGCAGCCTGGACAAGTGGGTGGCAGGTTTTTGGGGTGCTCCTGTGCGCTCATGATCCCCTGCAGGGCTGGGATGGGGCTGGGGATGGTGACAGATCGTGTCATTCTCCCCCTGCCCGCCTGAGTCAGAGCTCGGGGGCTGCGGCTCCGCTGGCTCCGGGTCCCCCCAGCCTGGTGCTGGCTGCGCTTTTTGAGTAAAAAGAAAATAAAGTCCCTTGCAAGCGGTGAGGGGAAATGGCTGTGATTGTCCAGGCTTATCAAACCTTAATGACTCAGGCCCAAGAAATCACGTGCTTGGACAGAAAAGTAAATGCAGTTCAGTTTCCTTTTGTTTATGTTCTGCGTTGTGAGGTTTTATGGTCCTAGTTAACTGCAGCTTGTTTCCCTGAAGCTTCAGGTTTCGAGCAAAGTGCCAATTTTTAGTGCTCAGGTGAAAAACCCTAAAGCACTGGCAGGCCCTGCCTGTTGCTGGCTGTGGTGAGAGCTCTTGGACACCCATGGGGTCCCCCCCGGCTCCCCTTTTCCATCTCTCCCCACCCCCAGGGCTTCTTCCACCTCTTCCCTTTGCTGCGGGTTCTTCCAGGGTTTCCTCCGGGCTGCCTGTGCAGCGGGTTGACCTGATCTGCCTGGAGGGACACGTCGTACCACATCTAATAAAAACCCACCCCAGCGCCTGATGGCATCTCCTTGCAGCCCATCATTAGACATCTGAGGTACAGCTGAGCACAAATGCCCTGGGCAAAGTCCTACAGCTGGTAAACAGAGGATGTGGAGTGGGAACTCGGGCAAGGTGAAAGCACAGCAGTGAGCCTCCGGCTGTTTTTTTTAAATAGATGCGCTTATCAAAAAAATGTGGTGGTTTCCCAAAGCCTGATGCTGGGCGTGGATGCTGGAGTATCCAGCTCCATCTCAGCTGCCTGGCTAACGTTGCCCCTTTTCACCCCATCTATCTTCCCATTGCAAGGAGACAGTGAAGAAAAAGCGGGAGAGGATTGTGAGTGAGTTCGGGAAGCTGCATCGGTTGCTGGCTGATGAGGAGAAGCTGCTGCTTCAGAAGCTGGAGGAGGAGGAGAAGCGGATTCTGCTGATGGTCAATGAAAACCTGGCCAGGCTGGTGGAGCAGAAGTCCTTGCTGGAGGAGCTGATCCTGGAGATAAAGGAGAAGACCCAGCAGCCGGCTGATGGGCTGCTTAAGGTCAGGCTACACCACCAGCTCCCCGAACTCAGCCCCCAACCCTTGCAGTCTGGGCAGGTGGCTGGGGCTGGGCTGGCTGGTGAGCACGAGGCTTTGGAGCCCCACACCCAAAATGGTTTTTCGCTTCTCCCTCTAGGACATGAAAAGCGTCCTGAGCAGGTGGGTACCTGTGCTTGTTCCTCCTACTGTCCTGGCTGCTTCCAGGCTCTAAGATGTTCGTGTCTGCTCCACGCCAGCCGCCTCCCGTCCTCCCTGCCCAGAGCCTATTTTGGTCCTTCCTGGGACTGACAAAGGGACTGAGACCAATGGGGGCTGGAGAAGAGATTCCATCCTCCTCTTCCAGGACCCCAGAGCCAAAGTCTTGCCTAGCCTTGTAGTGTGTGAGATGTGTCCCCTCCTAAGGGACACAGAACCACAGAACAGTTTGGGTTGGAGGGCCCTTCCCAGCTCCCCCAGTGCCCCCCCTGCCATGAGCAGGGACATCTGCACCAGCTCAGGTTGCTCAGAGCCCCGTCCAGCCTGGCCTGGGATGTCTCCAGGGATGGTTCAGCCACCACCTCTCTGGCCACCCTGGGCCAGGCTCTCACCAGCCTCAGGGCAAACAATTCCTTCCTCACGTCCAGCCTGAATCTCCCTCCTTTAGTTTAAAACCATCACCCCTTGTCCTGTCACAACAGGCCCTGGTGAAAAGTCTGTCCCCATCTTTCTTATGGGCCCCTTTTAAGTACAGAAAGGCCACACTAAGGTCTCCCCGGAGCTTCTCTTCTCCAGCTGAACCCCCCAGCTCTCTCAGCCTGTCCTCCCAGCAGAGCTGTTCCAGCCTCGGATCATTTCTGGGGCTCCTCTGGCCTCTCTCCATGCTGGCCGGGCCTTGCTCCCTCCTTCTCAGGGACTGGCACCACCACTCCCACATTGTTTAGCTCTGGTCCCATCAGGGTTGCTCATAAGCCAGCACTTACCTCTGGTGCTCTTCACAGCTGAAGAGCTCAAGGGAGGGAGTGCACCTGTGCAGCAACAGAAAGGCTTTAACCCCCCCCAGCAGGAGACCGGCCGTGCTGTGGGCTCTGGGTACAGCCCATGGGCATCGCTCTCCTTACAGGTGCGAGGGGGTGAAGTTCCAGGCCCCCAAGGCTGTGTCCATGACCCTGAAGGAAGACTACAGCATCCCCGAGCGCTGCCTGGGCATGAGGGACATGCTGAAGAACTTCAAAGGTAAGGGGGCTTCTTCTGTGCCAGCTCCTGGCATGTTTGGGCTCTGGTCTGGTTTCATGGTGGAGAAACCTTCCTTGTTCTGGTCTTGGACGGGTTGTGAGGTGACTGTGAAGCCCAGGAGGTCACTCAGGAGTTCCAGGCTCTGTGGTACCCTCAAACTCTTGCTTTTGGTGTTGGCTGCTCCCAAAGCTGTGCCAGGGGCTGCAGAGCTGCCCTCGTTCTGATCCTGCTCTGCAGCCAGATGCCAAATATTTTGCTGTGGTTTATGGTTACCATGATTTTCTGTATTGCACTTCCCCCCTGCTGGACAACTCTGGGAGCTGTGAAAAACCAGAGGCACACACAAATAAGTATGAGAGGTAGGAAGATCTGGAAGAGACTGGCACCCAGGTCACAGGCACCCACTTGTGTCCACACCTGCAGATCCCTGATCTGTCCTTCCACCCTTCTCTCACTCCAGTGGACGTGACACTGGACCCCGAGACCGCACACCCCGAGCTCACCCTGTCCGAGGACCGCAAGAGCGTGCGGCGCGGGAGCAAGAAGCTGCTTCTGTCCCTCTTTGAGAACCCCAGGAGGTTCAGCACCACTCCAGTGGTGCTGGGGAGTCAGATCTTCTTCTCGGGCCGCAGCTACTGGGAGGTGCAGGTGGGAGACAAGCCCGAGTGGGGCTTGGGGCTGTGCCGGGAGTCCGCCAGCCGGAAAGGGAACGTCCTCTTCTCCCCAAACAACGGCTACTGGGTGTTGCAGCTGCAAAACAAGGGCAACTACGAGGCCCTCACATCACCTGTCTCCCCTCTGACCCTGAGCGTGAGACCCCGGCGCATCGGGATCTTCCTGGACTACGAGGCAGGAGAAATCTCCTTTTACAATGTGAGCGACCGCTCCCACATTTACACCTTCACGGACAAATTTTCAGGGAACCTCCGGCCTCTCTTCTTCCTGGGTGCCTTTTTGGGGGGCAGAAATGCAGAGCCCTTGGTGATCTCCTGGGTCAGGGACACGCAGGGAACTGGGTGCATCGTCCTGTGACAGCGGCTGCCTGGCGGGCAGAGACCTGGGAGCCCAACCAGCTCCTCCTGTGAGTGGGACAGCATCAGGGAAACAGCTCTGTGCTTTGGTGAGCATCATGGCAGGGTCCCCGTGTGCTCCTGGGGTGACCTGCCAAGTGTGACACCACCCCATGCCCTGCCTGCGCAGTGGGGACATGCTGTAACCCACTGTGCCACCGGTGGGGACAGGGGACCCCGCTGACAACCGCTGTCCTGCTGCTCATCTCAGGGGCTGTTGGAGAAGGGTGGGCACCCAGCCTGCTGTGTAGTGCTGATTTTGGTGTGAATTGTACTGGAACAAAGCAATAAAGGGTTGATTTGGGCAGCCTTGTGTGATCAGCAGTGTGGTTTTGTGGTGCGGCCATCCCTGCTCGTTAGCCTCAGCTAATCCATAGCATCTCAGAGGGCAAAGGGTGCTGCCGCACCTGGTCCTCTCTGGCCCAGAGGGATCCCATTGTGCCATCAGTGGGACACCGCAGCAAGCCGGGCACCCGCCGGGCAAGGACTCGGTGGTGGCAGCTGCCTGTGTGGTTGACCACACTTCAGCCTGGTGGTGCTGGGTGAGGGCAAGGGGACATCTGTAGGGGTGTGGGTGCTGCTGGGCTGGTGGCTCCTGGGCTGCTCTCTCTTGTCCCCTGAAAGTGAGATAAGTGAGATCTGTGTGTAGACGAGGTTCTTAGGGACATGGGTTAGTGACATTGTTGGGTTAACAGTTGGACTCAATGATCTTGAAGGTCTTTTCCAACTAAAATGATTCTATGAATCTGTGGTCACCTCCAGGCTTGGTAGGTCCAGCCTCTCCACCTCCTCTCACAAGCCTCATGGGTGGGAGATCTCCAAGCGTTGCACACCCAGAACAGGGGCACTTCAGGGCCTGCAAAACCCAGGGAAAAAAAATAACCCAGCATCTGCTGATGTCTCCAAAGGTCACCTTTTGTCTCTCCATCCCCTGGGATATCCCTTCTCCTCAGGCTGTACTGCTGCCCCAGCCTCTTGCCTCAGCAGCTGGCCACCGTGTTGCTGGAGGAAAAGCTCTCAGGTCCTTAAGCTCAGCTCTGGCATCAGCCAGTCCTACTCATCTAAACCAAAGTGCCTGTGATCCACAGGGCCGGGAGGCAGGAGATACGGCCCTGGAGGCAGGCAGGGTGGAGGTGAACCCAAGCACCCATGGACTGCCAGCTGTGAAACATGCCCTTCGGCTAAAAATAATGAAGCTGTTTAATTTAAATACCAATTCAATTAAAACAAAAGGATATTTGACAATGCACAGTCTTAAATGTTCAACACAACTTCTCTGGAAATGCCACGAATCGTGCTTTAGGAATCTCCTAGTGAAAAATGATGCTGGACCTGAGACAGCAGTTCCTCTCACCTGAGTTTTGTTGTGTTTTGTGGAGTCCCACTCTCCTCCCTTCAGCTGCAGGGTCTTTATTTTGGAGGCTGCATGGCAGAGAGGACAGACTAGCCAGAAGAGCCCGGTCCCAGCTTTGCCATGTCCCAGGAAGGAGAAGGTCAATGGGTCTTGGTGAGTGCTGCAGCTCATTGACCTCCATGGAGATCATGCAGAGGCACTTTACGGAGCCTGAGAAGATAAGAAAGGAAATGAAGAAAGAACATGAACTTTGAGGTCTCGACAGAGGGCTGGAAGCAGAGGCAGTTGTGGGGGGGAGCGGTGAGGACAGCTGGGAAGGGACCAGGATAAATGTCACTGAACCGGGGCGGGAGGAGGTGGTGGGATGGAAACTGTCCAGGAGGCAAGAGCGATCTGACCGCGGCGAGGTGACAGACGAGTGGCATTTGCTGCAGCGCCGGAGGCACAAAGCATTTCCAGAAGAGGTGGGAGGAACTGCAACAGTTCAGAGATCTTGCAAACAGGGCGAAGACATGAATGAGCAGAAAGGATGTGAACTCACCCCGATGCACCAGCCAAAGCGTTCCTAGAAATCATGAATCTGCCTTTCCCAGGAAGGAGAGTAAAGGTTGAAGGCATGAGATAGCCCTGAATATGCTATAAAATTGTCCATCTGTTGGGCTGTCTGCATCACCTGCAACTATGAAACTGCTTGAGGCAGATCCCAGTCTGCCCTGAGATGCCCAGACTGGTTGGCAATGGGCAATGAGAGAAAAGCCAGGAGCACTGGGACCTGCTGACTTAGAGCTAAAGCTGCTCCTAAAGCTGTTTGCAAACAAGTTTTCTGTTTAAGTCATGAGAAACTGAGCTTGCCTCTCTCCCCAGTGGAAATGCATTTATTGCCTGGCTCTGGCCTCCACACAGATCCTTCCCAGCAAGGACCAGGTCCTGCTGGGACCACCCGCCTCAGCCATGAGGGACGTCTGCCCGGCACAGTGCAGTCTGACCTGAGAACCTGGGTCTTCCTGCAAGCTGTCCTGCCTCAAGCAAGCCGGTGGCCCTCACATGGCATCATAAGGTTATTTATTACCAAAGGGACTGACCTGTATGTACCAAGCTCATCACAGTCACTCCATCTCCACTTGATTTCTATATATTGAAGGAAGATGGGCATATACATGGCTGAGGGAGCTGGGGGGTTCAGCCTGGAGAACAGGAGCTGAGGGGAGACCTTCTGATCTCTGACCTGCCTGAAAGGAGCTTGGAGCCAGGAGGGGTCGGGCTCTGCTCCCCAGGAACAAGCGCCAGGACCAGAGGAAACGGCCTCAAGTTGTGCCAGGGGAGGTTGAGGTTGGATCTGGGGAACAATTTCTTCCCCCAAGGGCTGTGGGGCATTGGAACAGGCTGCCCAGGGCAGTGGTGGAGTCACCATCCCTGGAGGGGTTGGACAGACGGAGATGAGGTTCTCAGCGACATGCGGCAGTGACATCATTTGGTTAACAGTTGGACTCGATGATCTTGAGGATCTTTTCCAACCAAAACAATTCTATGATTCTATACATTTTGCAGGGACATTTTGGGTTGAGACAGTCTCTTGCTGTGGTGGGTCCTAGGACTGATCTGCTCAAGGTTTTACTGATGGCAGTAATCCCTGGGGATACCAGGTCTGGCAGAATGGCCATGGGCTGGGGTTGGGTGATCAGCAAGTTGTTGTTCTGAGAAATCAGTAGATTAATGTCCCATTTTTAGACTTTGGATCCTGGGCCAGTTTGGTCACCCAGAGGAACTGATAAGATCCCTGATAAGATTCTCCACAGCAAAATTTACAGATTTGCAGTTTTAGAAATGTGCTTTCTCAACAAATGTTATAATCTTTCTTTCTCTTCTGGTGTAGTGGAAAATGTTTTGTCATCTTAGGGGGATGTGAGTCGTCATCTGCGTCTTTCTAAGAACTGAGCAGAAATGTTTGTTTGGGTCTTCATTGCCACTTCTGCCTTCTGTTGGACATTACAGAGAAGGTGACAGCCAGGAACAATTTCTAGCATAATACTCTGTGTCTTCCTCAGTCCTGGAAGTCTGGGTTATATTGCCACTTTAGGAAAAAAATACTTTTATATGCAGCATACAAACCCATCCACTTTTATGTGCCTTTTTGGGTTCTGGACCCCCAGAAGAGACACAGTCTCACATCTTGGTGTCTCTGGGAAAAGCCATTTTGGCTGGAGGATGGAGCCTCCTCTCTCTGGTCCCTGGGATGCAGGGAGAGGCACAGAGCTGGCACTTCTGAGCACATGGGCATTTTCCCTTCAGGGTGTCTAACTCCTCTCTGAAAAAGTGGAGATCTAAAAGCCATCAGACCATGAACCTCAATTGCCTTCAATCTGTAATCAGCACAGCCCAACTCATTGTTCTGTGCGATGCCAGACTGATCTCCAACTCCTGTCGCTGTCATTATACCTCAAAATGCCTACAGACACACCAGGGTGATATAAACAACACATATATAGAGATGTGCATGTGTATGATAATAATGATGTTATTCTTATCACAGTAATGATTTTATTTTATTTCACAGGCTTTCCCAGGGCTTTCATTAAAAACATTTACCTTTATACACATGCACAAAATATTCAGTAAATACCACAGTCTATTTTCAGGATGAATCTCTCTTTTAGTAGTTTACAAATTCTGAAACTCTTGACACCATTGCTCTTGTCGTGTTCTAAATCCAGAGGAAACCCCCGGCAAGGCACCCTCCTCTTGGGCCCCATCTGCTGCCTTGGGCTTAGTGCCCTTCTTGTGTTCACCTGCCCCGTCTCCAGCGGGTGCTCCCTGAGCATCCTGTGAGGCTGTTTCTGGGAAGGATGAGCATCATGATCAGCCCCTGAGACCCACACACCAGCACCAGGATATCCAAGGGCTGTACGGTGTGAGAGTTTTCTTTCCTCAGCTCTGGCAACAACATCAGTCCCAAATAGCTGAATCAGTGTACATGGACACCTCAGATCCTGGGGTCAGTTTTGGGCCCCTCATGCCAAGAAAGCCCTTGAGGTGCTGGAGCGAGTTGAGAGAAGGGAACAGAGCTGGGGAAGGGGCTGGAGCACAAGTGTGATGGGAGCGGCTGAGGGAGCTGGGGGTTCAGCTGGAGAACAGGAGCTGAGGGGAGACCTTCTGATCTCTGACCTGCCTGAAAGGAGCTTGGAGCCAGGGGGGGTCGGGCTCTGCTCCCCAGGAACAAGCGCCAGGACCAGAGGAAACGGCCTCAAGTTGCACCAGGGGAGGTTGAGGTTGGATCTGGGGAACAATTTCTTCCCCCAAGGGCTGTGGGGCATTGGAACAGGCTGCCCAGGGCAGTGCTGGAGTCACCATCCCTGGAGGGGTTGGACAGACGGAGATGAGGTTCTCAGGGACATGGGGCAGTGCCAGGGGTGGGGGAATGTTTGGACTGGATGACCTTGAGGGTCTTTTCCAACCAAAATTATTCTATGATTCTATGATATGGCAAATATATCCCCAGCTCTGGGCAGGGTAATTCCTGGGTACAGATATGGGCTCATGGTGACACGGGCACTACAAGCCCTGGCCTTTCTGTCCATGCTCTGGGCCACCTTCCTGCATTACTCTTCCTCGTCCTCATCCTCCTCCTTGTCCTCCTCTTCCTCCTTTGCAAAACGTGGTGTGGAGATGACCAGGGATGCCTTCTTCATGATCACACTGCTGTTTGCAGGACTTGCAGGCAGCTGTCAGCTTTCAGAAAGCTGCCGGCTGCCTTTGCCTTGCTCGTGCGAGCTGTGCTCACACCTCTGTGCCCGGGGGTGTGGATTGACAAGCGCGCTGTGTTCCTCAGATGCACTTTGAGGGCTCCTCTGAGCTGTCACACGTGGGTGGGTGTAAGATCAAGAAAGACATGAGCAATTCAGGGCTCCCTGCAAGCTCTTGGAATAGCGGTGAGGAGTCAGCTGAGGTACCCAGAGTAGGTGTCTGCTGGGGGTGGCTTGAACGTGAACCAGCTTGCTGAGGATGTTGGCACATGGAGTTGTTCACGACAGGCTCAAACAGTGCATGGGCTGATTGGTGCTCCCCAATGGCCCTGTGCTGTGTGTCCTTCCATAAGAAGCCCCAAGGCTGCAGAATTGCTGCCAGTGCCACAGGGACAGGTGGGGCTTGTATCCAAGAGAGACTGGGGAGGTTCGAACCATTTTGGGATGACCCATTGCAGGTCTCCCCACTCCTGTCCCCTGCTCCTGCTGTCCCCTGGAACAAGGGCAGCTCTGGGCACTCGGCTTTGTGCCAGTCTCAGTCCTCAGGGTGAAGCTACTGGGCTCTGGCACTCAGATATGGGGCTGGTTGGCACCCAACGGCCAAGATGTCCCCACCTCAAGCATGGCCACAATGAGCCCTGCTCCTGGAGCTGCCCATGGGGCATGCAGTGCCTGGGGAGTCAGGGCTGTGACCAAAGCCACCATCCTCACATGCAGGAATCACAGAACCACAGAACCCCAGGCTGGTTGGGGTTGCAGGGCCCTCTGCAGATCCCCAGCCCAGCCCTGCTCACGCAGGGTCACCAGAGCAGATCACACAGGTCGGGCCAGGCGGGTTTGAATGTCTCCAGAGAAGGAGACTCCACACCCGCTCTGGGCAGCCTGCTCCAGGCTCTGGCACCTCCCAGCAAACAAGTTTCTCCTCATGTTCACATGGAGCCTCCTGTGTTTCAGTCTGTGCCCGCTGCCCCTCACCCTGGCGTTGGGCACCACTGAACAGAGTCTGCTCCATCCTCTGACACCCACCCTGAGATATTGATCCCATTGATCAGATCCCTCTCAGCTTCTCTCCTGCAGCTCAACAGCCCCAGCTGTCTCAGCCTTTCCTCACAGAAAGTTGCTCCAGATCCCTAGTCATGTCACCAAGGCACAGCCATCTTTGTGATGATGCCCACCCAAACCTCCCAGCCATGGGCTCCCTCCAGCAGCATCCTGGGGAAGGGGCTCTGTTCCTGTTCGTTGGTACAGGTTTCCATTCTACCCTCCTCCTCCCCAGATGCTGTTTCAAGCTGGGTGCAGCCAGCGCTGTTGCAGGATGACTGATGGGGTGAATGCTGCCTGTTGGGCTGGGGATCTGGGGGCTGCATTTCCTGAAGTCATGAGGCTCCTGATGTAACTGATACGCCCCTTCCTCCTCTAAATGCACCTGTGTCCCCCTGGTTCTTTCCAGCCGCACCTGCGGCTTCTCTCACTGCATGACTCCCACCCAGCCTCTGCCCTCTGTCTGCTCATCTTCTCCCTCCTCAGGAGCTCCCTTGAATCACAGAATCATAGAAGCATTTTAGTTGGAAAAGACCCTCAAGGTCATCAAGTCCAACCATAACCCACCCCTGGCACTGCCGCATGTCCCTGAGAACCTCATCTCCGTCTGTCCAACCCCTCCAGGGATGGTGACTCCAGCACTGCCCTGGGCAGCCTGTTCCAATGCCCCACAGCCCTTGGGGGAAGAAATTCTCCCAAATTTCCAACCTCAGCTTCCCCTTGAGGCCGTTTCCTCTGGTCCTGGCGCTTGTTCCTGGGGAGCAGAGCCCGACCCCCCCTGGCTCCAAGCTCCTTTCAGGCAGTTCAGAGATCAGAAGGTCTCCCCTCAGCTCCTGTTCTCCAGCTGAACCCCCAGCTCCCTCAGCCGCTCCCATCACACTTGTGCTCCAGCCCCTCACCAGCTCCGTTCCCTTCTCTCAACTCGCTCCAGCACCTCAAGGCCTTTCTTGGCGTGAGGGGCCCAAAACTGAACACAGGATTTGAGGTTTGGCCTCCCCAGTGCCTGGGACAAGGGACGGTCACTGCCCTGGGCCTGCTGGCCACACCAGTGCTGGTACGAACCTTCCTGCTCTGCTCCGCCGTGTCTCACTGATGTTGACATTTGTCCCCCCCAGTTCAGTGTGTGACCACTGTGGGGTGAGCTGAGTGCAGGCAGGTCTCTGCCCTGAGCCTTTTTCATTGGCTGCCCTATAGGCACCAAGGGTCCAGGCAGGAGGAACACAAACCCTCGGTGTTCATCCAACAGCACCCGTCTAGAGCTGATCAGAGTAACCTAAAGGCCATCAGTTGTGTCTGCTCCATCTCCTGCATCTCTGGTGGGACACCAGATGTCTCCTTGCAGGGACAGGCCCTGTGCTGGGGCTGGGCCCTGGCAGGGACATTGCAGGGGACATTTCGTCTCTGGACAGGTGTCTCCAGAGATGGGCTGTCCTTGGAGGCACAGAGGAAAAACACCTTTGCTCAGAAGAGGGACACGTCTGCCAAGCCTCAGGTACTAGCTAAATGAAAGCTTGATGAAATAGTTCTAAAAGTCTTGTAGTGAAACATATTTTTTTCCATCCTCAGCTCTGGGAAGAGCTGATCCTTTTTAGCTGCAGTTCTCAGAAAACTTTCCCTGAAACAGTCAGCATATAAAATTTCAACCCCTAAAGGTTTTAATTGACTATAATGGGGCCAGTGATGTAATTTAACTAGCTGCCAGTAGTCATGAGTACAGATTAAATACTTTATAAAAAGAGTGAGCCCATCTACCTGAATGTAATCTATGCCCTTTTCACACCTCCTCCTTCGTGATTTTTCCTTTCATATTTTGCAAAACAGGACGTTCAGATAGGGGAAGCTTGTGGGGGTTTTGACAGCATAGAAAAGGGAATAAAGAACACTATTATAATTTGAGCTATTGTCATTGCAAAGAATTGTAATAGAGGCAAAGACAGAAAGTTCTTACAAAAATATTTATTTCTTGAAATATGAATTAAATATTACATCAAAATTACAATTAATTAAATACAGAAAATATAACCTAAGCATGAGCCTTCATTTAAAAAAATACATCTATTAAATAATATTCTTATTTGTCTAGAGCAGAGTTATTGCACCTGATCCCTCCCCTATAAAAAATTAAATAGCAAAACATTAAAGTCAGATTTTGGTACATTTTCAGTTTCCTAACTAGCTTTCAACGACACGGAAGCATTTCTGATGCAGCCCACAGCTGGCCGGGCCTCGCCAGCAGACGTGCGGTGTCTGGGTCTGTCCTGGGACCTCAGTTCAGCTCCAGATCACTCATGTACTCCTGGACCCAGTCGTTCTCGGGGTTGGCGCAGACTTGGCGACCCTTCTTCGTGACAAACCTGCGGGGTGCAGAGAGGTAAGATTTTGGTGGGAGAGCAATGGATGGAGGGGAATCCTGCCCTAAGCCCAGCCTCTCCCAAGGACCAGCAGAATTTGGACACGCAGCACATCATGCCCATCGTGTCAGCAGTGGTGGAGCAGGACCATGGAGCACCACCATGCACCTCGTGTCCCCCATACCTCCTGTCCCCCGGGACCAACCTCCATCCCCTGTGTTTTGAAAAGGGTCTTTCTGGATCCCCAGCCCAAAGGCAGAGCCCCCCACTGCCCCGGAGGAAAGGACTTACACGACACCCGGCTGGGAGCACTGGCTGCTGGTCTCATAATATTCCACCACGAAGGTGCGGGGCAGCTGCCGGGAGGTGTAGGAGAAGCAGCAGGAGGTCGGTGGGTCAGAGCCAACTGTGAAGAGCAAAGACGGTCACCAACAGTGGTAAGGGATGGGGAGCAGGGCAGGGAGATGGGACCACAGACCCCTGGCACAGGGAGATGGGACCTCAGATCCAGTCTAGGGAGGAGGGAGGATGTAGAGGAGGAAGACAACCAAAGAGGGTTTTCTTTATTCTCCCTTCAATTCTTTCTCTTCTGGATTCACCCTGAGTTGGCACTGGCAAAGCCCATGAGCTGTGCCATCCCACGGCAGGAGAGCCCCAATGGCCCTGGAGCACCTGCCAGAGGGTGGTCTGACCCAGGGGTGGAAAGGCTGGCAGAAAGGACCCTGTTCCAGCAGCGACATCTCTCCTGTCCCCATTTAGAGAGGACGGGGAAATCCCAGACTTACGTGGTGCAGAGGAGGTCTGGTAGCAGAAGGCGGCGATGAGAAGGGTGAGGGCAGCCACAGAGACCTTCATGTCAGCTGAGAAGTGGTGGCCGGAGCTGGAGCAGGCAAGTGGAGCTTGAAAGTCTCTTTTCTGTGTGATGCTGAGACAGACAGCAACTCCCCTATTTATGGGGTGAGGATGTCCGTGCAGTGGCTTGCGTAGGCATGATGGAATTTCCCCCAGAGAAGAAGCTGCTGGTGGTGGAGTCTCGTGGTGGAACAGAGCAGCAGCCTCAGTCCCGGAAGGGTGAAGCTCCCCCCTCGATTCAGAGCCTCCTCAGTGACACAGGATATGAAACACTCACCATCGCTACTTCTGCTTCTTTCCTGCATGTCCCTTAGTAAGAAGTTCCTTGCGGAGGTTCCTGCATTGGTCAACAGGCCCCTATTACCCAACCTGCCCAAGCAGCTTGGAGGTGAGAGTGCATCCTTCCAAGAGCTGTGCCAAGGGGCTGAAGAGCACAGGTGGGACAAGGCTGGTTAGGGAGAAAGGGGTTGAGGTCTCCTCTATCCTGGACTGTCTCCCTCCTGCATCTGGACAGCCGGTGCTGCCCCAGTGGCAGGGGATGGGAGCCATCGACAGTGGGCTCCATGTCCTGCATATGCTTCTGAGGGGACGCAGGGCATGTCCTGCAGCTGTGACAGCACTGCAGGCACCAGCACAGGTAGCGGTGGGCATGAAGTAAGAGTCCCAGAAGTCGAAGCCCTTGAATTCTCTCCTCAGTTTAAGGAAAGAGAGAGATGAGATGATAGGACATCATCTCCTGGAGATTTCTGCCGTACTCCAGGAGACCCTAAATGACCAGTTTAGGTCAGACACTTAAATTTCAATGGCTACCGATAGATGAGGTGAGGCCTATAATTGCTGGACATGGAGATGCAGAGTGCCAAAAGAAGTATGGAGATGTTGGCTGTGACCCTGAAGATGAGGCAGGAGGGGCTGCAGGAGCAGGGTGAGGAAGAAGACAGTGCTTCTGAAGACCAGGAGCAGATTAACTGTGAGACAAGGGCAGAAACTGGGATTTCTGGCAGAAGAGTACCCAGTCTCAGTAGAAAAGGTAAAATTGTAGTGACCATATTGTATGAGAGAAAGAGCTCACAGCTCTCTGAGGGCTGGGCAAGCACTGCGACCAGGCATGGCTCACTGGGAAGAAGTCAGCAGCCTAAGTACAGACTGCCATGGTGGTCTATCAAACTCATCCCCAATAAGGAGAGGGAAGGCCTGACAGGGAGGTGATGGATGCTCTGGGAAATGCTGAGGGTTGTCCATCCATAATGAGATGTTCTTAGAAGGACATTCTAGAAGAACAGGGAAGCACATTCTTTTCTGGGGAATATCTCCATTTCATTACGTTCAAGGCATCACTGAGTGGTGATGTCTTGGCAGATGCTGCCTGAAAGTCAGTGGAAGGATTATAACATAAAGTGGAGCAACCCAACCGCACCACCAGCACCTCTGCACCCTCCACAGCCCTGGGCGCTGACTCACCCTGTTTCTATTAAAGGATCCTGGCTGTAAACCCAGCCACTTTCTATAAATAATGCAGTGTTTTCCAAATCTCACTCCAACATGGTGTACGCAGCCTCCACCACCCATGGGCTGCCTTGCCCGCCCTTCTACCAGCCATGGCAGGTCAGCTCCACACAGGTTAACTGCTCTGCCCACACAGGCAGAGAGGGGTCTGGGGGACAAGACAGGCCTGGACTTCCACAGGAGAAGTCACAGAGGTGGGAAGGGCAGATCTACCCCATGGAGCAAACGTGGCTTTGCCAAGCAGAGCATCACCTCCCTCCTGGCCCCATCATGACCAAACTGGTCTCCTCTCCGTCTATCCCTTGGTCACCTGCAGAGAGAGGTACCTCGCAGGCTCACCCATCAGTTCAGACTCCACTGTCCCCTCCACTTGTCAACTTCCTTGTCCCCATATGGTGAAGGGGCTGGAGCACAAGTGTGATGGGAGCGGCTGAGGGAGCTGGGGGTTCAGCTGGAGAACAGGAGCTGAGGGGAGACCTTCTGATCTCTGACCTGCCTGAAAGGAGCTTGGAGCCGGGGGGGGTCGGGCTCTGCTCCCCAGGAACAAGCGCCAGGACCAGAGGAAACGGCCTCAAGTTGCGCCAGGGGAGGTTGAGGTTGGATGTGGGGAACAATTTCTTCCCCAAAGGGCTGTGGGGCATTGGAACAGGCTGCCCAGGGCAGTGCTGGAGTCACCATCCCTGGAGGGGTTGGACAGACGGAGATGAGGTTCTCAGGGACATGGGGTAGTGCCAGGGGTGGGGGAAGGGTTGGACTCAGTGTTCCTGAGGGTCTTTTCCAACTAAAATGATTCTATGATTCTCTGCATCACGGAGGATGAGGAGAGCCTGCCTCTGCAGGCAGGGTGTCCAGCCAGGCAGGAGGTGGGAACCTGACGTTCAGCTGGACGCCAGCTGGACCAGATATCAGCTCTGAGCTCGTGTCAGCTCACTTGGCTTCTCCGTCGGGTTGCTCAGGGAGTGCAACTTGTCTGTGTACGTAAGAGCGTGGTTTGCCTCTGAGCTGTTCCCTGTGATTGTACCTTCAAGCATTCATGGGTCATGTCTTGAGATCTGCCACCTACAGCCATCTGGTCCTGTCCTGCTCCCAAGGCACACGCTGTGGGTAGGGCAGGCAGGAGAAATACCATTTATGGTGCAGAAATGTTTTGAGAAAAAACAAGTTTCATTAAAACATGAGAATTAGTTGGAAATCTGCATTGATTATTCAGATGTTTTCAATGAGACATTTTTCCACTTCAGGCAGCTGAAAACCTCCATTTATACCTTTGCCAGCAAGCAGATGCCAAATAATTTTGGACTATCAGGGACTGTTTTATAATTAAGAAAAAAATTTCTCAGTTTAGCTGAGTCAACTTAGGATCAATTTAGCCTAGATAACATGCGCTACATGGGCCACGCAAGGGCTGAGACTTCTCTACTGCTGAAAACCAACTATAACCCCAGATTCCGGGTGTTTACTTCCCAGGAATCTGTTTTTTACTCAGAAATCTGACAAAAGCCCTCCCTCTGCCAGCTCTTCGCAGCCTGGATTGAGGTGGGAGGCTATAGTCATATCAGTGATGACCTGAGACGTTGCAACACACTCCTAAAAAATGTGTCCTCTCCCACTCTCCCGCATTGCAGTCATGGTGAAATGAGAAAGTAATTTCTCCAGCCTCTTCCCCCTTTTAGAAGAAGGGGAAACTGCGTGTCACGGATGAGGGACCATCTAACCTGGGAAGTGCTCTGAAATAGAGAGAGGGCGATGGAGGGTAGGCTGCAGCACCTCAATGGGAATTAGGTTCATAGAAAAACGGTGGTGGAAGGTGGAAGGTTTCCAAACGTGGCTCCAGCTGTTGTCAGGACCCATGACCCAGCCTGTGGTGTCCCCTTGTCCCCACTGCTGGCAAACAGTGTTTGGAGTCAGCAGGACGGGCTGTTGGAGCAGTCTGCTGATGTTGCACCAACTTACATCCAGGGATATGGTAGAGGTTTCTGCAAGCCCCCAAAAAATCCCAGGAGAAAGTGCTAAGTAAAGCAAATGCCCAAAATAAATGTGGTGATAGCAGAAACGGGGAAATTCTCGATCTTGAATGAAAGGGGAACCCTGAAAAAAATGGTGAGATTGACTGATGTAAGTTGCTATTTATAGCAGGTTTTCATGTTGAGGAGTCAGGATTTGCTCATAAAAGGAAGTACTTAAAAATGTCCTGAGTTCAGAAACCATCGCTAGGACAAGCTCCACTTCTACCTGCAGCAGCGTCCATCCTGTCCTGCTCCAAGCTGGGGCACCCGTGACTTTCCATAAGTGTCCAGAAATTCCACCCCCACCCTTCTTGTCTCTTCTGGACAAATGTTGGAATTTTTAAGATGACATCATGTCCAGGAACTGTCTCCAATGGGAACCTGTGCCTGTGGGAGTGACTGGGAGCCATCTGTCTCCATGACTCCACATGGAGGGGAGACCACGGCCACTGTCAACCGCCTTGCACAAGAGGCCCCAAAATCGTGTCTTGCCAGCAAGATGTTTGTAGCTGATAAGACAAATATATCACGTTAAAGGTTCAACCTTCCTCCAGCAAGGACATTTTCTGAAAAAAATACACAAGGAATACTACCACTTTCTGATGGCTGATGCCTCAGAGTTTTCCTGACCTTTATTTTGAAACAAAACAAACCAAAGAGGGTTAAGTGTAGTTTATTTCAAATCAAATTAAAGTGAAACAAAAAAGCCTCCTGGCCTCATACCCCTCTCCATCCTTGGCATGAAAGGAAAAGAAAGAAACAGGAAAAACTTGAGTTCTAGCAATTTTTTTGAGCCTTGGGGCAGCAGCTGTGGAGCTGTGCTCCTGGGTCAGCCCAGCTGCCGGCTCTGGGGGCTGGGGCACCCCTGACCCTCGGCATCCGTCAAACCCTGCAAATGCCTGGGAGGACCAGGCAAAGTGTCTCTGCTGGGGCTGCATCCTCTGCCCTGAAGGACAGTCCACCCCACTCTGACCTTTGATGAGTCCAGAAAGAGCAAGGAAGGACAGGATGAAAATTCAGAGCTCTGCTAGGGTGAAAAACAAAACCAGTTTATAAATTAACCCACTGGGCCTTGTGTGCTCATCATAATCCCAGAACCCCAGGCTGTTTGGGTTGCAGGACCTCTGCAGATCCCCAGCCCAGCCCTGCTCACGCAGGGTCACCAGAGCAGATCACACAGGTCGGGCCAGGCGGGTTTGAATGTCTCCAGAGAAGGAGACTCCACACCCGCTCTGGGCAGCCTGCTCCAGGCTCTGGCACCTCCCAGCAAACAAGTTTCTCCTCATGTTCACATGGAGCCTCCTGTGTTTCAGTCTGTGCCCGCTGCCCCTCACCCTGGCGCTGGGCACCACTGAACAGAGTCTGGAACATCCTCTGACATCCACCCTGAGATATTGATCCCATTGATCAGATCCCTCTCAGCTTCTCTCCTGCAGCTCAACAGCCCCAGCTCTCTCAGTCTCTCCTCATCACAAAGATGCTCCAGACCCCTCAGCATCTCTGTGTCCCACCACTGGTCTCTCTCCAGTAATTCCTTGTCCTTCTTGAGCTGGGGAGCCCAGAACTGGACCCAGAACTCCAGATGTGGCCTCACTAGCAAAAAGGAAAAGCAGCAAGCCACAAGAGGATTGTTTTCATTGTTGTGAGTGCTGCTGGAGGCCGGATCTCCGGAAGGTCTAGTGGGTTGTGGGTGGCCCACAGAGCACAGGGCGGGTGGCTGCACTGCACAGATGTTGTGGGGACAGCTGAGCATCAAGTCCTTCCCCTGGTCACGGAGGGAGCTATGGCCAAGGTTAACCTTTAAACTTGTGCCAGGGCATTGCCACAGCTGAGGGACTTCCCTCATGTGTGGCCCTCAGACCTTCTGAAGACATTGTGTCCACCCGCTTGCTGGCAGGGATGTGTCTGCCGTCGGTCCCCCCCAGCACCGATGGGGGTCAGGAGCCCCCCGGAGGTGTGAGCCCCTGCTCCCCCAGCAAGCTGTGAGCTTTCCAGGTGCCGTGGTCATGCACGGAGACCGGCAGCAGAGCTCAGGTGTCTATGAGCCTCACAATTTATTTTGGCGCAAACCACTTCCCATGCATGGGGGAGTTTGCAGGTTAGGGCGCTCTGCAGTGTCTCTCTGAAGTGCAGGTCCCATCCTGCTTCTCATGATGCTGAGGCTTCGGCCACCCCAGATGGGCTTGTGCCCTTCAAAAGGGCCATTGTCCCTTCGCCCCAGCCAGCGTGGGCTCTGCCTGGCACCCGTGTCTCCTGGGGGAGATGGGGGGGCTCAGGGAGCTCCGGCACCACTCCCGGCATGCCACGGCCCCGCAGTCTCCCTGCACACCCTCTGCATCCCTTGGGGACCGTGCAGAGAGGTGCAGGAGGGACCTGCTGGGGACGGTTTGCAGGTGGGAGGGGACCTGGGCTTGGTCAGGGATCACCTTTGTCCCATGCTATGAGCAGAGGAACAAGGCTGTGTTCCCCGGGGCACTGCAGGTGAAACAACCAGCATCTCCCAAACAGAGCACGCCACATCCCAGAGCTTGCATCTGCTTGTGGAGTTATGGGCAAGGGGAGCAAACAGCTAGCAGGAGTGACAGGGATAGGATAATGTCCCTTTTCACACCCTGAGGTCCTTCTGACCATGCTGAGGTGCCAGGGCTGGGACAGGGCAGCACCCACGGATGAGCTGCACCCCCAGGTGAAGCAGACAAGGCTTCCCCATCAGCCTGGAGACAGCCCTCACCGTTACCTGCCAGCGAAGTCCTTTCATCCCCCTGCTCTGGGCGTACATGCTTTGTGACCTGTGGCTCTTGGTAGGGGCAGGATTTTGGTGAGGGGGCTTGAAGGAGTCCCAAAGCCTCTGGGCTAATCCTTGCCACCCTCTGTCTCAGGAGATGAAGGCTCAGCACCCACTATAACCTCCTTCCCTATAGTCTTCCTCTTTGAATAATTTTAGCTTTCTCTTTCTATCCTGCCTGCACCCAAACAAATCTCATGCCCTAGTCTGCGTGAGGCTAAAATGATTAAAAAAAGGGCTCGTTTCCAGGAATAATAAAGGAAGCTTAAGAGAGGTCAGCTTATAAATGCTTAAACTGCAAGAACTGACAGCAGAGGGCTCTGGGATTTGACAGAGAAGCAAAAACCAGTGTACGGAAATGGAAAACTGAAACCAGAAACTGGCCTTGGAGGTCGGAGAGGGTGACGTGCTCTGGGGACAGCCTGGCAGGAGCCTGCGGCCGGGGATGCAGCTGGGGATGGACTTGAGGATGCAGCCAGTGCCTGGAAGCCAGAGTGCTGTGCAGGGGTAGGGAGAGGTCACCCCTTCCAGGAGGCTTCTCAGAACTCTGGGGAAAACAACCTCAGAGGTGACAAAAGGCAGTTTTGTGAGCACTAATGGGTTTGTGCTGCAGCAACAACCAAGCAAATGCAGCTGCAGCAGCTCTTGGCAGCTCCTCCTCCGCCAGTTCTGCCAAATTCATTGGCAGTCAATGACGTCTCCTTTCCTTCCACTGACCATCTCAGGGCTTCCAGATGGAGGGCAGAGCTGCCTGGTGCAGATCACATCACACCCCCATCACACCTCCCCACCACCTCCGGGGAAAAGACAGCACCGCGTGGGCCACTGGCCCTGCAGCTCGTTCCTTGCAGGCGGTGGGCTGGCGAGCAGAAGCTGTGAAGTTCCCATGAGCAAAGCTGTCCCTGGCTGGTGTTAGCCACAAAGCTGCCTTTCGGCAGCCACAACCTTTCTCACCCAGCAATGCCGCGCCGACAGCTGGCGTTTGTCATTTCCCCGTGCACATGTGAGTTGCAAGCACGGAGGAACATCAAACTCCCACTGTTGGTTTCTGCATGATTTATTTCCATGGCAAAAAAGCCACAATTTGGTTTTGCTCTGCAGCAATTCAGCCAAAAGCTGGAGCCACTTCTCGTTCTGCTGTGTGTCTCTGCCCACAGCTGCTCAGACTCACCCAGGGAAAGCAGCGCTGGTCCTGCCAGGGCTTGCTGTGGTCCCACAAAACCCAACGCCTTCCCTGATATCGATGTCAGAACTTACAGAGGCTTTAGCCCCAGGAAAAGTAGACCCTCGGCCACTCTGGTGGTGCCTCTGCCCATTTACAGGGTGAGCCTGCAGCCTGTCACAGCCACAGCACCGGTGCCTGGGGCTCTGACGCAGGACAAAACCGTGCAGGGAAGCAGGAGTGTAAAAGATCCTCCCTGGGGGGTGAGTGTGTGGAGGAGCAGATCATCACCTGTGTCAGGAGCCTTCAGCCTTCTTGCCAAGCAACCTGGCCCTGTTCCTGCCCCATGCGAGCTGATTCGGGAAGGACGGTGTCTCCACCACTCTCACTTGCAGCTCCAGGGGAGATGAGCAGGGGATTTGTACTTCTGGGGGTGAAATTCCAGGCCCTGGAGACCACCCACAGGCCTGAGCATCCTCCCTGTGGTGGAGGGGGGCTCTGGCTCCAGCTGTACCCCCAGGCTGTGGTGGGACATCAGGAAGCCCCAGATCCCCCCATCTCCACCGGACCACATGGCCACCACTCCAGCACCGGGGACCTGCTGAGGCTGGAAAGCCTCTCCCATGCCAAATAGGTTCTCCCCACTTGTTTCTCATCTTTTTGGCCAGAAAATCCATCTTGGACTCAGGAGAGCTTTTGGAGGGAGCGGTTCAGGCTGGCAAGATGTCTCCAGTGTGGCAAACTGCCTCTTCTGGCAAACTCTCCTCTCCCCAGGGCTGAGGTTGGGGGTGGCAATAGACCGTCCTGCCTGCAAAGACCCTCCAAGGCAGGTGAGATCCTGCAAGCTGATTGCTTTGTGGAGGCCTGAGGCTGTAAAGGTGACTGTGAGTAGCCTGTAAAGATGAGATGGTTTTGTGGACAAGGGCAGAGCAGTGGATGTTGTTAATTTTGACTTTAGCAAGGTTCCCATAATATCTTCATAGGAAAAATGATGGATTAGATAAACAGCAGTGAGAGGGACTCTGCACTTGGAGGGTTGTGATCCATGACACAAAGTCCACCTGGAGACCACTCCCAGTGGAGAACCCCAGGGATCGATACTGGGGCCGGTGCTGTTTAATATCTTAATGACCTGGATGATGGGACAAAGTGCACCCTCAGCAAGCTTGCGGGTGACACAAAGCTGGGAGGAGTGGCTGACAGCGGACAGACCTGCTGCCATCCAGAGGGACCTCGTCAGGCTGGAGAAACTGGCTGAAAAAAACCTCATGGAGTTCAACAAGGAGAAGCGCGCAGTTCTGCTCCTGTGGAGGAACAACCCCAGGCACCAGTATATGCTGGTGCCCACCAGCTGGGAAGCATTTTGGCATAAAATGACCCAAGGCTCCTGGTGGACACCAAATTGGACACGAGCAGCAATGTTTCCTTGCCACAAAGGCCACCAGGCTCCCGGGCTGCGTTAGGAAGAGCGCTGCCAGCAGGTCGAGGGAGGTGACCCTTCTACTCCGCACTGGTGAGGCCACTCCTGGAGTGCTGGGCTCCCCAGTATGAGACACATAGGGACCTACTGGACAGAGTCCAGCAAAGGGCCACAAAGAGAATAGGAGCATCTGTCCCAGGAGAAGAGGCTGAGAGATCTGGGACTGTTGGTCCTGGAGAGGAGATGGCTCAGGGGATCTTACCAACTTGTGTGTGGGGAGCAAAGTAGATGGAGCCCGAGTGGTGGCTGGTGGCAGGACAAAAGGCAATGGGAAATTCCATTTAAACAGCACATAAAACTTTATTACTGAACACTGAAACAGGCTCCCCAGGGAGGTTGTGGAGTCTCCATCCCCAGAGATATTCAAAGCCCGTCTGGACATGGTCCTGGGCAGCCTTTCCAGCTGACCCTGCTTTGATCTCCAGGGGCTCCTCCAGCCCCAGCTCCCCCGTGATCCATGTTAAACAAAGCACTGCAGGGCTGGTAGGGGCAGAGCCTGTGGTCCGGCCACCTCTCAGCTCCATGTGCTGCGGTTTAGCAAGTTTGATAAACATCCAGCATGAGCGTGCTTTGGTGCCTGCATTTTCTTTTTTTTTTCCAGAGTTGCATAATCTTAGACAAACATTGTGTCTTTTGCTATACAGGCACACAGGGAAAATCCCTCCTGTAGTTCAGCTAAATAGTTCTCCTCTTTGTGACCATGCCACTTGGCACAGTTTAGTTTCCTTTTGATTTGATGAAATCGAAAATGAATGCTGAGTCAGAGCTCAACACACTTGGCTCCGGTGTGAACATATCCCATTCTTTTTGTCTTTTTTTTTTTTTTTTTTTTTTTTCCTAATTCCCTTTGGCTATTTCGCTTTCGTGTCATCATCTTTTATCATTCTGGAATTTCCACTCAGGCTTCTCCCAGCAGACTCCAGGACTCGCTATTAAAAGGGAGCAGAATCCAGCTGCTGCAGTCTGAGCCGCATCTGCCAGAGCTTCTGGTCCTGCTCCGACTGCCTTCACCCAAAGGGAAGATGAAGATCTCTGCAGCTGTTTTTGCTCTTCTGCTCATTGCAGCCTCTTGCTCCCAGACTTTCTCTGGCCCAGGTGAGTCCTACTTTTTTATTTGTGTAGGAAGAGCAGATCTAAGCCTTTGTTATTATTTCTTCGTTGAGATCCCCTGGCAGATAACTAGGAATTTTTCAGCATTTGTATCACTACCCACTTTGCACTGAGATTAGTTACATGTAGAAATCCCAGAAGTGGAAAATCATCCATCCATCCATCCATCCATCCATCCGTCCAGCCATCCTGGGCTTGGAGCAGTTATTCCTGTTTATAGTTTAGGGATTTCAGTCTCTTCCCTGGGGCTGGGAGAGGTGAGGAAATGAAACTCTGAGCGATGACTGAGTGAGAATCTTCCCAAGTACCTGACAATACTGTTCCTGGCATTGGACCAGATGATCCACAAGTCCATTTCGATCTTAATTAGTCTAGTTCCTCACTCCACGCCCAGGATGGCTCCCTGAGCTGATGGGCTGGCTGCTCTCAACGCACAGCCCAGCACGTGCTCACCTTGTCACTCTTTGCCTCTTCCAGCTGGATCCGACCTCCCAATCTGCTGCTTCTCTTACACACACCACAAGCTCCCACAGAAGCTCATCCAGCGTTATTACAGCACCAGCACCAGCTGCACCCGTCCTGCCATCGTGTAAGTACCAGACAAGCTGGGACAGTGCGGGCACAGTCACTGTGGGGTCTGTGAGTGACTGGCTCTGCGGGGTGGCTGTGGGCACGGGGGGCTGTAGGAACAGAGCAGGGAGAGGGGAACCCCAGGGGCAAAGGGCTTGAACAGGGACTGCTGGGGACTGGGGTACTGGAGCGAGTTGAGAGGAGGGAACGGAGCTGGGGAAGGGGCTGGAGCACAAGTGTGATGGGAGCGGCTGAGGGAGCTGGGGGTTCAGCTGGAGAACAGGAGCTGAGGGGAGACCTTCTGATCTCTGACCTGCCTGAAAGGAGCTTGGAGCCAGGGGGGTCGGGCTCTGCTCCCCAGGAACAAGCGCCAGGACCAGAGGAAACGGCCTCAAGTTGCACCGGGGAGGTTGAGGGTGGATCTGGGGAACAATTTCTTCCCCCAAGGGCTGTGGGGCATTGGAACAGGCTGCCCAGGGCAGTGCTGGAGTCACCATCCCTGGAGGGGTTGGACAGACGGAGATGAGGTTCTCAGGGACATGGGGCTGTGCCAGGGGTGGGTTATGGTTGGACTTGATGACCTTGAGGGTCTTTTCCAACTAAAATGATTCCCTGATTCTATGATGCTCTTTGTGGGGATACCCAGTGGTGTTCCTGCAGGAGCTGAGGGCGCAGTGTGGGAAAAGGGGTGGAAATGGGGGAAATCTCAGCCAGCCACTGTTTTCAGCATCAGCTTGGGGCACAGGGGACAACCTCTTGTAATGCCCCAATGCTGGTATCCAGGGTCTCCTGGGATGCAGGTCTGAGCAGAGACTTAATATGTCTCATCTCATCCCCGTTCCACAGGTTCATCACAAAGAAGGGCCGCCAAGTCTGTGCCAACCCCAGTGACACCTGGGTTCAGAGTTACCTGCAGAACTTGAAGCAGAACTGAATGAAGCAAGATGGCAAGTGTAGCTGCTGTCACGCGCGAGTCCCGCTATCCTGAGCTCCTGTGATGGAGCAGGGTGCTGGGGAGACACGAGTTGCATGAGCCCACGTCACCTGCAGGCTGCTCCAAGGCACCGCTGGACGGGGACCATGAGATGCCTTGTGTTGAGGTGTTGCTGCTTGCCCTTGGCTTGCATGAACCAGTCTGCAACCTCACCCAGCTGCCCTGACACCTACTCCTGTGGCCTGGGAGGGCCCATGGGACTGCACCTCTATTATTCTTATATTATTTTAACTTATTTAAGAAAGTATCATATAGAGTAGGGCAGTAATGTCTTTTGTGGATAATAATGCTATTTATGGGAGGATGGCAGGGAGGGTATTTATGGGACGGTGGCTCAGAGTCTCCGTGTTGGATGATGGGTGGCCCTGATTTATGTGTGTGAAGTCATGGTTCTAGAGAATAAAGAATTTGGATAAAACCTCTGCTTTTTTCCCTGTGTCCCGTTATGCGGTGTTCACCAGCACAGAGACAGAACCTCACCCTGAGCCTGTCTACACACTCTGCATGACACGTGATGATGGGAAATGGTTTGTGGCAAACCCATGAAGTTTCCATACTGCAGACATATGAATATCATCCGACACCTCCTTCCCCACCACATACATCCCCACCTCCCACATCCTCTACAGAATTTGATGTTCATGTGCACATATAGGCCTTATACATACATGCATGTCTCCCCACGCCCCCCCAGACATATCCCAGATCCTTGCTTGCTGCTCCCAGCCCCACGTGCTGCACGCCGAACTGATCCCCCGGTGGGGTGGTGACAGAACAAGCTGTCAGGGGCAAAATCCTGCCAGAGGCTTTGGGAGGGGAGCAGGGACAGCGGCTCAGGGTCTGACAGGAGGAACAGAGTGGATGGAGCTGCCATGGTCCTGGGGCTGCCCTGGGAGCTGGTGGGTACCTGGGGGTGATGGGAGCACAGCAGGGACAGTCCCAGCCCGTACCCCCCTCTTTGAGCCATTGCTGCCAGCTAAGCAGCAGTGTTTCCCAGCACAGAGCCCACAGGCACCCACACACACACTGTCAGTGGCTCTGTGGCATCTCTCCTCCCACATATCTGTTCCCCCAAAACACCACTGCATCTCAACCCCCCCAAGCCCCGTGTGTGTCTGGGTCCTGCTGAACCCCAGCAGGGCTGCTGGAGAGGAGCAGGGACCCCAGCTTTCCTTCTGACCACCCTACCAGAGGCTATTCCTCACTGTCCCACCAGTAAAATGAAGGGAAGGGTTTGGCTGTGCTGCAGAAGTAAAACAGCTACCAGTCAACCTGCTTTGTCCTGGCTGTAGTCAATCCCAGGATGCTGCTTTCCATGGGAACACGAATCACAGAATAGTTTGGGTTGGAGGGACCTTCCCAGCTCCCCCAGTGCCCCCCCTGCCACGAGCAGGGACATCTGCACCAGCTCAGGTTGCTCAGAGCCCCGTCCAGCCTGGCCTGGGATGTCTCCAGGGATGGTTCAGCCACCACCTCTCTGGCCAACCTGGGCCAGGCTCTCACCAGCCTCAGGGCCAACAATTTCTTCCTCATGTCTGGCCTGAATCTCCCTCCTTTAGTTTAAAACCATCACCCCTTGTCCTGTCACAACAGACTCTGCTGAAAAGTCTGTCCCCACCTTTCTTATGGGCCCCTTTTAAGTACAGAAAGGCCGCACTAAGGTCTCCCCGGAGCTTCTCTTCTCCAGCTGAACCCCCCAGCTCTCCCAGCCTGTCCTCCCAGCAGAGCTGCTCCAGCCTCGGGTCATTTCTGGGGCTCCTCTGGCCCCTCTCCAGCAGGTCCATGAGAGGGAGCAGGTCCCAAGGGTAAAAGCACAGTGCTGGGCAGTGCTTGCCCATCGCAGTCATCTTCATACTTCTCTGCTTCTGCACACTGAGGAGAAATATCCCAAACAACATGGTGACTCAGAGCCGACCTGGCCTTGCAGCCATCCCGTTACAGTCGGTATTTCTTCTTCCTAATGCAAAAAAAAAAAAAAAAAAAAAAAAGCCTTTCTCTTACTGTGTCATTTTTTCCTGCAGCTATAGATCAGACTTGGCAACCCTGAGACTGGGAAAACACCTCCACACTGTCTCCTGATTTCCCTCTAGTCTTGTGTTTTCCTGGCTAGAAAGCTGGCTGCAGGCAGGGGGGCTTGGGGACACTCGAAGCGCAGCATCCCAGCAAAGGGCAGACCCAGCCCAGGCACCGCGTTGTGTCCCAGGAGATGGTGCTGGTGAGGGGGGGTCCTCGCCAGGTCCCTGGGGGTGAGTCCTGACCACCCTGCTGGGAGGATGATTCAGGAAAGGCACAGGCTCAGTCCCAGAGGGTTCGAGCAGAGAGGGTCAAGTCCTGGAGTGGATGAGGTAGATCAACACGTCTGCAAAAATCTTGTCCCACACTATGGCCAGGGCTTGCCATTGTGGGGGAGAGACAACCTGCAGAGAGGTGTACCCCGAGCAGGGCTTCCTGCTATGCCGTGGAACACAGAGTGGCCACTGCATGGTGGGGCGGGTGGACAGGAGCTGCTGCCTGCACGTGGTGGGGACAGGATCCCGGGAAGGCAGCGGTGGGGGTCTCCTCTACCTCTGAGGGCATCCCGACCCCCCCACGCCTGTGGCATGCTCAGTCGCCTTTTGTGCCGAGCAGCAGAGTTTGGTGCTGCAGGAGCCCAGGTTAGTCCCTGATGTGGGGCTCTGCGCACTGTGAGGGGATGAGGATGGATGTGGTGGTGAGAGGGAAGGTTGGGGGGGGCTGAGGTCTGTCCCAGACCCGAGGTCTGTCCCAGACCCGGACAGGCTGGCGAGGCAGCTGGCTCTTGTCTGGACAATCCCTGGCCTGGAGCCCAGCGCTCATGGGAATTTCCCTCTCCAGCCTTTCTGGTTTTGGTTTCCTTCTCAAAGCTCCAGGAGCAGCTGCAGAGCCAGCCTGCTCTGGGACCCCTGCAGACCTGTGTCCCCTACACGGGCCAGGCACCACCAGGACTGGTGCCTGTGCCTGGGGACAGTGACTGTCCAGCCGGGCTGTCCGAGCTGGTCCAGGGGGATGGGGCTGGTGGGGACCAGTGCCACGGTGGGGGTTCCGTGAGAGCAAAGGAGAAATCGTAGCCCCTGGGGACAAATGTGCAGGGAGCAGCCTGGCCACAGCCTGTCACCTGCTGCCAGCTCTGGGCGGGGGATGGCAGCCAGGAGGGGACACCTGGACAAGCCAGGAGAGCTGCTGTGCGGAGAGTTGCTGCTGAATCCAGAGGATGTATTGGCTGCTCTCGATGGTCATGTCTTGAGACTTAGGGCAACACCAGCCCCTTGTTGTCTGCTGCACGGAAATCTACAAGAGGTGTCTCAGCTATAGAACAGTCACTGAACCACAGCACCCCAGGCTGGTTGGGTTGCAGGGCCCTCTGTGGATCCCCAGCCCAGCCCTGCTCACGCAGGGTCACCAGAGCAGATCACACAGGTCGGGCCAGGCGGGTTTGAATGTCTCCAGAGAAGGAGACTCCACACCCGCTCTGGGCAGCCTGCTCCAGGCTCTGGCACCTCCCAGCAAACAAGTTTCTCCTCAAGTTCACATGGAGCCTCCTGTGTTTCAGTCTGTGCCCGTTGCCCCTCACCCTGGCGTTGGGCACCACTGAACAGAGTCTGCTCCATCCTCTGACACCCACTCTGGAGATATTTAAAGCATAAATAAAATCCCCACTCCCTGGCCCCTACGCCCTTCTCCACGTCAACTCTGACATCCCAACACTCCCTTTTCTGGAGGTTTCTTTGCTTTGCAAGCAGTTCAGAAACATCTGTGCTGCCAAATGGGGTGCGACTGGGGATGGATTCCACCATGAGACTGTGTGTGGTACATGGGGCACAAGCAAGCGTGAAACCTCAGGGTGCAACTCAGGACTCAGCAAGGCCAAGTTGTTCACAAACCAGATCTGAGCCAAAAGAATGAGAACCCAGTTGAGAGGGAAGTGAAGAGTTCGGCTCCAGTTGTCTGCTGGAAGGTGACCATCACTCAACCATCAGACTTCTCATGTGCTTATGGAGGTGGACAAAATCCAAGCCCATCTGCTCCCATGGGGACTGGCAGGTTGACTCTGCTGGACCCAGGGTCCACAGGCTTTTCCTTTGATTCCTGCTGCTCAGTGATGCCCAGAAGGCGCCCAGAAGAAGACCCTCGTGGTGCCATGGGCAAAGCACCAAGCCTGGACCACAACTGGACATGCTCAGTCTGGACCTGTTATCCTGGTCCTTCTGAGAGCATGAACCCTGTGGCTGTCCCCTTGCTCCCAGTGGAGCTGGGAGAAGCCCTGGGAAGGGAGGTGAGCCATGAAGACCTTCAGCCCAAATGGCTGCAGTGTCTCCCCAGTGGCTCCTGTTCCTATCTTGATTCTGGAGTTACCCCCTTCGTCAGCCCCCCCTCTTACTCTTGGCTGTTCTCAACACGAGGAGTGGAGTTGTGGTTATTTCTAGCCACCGTTGCTCAAGCAGCTGCTATATTGAGGGTTGTACATCCTGCCGTGACCTCTCCCTGCAGCTTTTTGGTAGCTGATGGTTTGAACTTGGCCTCATGGTTCAGCCTCTTCGAGTTTTGTCTCTCTAACCCACACTGCCCATGATCTGGCAGGTCCACATCACTCAGCATCCCTGTTTCCTCCTCCCTGTGGAGCAGGTTGCTCCCCAGCTCTTCCTGCCAGGTCTTTGTTCATCTGCAGGGCTGCTGCCAGGTTGGGCTGTGGGGCCCCCAGTACATCCCACTGACCCCACAGGACTCTTCCCACCCCAGACGTGGCCTGCAGGTCTCCTCTCCCTCCTCTGCCTCTGTCCTCTGCTCCCAGCTCCCTGCTTCTTTTCCCTCTGCATCTCCTTGACATCCCTCTGCACCCATCTCTGCTCCTCCCCATCCCCAGGGACAGCCACCCACTTCTGCTTGGCGCTGTGCCACCTTGTGCCCCACCGCCAAGGATTTGGGACCCACTATGTCCCTGGGACCCCTAGAGTCCCTCCATCCCTCAGCCCCCAACAAAGAGACTTTGAAGCAGTGAGTAAAGAACTGCAATAGAAAGGTGGCCAAGAAACAGGGAGACTTGTGGAGAGGTGGTGGTGAGCAAGGGGAGGAGACAACCCGAACATCCGCAGAGCACCATGGCACCAGTGGGCTTGGGGCTGTTTTACAGACGCTGTATCTCACGCTGGTTGGCTTGCCCTTAATTATGGGGGGTCATTTGTTGCTAGCAATGAGGGTGGCCTGAGCAATTACCCCCAGGGGTGAGGAGCAGATCGTTTCTTGGTGGAAAATGTCCTGGGAGGTGAAGAATTGACATGCACAAGCTGCCAGCTGGGGATACTCTTTGGCAAGGGGTGATAAAAAGCTTCTGAGCTTTTGCTTCAGACAGCTCAAAGGAGACAGCCTGGAGGGCAGCGGTCCCCATCCACTCCACAAAGCTTCAGCACAGAGGTCAGCCCTGACAGTCTCATCCTCTATCCACAAGTTATCAGCTACTTCTAAATGCAAACCATAAGCTGATAAAGAGCTTCTGTCAATTTTACTTGGTGCAAAAGATCTCTCGTCCTTTTTTAAACCAGATTCAGGTTTCCGTCCCAAAGCAGCTGCAGAGCAGCAGTTGGTGCACAGACAGAGCTCACCCAGCGCTGAGCACAGCCTGGGCTGCAGCCCCGGAGTGGCTTTGCTGGGGCCATGCTCCTGGCCAGCCCCTCAGCCACCTTCTCTGAGGGTGCAGAGACACTGCTGTACCCTCACGTGTGATTTTCAGACACCCCTTTGCTGAACCTGCAGCGGCAGGTCCAAGGGGACCAGCTCCATCAGCTCCTGGCCTTGGTTTCTGATGGGATGGGGGAAAAGCCTGGAGGACGGGGAAGGAGCAGCCCTGGGAGGTGCTGGAGCCATGGTGGAGCTGCTGCTGCTGCTTGGTGCTGGGAGCAGGGATGTGATGCAGGAGGGCTGAGGTTTTAAGGTCTAAGGCAACATTTCCAGCTGGGAAGTCAGGGTGCTTCCCCTGCCTCTCCCAAAACGGTTGTAGTGGGGTCCTACTGGCCCCGTTTTTTCAGGCAAGAGAGGAACAACCACTTCCAGAGCTGACACGGAGAGACAAAAGTCTTTATTCTTTGGCACCAGCAAGAGACAGCATTTTGAGAACAGGGCTGAACAATGTGGTTCTACAATGAGCATCCTGTAAATAACCAGTGTACCACATCCTCCGCTGAGGAGACAGTTCTTGCTCACAGCATCTACTGTAGCACGGCAAAATTGAGCCAGCTGACCAGGAGGTCAGCCTGGGCTTACATGACAGCACTGATACCTAATTTCGACAGACCACTTCCCACAAATAGCTCTGGAGATAAAATCCCCCTCCCATTCTAGCAGCGGAGGCACAAGGAGGGGACAGTTTAGCTGCATATCACACAGCAGGCTATGCCAAGGCAGGTCTGCAAGGCCAGGAGGTCCCCAGCATCACAGCTGCCTGTGAGGGTAGATAAATTATAATGATAAATGACACCTTTGCAAGACGAAAGGACATCAGGGTTCCCAAGGTGGCTCAGCAGGTCCTGGTGCTCAGCAGCAGGATTTCTAGGTCTTTGCTAAGACTCTGTCAGACAGTCTTGCAGGACTGTCCAGGGCAGAGACCTCTAATCTCCCACCACTCACTGCAGCTCCAGGGCGTTCACGTAGTCTTTCACCCATCTGGCGTCAGGGTTTGCACAGACCTCCCGGTCCTTCCTGGTGATGAACCTGTCAAGTCAGGCAGGGACATATTAAAGCCCTGAAGGGAGAAAGGGACATGCCAAAGTGGCACCCAGGGCTTTGGGTCACCTCCTGGGCAGATGCTGACCTGCCCTGTGATCAGCGGTAGCTCCCAACGGGGTCATTTCCCCTCCCAGCTCCCATCCCACAAACCCCCAAGCATGAGTTGAAGATGTCCTTGCTCGTGGCAGGGCAGTTGGACTAGATGACCTTTGAAGGTCCCTTCCAACCCAAACTATTCTATGATCAGGGGGCTGTGGAACCTGCTAAAATCCAGGGGACAGGGAGAGATCAAGGGTCCTGTGGGCTACACATGGACCTCCTTCCCACACCTTATTCCCAGCACCAGGATGGTTCAAGGAGACCACTTATTTCTCATCTGAGGAGGATGAGTGCTCATGTGCCGCACATGGGACCCATGGTGGATGCCCCCTTCCATTAGTCCAGAGAGACCTTATTGCAGCCTTTCCAGACTTAAAAGCAGCTGATAAGATAGATGGGGACAGACTTTTCAGCAGGGCCTGTTGCAACAGGATAAGGGGTGATGGTCTTAAACTAAAGGAGCTGGGATTCAGGCTGGATACGAGGAAGAAATTGTTGGCCCTGAGGCTGGTGAGAGCCTGGCCCAGGTTGGCCAGAGAGGTGGTGGCTGAACCATCCCTGGAGACATCCCAGGCCAGGCTGGATGGGGCTCTGAGCAACCTGAGCTGGTGCAGATGTCCCTGCTCATGGCAAGTGGGACTGGGTGAGCTCTGAAGTTCCCTTCCAACCCAGACCATTCTATCATTCTATGATTTTATGCTCTTGGCTGCATTGGATGTGAAGCAAAGAGCTCAAAGTCCGGCAGAGCCGTTCCCCAGAACCCAGAGCAGGAGCCGGTACTTACACAACTGCTGGCTGTGAGCACTTGCTGCTGGTGTAGAAATAGTCCTTCACATGACTCTGGGGCAGCTTTCGTGAGGTGTAGCTGAAGCAGCACACAGTTGTATCAGCACCAACTGGAAGAGATTGGGAAAGTCAACATGAGTCTATCACTCACAGCAAGGAGATGAACTGCACAATACCCAGCCGACACCATGGGCAACCATCTCCTTAATCAGCTGTGGAGACCTCTTCTCCTCCTATTTCCCCAGAAAGTCAGCAGGAAGGTGCTGTGAACACCACAGCTTAGTTAAGGTCATTCCTAGGATGCCTTGTTAAATGTTTTGAACTCACTTCCAATGATAAAAATCCCTTCAGTCACCCTGGGGACCACTCCTGAAGCCCAGCAACCAAATTAGAGGTGATGAAACCTGAAAACTTGGATACTTATCAGTAAAATTCATCCCTCAGATAAAAGGATGCTAGAAAGGAAGATTGGTCCCAAGAAAGCAGAGAAAGATATTCACACAGGTTTCCAACCTTCGCAGATAATTTTTTTCCTATTCTGCTTCAAATTTACTGCCAGTCAGAGCAAAATTGCACGACACAGAGCAGAGACAGATACTGTACTCACTCGGAGCAGGAGAGGCCTGAGGAAAGAGGGCAGCAGCGAGGATGATGATGATGATGGAGAGGAATGCTGCATAGACCTTCATTGTGGACGGAGATGAGTTGCGAGGGCAAAGGCAGGACCAGGGCAGATTCTTCTTGTGTCTGGTGGGAGGTGCTGCTCAGTCCTGGGTTTTTATAGGCACGGGGGCCAGATCTCTCAGTCAGATTTCAAGGCGAGCCCTTGGAGTTTCCAAGACGTAAGGGAGCTGATGTCATGGCACCTTTGCCTCAGAAATGCTGAAAAAAAAAAAAAGGAAGCAGCAGGTCTAGGAAATACCAGAATAGCCTTTGTGTGAGGTGAGGTAAGCTGGAGTAAATCGGCAGCAGCATGAGGGCTTGTACTGACCAAGACAGGATATGAAACCACCCTTGAGCAGCAGGTTCACACTTACATTCACCAACACAACAACAGCACTCATCAAGTGTGGGTATGGTGTGTTGTAGAAGAGGAATCTGTCTTCCCTTGGCTATTGCTGCAGTAGAAATGTAAAATAATGTACTCAAGTATTTTCAATGATACCTGCATAGTATTTTAATTGATGTTAAAAGGTGCATTGGCCAGGGCTGCAGATAGAGCCACTGACCTGGAGCATCTCTGCTGGGAGGACAGGCTGAGAGAGTTGGAGTGTTCAGCTGGAGAAGAGAAGCTCCAGGGAGAGCTTAGTGTGGCCTTTCTGGACTTAAAAGGGGCCCATAAGAAAGATGGGGACAGACTTTTGAGCAGAGTCTGTTGTGATAGGACAAGGGGTGATGGTTTTAAACTGGAAGAGGGGAGATTTGGACTAGACATAAAAACCAAATTGTTGGCCCTGAGGCTGGTGAGAGCCTGGCTCAGGTTGGCCAGAGAGGTGGTGGCTGAACCATCCCTGGAGACATCCCAGGCCAGGCTGGACGGGGCTCTGAGCAACCTGAGCTGGTGCAGATGTCCCTGCTCATGGCAGGGGGGGCACTGGGGGAGCTGGGAAGGTCCCTTTCAACCTAAACTGTTCTGTAATTCTATGAATCTCTGAAACTCATGTCAGCATCCCCCCTGAAGGACCAGGAGGACCTCAACTCAGCCTCTTTTTCAAGGACTCAGGCCTTCAGGACAAAGGTACTCAGACCCTCAAAATGGCTTGGGGACAGTGCAGGTCCAGCCGGGGGGTCCTCGCTCCCGTGGTGGGTCTGGGACATTCACGAGCTGGATGCAGGGGGCAGCGCGGGCAGCGCGGGCAGCAGACACGCTCTGAGCTCTGCTGCCTGTGCAGTCAGCGAGGATGTCCGACAGCCTGCAGACTGGTTGTAGATCTAAGCCGGCAGTCTTGGCACCATAAAACACAAAATCCTCAATGCTGTGCCTCCAGTGTGAAGTTCAGGACCTCCCAATCCCTCCTGACACACCCCAGCACCAGCCAGGATGGGCAGCGCTTGCCGGGGAAGCCCCACAGGATGGTCTGACTCTACAAACTCCATCTTCTCCCAGAGACACAGGGCAAACACAAGTGCCAGTGTGGGTTTGGTACAAGGCGGGATGCAGAAGGCAGAGCAGGAGGTTCCCTTGTCCAGGGAGCACAGAGGGACCAGCTCCCATGTGAAAGTGTATCCCCGTCCCCTGTGCACGCTCACAGTCACAGGACTCATGATGTCCCAGGTCCACCCAGGGCCCCCCAACGCTGCCCTTGCCACGTGGTGATGGGCTCCCCGGGATGCCCCAGGGAGCGTTTCCCTTTTTTCCACATCCGTCTTCTCTGCAACAGGCACCAAATCCACAGTTCAGATTCTGTGGTTTCTCTGGGTGTTTTCATGCCTAGTCCTGGTGACAACTGCTGTCCATGACGTATCACAAGCTCACATCCCTGGGATTTCCTTGCCCTCCCACAACCCCTGCAGCACAGTGCTGCTCTGCTCCTGCTGTCCTTCCCTCCCTCCAGGTCTGGGTGCATGGGGGCTGCCTCCCCACAGTGTCCCCTTCACCACAGTGTCCCCTTCACCACAGTGTCCCCTTCACCACAGTGTCCCCTTCACCACGACGTCCCCACAGCTGAGGAGCGGTGCTGCAGGAGGTCCCCACTTGCTCTGCCAGCCCAGGGCTGTGTCAGGGACCCTACTGGGGTGGGCAAAAGCCCATGGCTTTCCCTAATCTCTGGTGACCAGTGACAGAACCCAGGGAACGGCAGGAAGATGTGCCAGGGGAGGGGCAGTTGGACACAAGGAAAAGGTTCTTCACCCAGAGGTGCTGGACACTGGAACAGGCTCCCCAGGGAGGTGTCCCGGCCCCAACCTGACAGTGTTCAAGAAGAGACTGGACAACGTCCTCAGACACACGGGGTGACCTGTGGGGTGTCCTGTGCAGGGACAGGAGTTGGATTTGATGATCCTGGTGGGTCCCTTCCAACTCTGGACATTCTCTGATTCTGTGATTCTAGATCATCCCCCCAGGTGCCATCCCTGCAGGGTTGGCAGTGGTGGTGTCCTGGGGACCCTCAGGTCTCCTGCCTTCAAAAGCACGTGAAAGACGTGGAGCTGAACTGAGTGACTGGCACCACAGGGTTGTCACAAACACACAGTAGTGGCTTTTTTGGAGCAGCACAGCAACACCTGAGCAGCTACTCGGGCTTTGCAAGGGACAAAATCTCAGCTGGAATTTGCCAAGGGACATCTTACTCTTGGAGATGGGGAGAGGGATTATTTATTGCTACTCCCGTATTGCATGTATTTCAGTATTCCAATTAGCCTTTTGTTCTGGCTAATTTATGTATGTATTGCTCGTGCCCCAGATCCATGGAGGGGTGCAGAGCAAGGCGATGTGTCTCAGCCCCCTCTCCTGCTACAATAGCAATTGCATTTTGTACTGAGAGCTGACCTCTTCCTCCTGCCCCAAGGCTGATCCTGAGGCTGGGACTTCTCTTTTGAAGTACATTTTACACCTTCACCACCTGCCCCAGCATACAGCCCTGCACACTCCTGGACTCCAACATGCAGATCCTGGGTTGCATTGCTCCCTCCTTGCATTCGGTGGGATGACAATCCCTCATCTCCCCTTCCTCTGCCATCACAGTTGGAGACAGTCCTGGTGTGGAACATGCCAGTCAACCTGTTTTGATATGCCCAGGTCTGCTGCAGAGGAAGGAACTGTTACTGCCGATGACAAAATATCTGACAGGTCTCGATAGAGATCTAAGAAACCACAGACAGATACTGACACTCCGCCAACCGCAGAGCTGCCAGAGCTCACGCTCTGCTGGAGCTCGTAGAGGCAACTGAAACCATGACATCTGCATATCTTTCTGAAGGCGCAGGGTGTCTGCGCCTCAGCCCTGCACGGCTGCCTCTGCCCCACCCAAGGGATGGCATAATCCCGTACGTCCATTGCACATAAAATCATAGACTCATTTTGGTTGGAAGAACTCCTCGAGATCATCGAGTCCAACCATAACCCACCCCTGGCACTGCCCCATGTCCCTGAGAACCTCATCTCCGTCTGTCCAACCCCTCCAGGGATGGTGACTCCACCACTGCCCTGGGCAGCCTGTTCCAATGCCCCACAGCCCTTGGGGGAAGAAATTGTTCCCCAGATCCAACCTCAACCTCCCCTGGCGCAACTTGAGGCCATTTCCTCTCATCCTGTCCTTGAGAGAAGAGATCAACACCCTCCAACACAGCCCAGCTTTGCCCCTCACTCATGGGGTTGTATTCTGCAGCCCTGACCATCATGGCAGAGATGCCAGAGTGTTGGAAAGATGCCAGACCATTCGTCATGGCTCCATCCTTGCTTCAGGTCAGCTGTTGTGGGGGGGTGACATTCCTCCCTGCTCTCCTCCTTGTCCTGCTCTGCACTCCAAAGCCACCCGCTGCCTCCCTTCGCCCTCTCTTGCTCGCTGCAATGCGGCTCCTCAGGGAAAGGTGGTGGCCAAGGCAGCAGCCAGCGGCTGGGATCCACCAGACATTGCAGAGAAACCTAGGCAGGGCTCAGGGCACCATGGGACAGGGAAGATGGATGCCACATGTCCCTCTGCAACCCCAGGCCATGTCACGGAAGGCTGCAGGGGGGACCATGGGGACCATGTTGGGGTTTGGTCTCAGATGGAGAAGGAAGCTGCACTGGGCATTTTTGGGAGCTGCATGGGACAAGCCACAAGAATTCCCTACGTGCACTGACTCCTGCAAGTCAGAGAGATTTTTCTCCATCCATTTACTTCCCCTCCCAACCACACATCCAAGGAGCACTGGGCCCTCTGCCGTCTGCTGCAGAAAATGTTCCTGGAGCCCGTTCGTTCATCTCCATGACATCCAGGGCTCATCCAGCTGCTGAGAAGCTCCACAGTGGTGCCTCCTGCTGCCCCAGTGCTTGGGGACCTCTGACACCCCCGGTGTCACCCTCTGTGTCACTCTCATTCCCCTTGGGTCTGAACCCTGCTGTGCTGGGTGCTGCAGGGACAAGTGACAGCTGCACTGTCACCTGGAGCCCTGGGCTCTCCCTTGGGCTCTGCAGAGCCCTGGGAAGTGGGGGGCCCATTTCAAGCCCCTCTCCACCTTCCTATTCAGCAGAAAACCTCTTTTTGAGGAGCTGAGTGCAGGTGATGGGAGAGAAGTCTGTCTTTCTTTTTGCCCCAGCCGAAGACTTTTAAAATTTATTTTAATTTTCTTTTTCTTAAGCAAAATATATTCTTAAATATATTCTTAAGCCTTATTTTCTTCAGTGAAATGTATGTGGCCAAGGAAAAAGGCTGTATGTGAATGCAGGACAAGGGTGGAGGGATCGCAAGCATTGCTGCTGCAGGATGCCCGGGCAATGCCAGCACATTGCTGCCACCGTGACGCCCACCCAGGCCCTCCGGCAGCCCGAGCACTCTGGATAACGAAGGCTTGATTCCTTCTGTGGCATAAATGAAGGCAAAAGTCTGCTCCGTCAGAAGGACTCCCTGGAAACCGGGATCACCTACTCTTTGCAGCTCCAGATGAAGTCTCAAAAGATGGCCCCAACTGGCTGTTTTGGCCTAGAAAAACAAGATGCAAATGTTACTGTAAAACCAGTGGGAACGGGGACTCCAGACACGCTCCCTCCACGAGCACAAGTGCTCAGACCCACACAGGGGGGGCTCTGCTGACAACAGCCAGTCTGCCCCTGCACTGCTCTGTTCTCCGGCGGTGACTATGGGGCAGCCCTGGCTGTGCACCAGGAGCTGGGGTTGGTGTGACCATGAAGCTGGATCACCCGCGCCCAGTGGGATGGATGTCCCGCAAATGGGGTCCGTGCTTCACCGTCTGGAGGACTGAACCTCCCTGGTGAACCCCGCAGGGGCTACCAAGTCTTTTCTTGAGCCATTGGCCATCCTTGCCTTCCCCAAACCTGCCTTCGGCGGTGATCAGAGTCTTGGCATAACTGCCTCCTACTTCCCACGCCTGGCAGACATGGGGTCCTCTTGCACAGAGGGTCTTCCGAATGCCACAGCTCTCAGAAAGGAGCAGACACCCATGCAAAGCCCCCCAGAAAGCCCGTGTTGTCCATCCCATCTGGTCATCTCCTTGGGCTGTGGGCTCCAAGCGTCCCTGTCCCTTCAGGGCTTGGTTGGCAGCCACCGACAGGTCCCGCACCACCACCACCTCGTCCCTGGTGGTCTAGTGGTCAGGATTCGGCACTCTCACTGCCGCGGCCTGGGTTCGATTCCCAGCCAGGGAAGGGGTTCCCCGCAGCCACCGCGGGCCCCAGCCTTTTCCTGCGCGGCTGCACAGCCCTCGAGCAGCTCCTGGGGTTTGTTGCGGGGTTCAGGAGCTCCCACGCCCAGCACACGGGGCTAGGCCAGGGCTGGATGAATTTTGTGGGGTGGCAGCAGTGTCCTGTCCACCCTCTGCCATCGGGCTGCACCCCCCAGCAGAAAAATACTCCGGGTAGAGGGCAGCCTGTGACGGGCTGTGGGGAGCTGGGCGACACGGCTGTAGGGAGCTGGGTGACACGGTTTTAGGGAGCTGGGTGACAGGTTGTGGGGAACAGGGTGGCAGGCTATAGGGAGTTGGGTGACACAGCTGTGTGGGCTGGACATGCTATCGCAGGATTTCTTCTTGTGATAAGGAGAGGTGCAGGCTCTGAACCTCTTAACCCTCTGCTAAAGGTGAGGTGTCCCTGGGAGAGGAGGGCCGGGGTGGGAACGCAGGGTCCCTTGGTGAGGGGTGACAGGTCTGTGTCCCCTGTTCCTCCCGGGGACAGGGGCTGCCAGTAAAAGCTCCCGCTGTGAGCAGGATTTGAACCTGCGCGGGGAAACCCCATTGGATTTCAAGTCCAACGCCTTCACCGCTCGGCCATCACAGCAGCTTCACAGAGGGGTCTCCACAGGAGCCCTTGGCTGTCCCCCTGCCCCGGGGGACACGACAGGACCTGATCCCACCCATCCCACCCTGGACATGGGGCACGGGCACTACTGGTGCTGCTGCCACCTGCCCTGCACAGGTACGGAAATCAGCATCCCAGCAATGCTGGGAAAGGGAACGGGGCAGCAGTCACACCACCAGTTGTGGTGACAACTCTCTTCAGAGGAGACCTTCTCACTCTCTACAGCTGCCTGAAAGGAGGCTGGAGCACACAGGGTGTCGGGCTCTGCTCCCAAGTAACAAGCTGGACAAGAGGAAATGTCCTCAAGATGTGCCAGGGGAGGTTGAGGTTGGATCTGGGGAACAATTTCTTCCCCCAAGGGCTGTGGGGCGTTGGAACAGGCTGCCCAGGGCAGTGCTGGAGTCACCATCCCTGGAGGGGTTGGACAGACGGAGATGAGGTTCTCAGGGACATGGGGCAGTGCCAGGGGTGGGATTGTACTCAATGATGTTGAGGGTCTTTTCCAACCAAAATTATTCTGTGATTCTATGATTCTAAGCACTTGTCTGTCCCTGGTTAGGTGCCAGCTGACTCTGGGAACCCATCCTGAGATATCCAAAAGCCTCTTTGGGTTCCCAGAGTTCTGCCCAAGAGCTGTGCAAGTGCTTTGCTATGTCACTGCCACCCCACGCCTCTCCCATGGGGCTTTATCAGCAGTTTGGATGGAAACTTCACCATGGAGGAACTGCTCCTCCATGCTCAGCTTTCAGCCCAAAAGAGGGTCTGTCTGCATTCCCACCCTCCCTGGCCTCTGCCTCACTGGCTGGTGTGATTTCCCTCCTCCACTGGGCAGGGAGGACCACAGATCTGACACTGAGTTGGGCTTGGCACAGTCCCACAGGCACGGATGGATGCCCAGGCATGGATGACCACCTGCTCGGATGCATCGGTGAGTTGGAAACCAGGTGCTCAAACCACCTCCATCACTGGACACGAGATGGTGAGTAGAGCAGGTCCAGCAAATGCGATAGAGCTAAAGAGAGGGGTGAGGGAGGGAATACTGTCCTTGGACAATTATGGAGAGACTTAGGAGAAAGGTTAAGCTTAAATTAAACCCTTTCAGTTATCCAGGTTTCCTTCCACCTGTTCTAGGTGCCATGTTCACATCCAGAGCTGGAGACACAGTCCTTGGATCTCCTGAAGTGCCTGTGGGGTTCAGGTCAGCGTGTGGCACAGGAGTGGAGACCCTTCAGCGCTGGAAAGCCACTAACATCTTGATGGGCACAGTGGTGAAGATGAGGTCTGTGGTCTGCGATGAGCTATTTCTCCTTACTCCTTTTGAGGATGAAGTACTGCGTATCCAAAGAGCTCTGTTGAGGTGAGGTTTTATTTCGACGAGGGTTCAAGCATCCTTCACATGGAAAATGGAGGAACCTGAAGGGACCAGACCAGAGTCCATAGACCTGCACATTACTGGAGCACAAAAGGAGGAGCCTGCTGGGGTCCACAGTGCATATGGAAAGGACAGGGGTGTCCAGACCCCAATGGAGGGACCTGGAGAGGACCAGAGGGGGAGCAGAAGGACCTGGAGAGGCATGGAATCTGAATGGAGGAGCTTGGAGGGGACCAGAGCTTGAAAGAGAGGTCTGAAGGAGTTAAGGAGGGCAAAAGGTATGGTCTGGAGAGTTCTGAAACCCAGACAGAAGGATCTGGAGCACACCAGATCCCCATCTGGTTCTTGCACCCTGGCTGGACTCAGAATTTTGTTGCACTAGCCAGAATTCCCACAATATTTGTCAGAGTTGGTTTCTTTTGTTGACTTTTTTTCTTATCTAATCTAGTGTCATTGGCAGTGAATACCTATTTTCATCTACAACTCTTGTGATATTTACAGATGAAACAATCTTGCCTGGTGGAACGAACAGGATGTTTTCATAGAAAAGTCTGAGTTCAACAGAGAACTGACAGCTCTTCTCTTGTGATAAATGACACTTCTCAGTGTTACACAACAGAGAAAACCACAAGGTCTGTCACAAGACAGGCCTTATTCTTCTTCAAAGAAATGTTCAGACTCTGCTTCCACTTGCAAGTTTTTGCCCTTTGATCTTCCAGGTTTCGGAAAACAGCGACTGCCTTGCTCGAGCGCTAGTTTGCTGGGCCCAGTGAGCTCACTGTTGTGTCCCATTGCTTGGTGCAATGTTGAAGACACTTTGTTCTGATTGTAGAACAGTGCTCAAACATCTCACTGGTTGTAATACGGTGGCACAGGATGATCAAGAGGAGACTGCTACATGTGACTGTGAATGCTCAGAACCCATGCAGGCAGTTACCGTCCCAGGCTGGAGACAGAGACCCTCCTGGTGTGCCAGTTCCCCTCCTCCAGAGCTGCTGGTGATGGGGGTAGATTGGTTGAACCATGGGCAGAAGGAAAGTGCTTTGGGTGAAAGAGATACAGCTTTATAGTCTAATGAAATAAAGAGGAAAGAATCTCTTTGCCCACAGTTTCTCAGTTTTTAATCCACGTGCTTTCAACCCAAATTGCTGTTGTGGGGTTGGTCCCTTACACGTTCTCCAGAGAGCATCCAGTAATGAGACTGTATCCAGACCCTGGATATATCCTTGGGTCCATAAGAGCTATTGCAGAAAGCTGGACTATCAGCTGTGTAGATTGTTCCCATCACCAGCTTTCCCCCTTGTACTACCTTCTGAAACTCCTCTGTTGTCCAGAGGTTGCATTTCAGTGCAGCTTCTGGCCTTGAGCATAGAACCAGATGGTCTTCTCCATGAATAGTTAATGCCACTTTTTAGGGCTTCAGCCTTTATATTTCTGGAAAAAATGGTTTTATTAAATGTTACCCCTGAACTCCTGGGAACTTCTCCTCCTCTACTCACTCTGTGCTGCTAACCTATCACTGCCCTCTTTTTTATCTTTTATCCTACTCGCTCTATCCCTTTACAAGCTCTCCCTTTCATCTGTTGGAGCAGAAGATACACTGGACACAGTTTTGTAAACTGTCCACACCACTGTGCCTTGGACAAGGACAGGCTTGGCTTGTATGGGCTGTAGGCTCTCAGTAGTGTGTAGATAAATTCACAGTTTGAAATATAGGAAAAATATGCCTCTGGAGGTGAAAGAAGGAACTTCATATATTTGAGACTGCACCTAAATTAAGTCCTTGGTCACTGTTATCCTTAAGACACCGTGGTTCACCTCTGGGTTTTACTAGTATAGATGTGTCTTTGTAATGAAAATGGGTACTGAAAGTGCTTTCGGGAAAATCAAAGGTGTGTCAAATGGGGAAGGGGAGGATGTTGCTTTTTGCCTTTAGGATGGGAAATAAGGAATGTAATACTGAGCTCTTTTTTTTTTTTTTTCCCTTTTTTTCTTTTACTTAAGTTTAATGATCTTGTTGATACACCTAATGCTTAATTACATGTTTAGCAAATACCATCAGTGGTCACATAGCTACGGGTTGCTAGATTTACACAAGGATTTAAAGGTCAAGATCTGCAGCCCGAATAGTAACACCGAGAAGTAATATCAGTATTATTGAGAAGTAATGTTAGTAATGCCAAGACCCTGAATGAGAAGAAGTCTGCAGTTTCTAAACAGGACAGGGAACAGATCTGATGGAGGAACCTGCTACTTGGAGGCTAATTAATGGATAATTAATGCCCTGGCTGCCCAGATGTCTTGAATGCTCTGCTGAATGAACGTCAGTCTTGGAGGGCAGGATACAGTGGTTTCTCTTGAAGCTCAAAAGATTGCATGAAAACACCATAAATCCTAGTTGGAGGGGACATGGGACACCTTACCTGTGGACACATGGAAGCCCTGGGTCCTGCACTTACACCCAGGCCCCAGTCACTGGTAGGACACATGTAAAGTTAACCCAACGTTTGCATGGCAGGTGGCTGCAACCTTGGGAGCAGCATCGGGCCACCCGCGAGGGATGGCGCTCACCCTCTAACGCAGGCGGTGCTCCTGCGCCAAGGGCAACCGGGACTGCCCAGGCTGGCACTGGGGCACTAATGCGATTGCAATGGTTCGTGTCAAAAATACAGAAGAAACAGAAAAAAACCACCTTTCAGGTACCCGGACTTCTGCTTATGTACGTTTTGTAGGCAGAAAGCTGGATGGACAAGGCAGAGCGCCTGCCAGGGGGATCAGCGTCCCTCTGATGCTGGGGCCAGCTTCTGTTCCTGGTTTGGAGTTTCTTTTTAGGGGAGAAATATTTACATTGTATTTTCAGCTTCTGAAAACCCAATCTTCACTTTTTTTTTTTTCCAGATTTAAAATCATGGATGTTTGTTAGCAGTGTCCTTTCTCATATTTCTTTTTATTTATTTTGTCTTAATAAGAACTGTGAAAATATTTAAAGAGTAGGAAGGTTTGGCTACCTAATCTTTCGAGATTTACATGACTGACTGTCAGTAAAAACTCAGCATTGTATTTTGTGATCAGACTGACAGATGTTCAAATAACTAATATTTTTCTGCTACCTTCCCGTTTGTCCACTGAAGTACAGCCCTTTTTCTGAGTGTATAACTATTGTAATCCATGTTGAAGTCCACAGCTGACCCAACACTTTGATCCTTTCTGGATATTTCAGGTTGCAATCTCCCATTTTGTACCTCTGGCCTGTTCTTATTTGCACAGGTGTAACATTGCGTCTGTCCATATTACTACAAATATGATTTTACTGGAGACAGCTCGAACTTGCTCTGTGGAACCGCCTCCTTCTCCATCCAGTCTTTGTCATCCGCAGTGATCAGCAGTTATTTTATATACATTTCCGAATCACTGACGATCTGCCTACTATTTAATTACACAAACCATCTCACTAAGCAATATTAAACGGACAAAACTTTGGTTTTCCTTGATATAAATTTTGGCAGGTACACCATTCGGACACGCTGTATTTGGACTTCCGTGTACTCCACAAATGCAGGTGGGCAAAACGACCCATTTCTGTCTTCTCAAACTATCAGATATGCCAACCAACAGGGAAGAAGAAGCCAAATTTCCCTGTCATCTTTTACCATCATAAAATTAAGCTGATACCTTTCACTTGCAGAAAATAAACGTGTGCCTTTATTCTGGCTTGTCAAAAAGGAAGTCAATATTTACTCAGAAGGAATGGAGAAGTATGCACCTTTCTGCTTAATCCAGGGAAGCAAACCAGCAGATATTTCCTCTTGGCACAATCTGGTCCTGGTTTCTCCCTTTCTGGCCACACCCAGGTCAGACCCAGCTAATTTCTGCCCTAGTGGAGATGCTATAAAGGACTGGCTTGCTTCCCAGTCCTACCAGCTCTGCAGAGATGGCAGGTAAGATCAGTGGCTTTTTAAATATTATATCTGTATTTGACTGTTTTGATATTTCTGGCATGGGTATTATTGCGGAATGGATGAGCCCAAGGAGATGAGGAGACAGAGTAAAGTTTTAGGAGCTAGTTGTCCTTCATAATTCCTTCTTCCCCTGTATGTGAAGCGAGAAAAGACATCTTTCTTGCCTCAAGTAGCAATATCCTGCAAGATTGCGAAGAATAAGCAGCCCTCAGTCCCTGTGGAGATGGTTGAAGAATTTCCACAGGTTGTAAATGGTCTCCATCCCTGAAGCCTGGACTGTACCTGGCTGTCCCCTCCTCGGCAATTACCCAACCCAGTTTACTGAACATCTCACAACACAAGGATGAACTGGGGGGTTCAGCTGGAGAACAGGAGCTGAGGGGAGACCTTCTGATCTCTGACCTGCCTGAAAGGAGCTTGGAGCCAGGGGGGTCGGGCTCTGCTCCCCAGGAACAAGCGCCAGGAGCAGAGGAAACGGCCTCAAGTTGCGCCAGGGGAGGTTGAGGTTGGATCTGGGGAACAATTTCTTCCCCAAAGGGCTGTGGGGCATTGGAACAGGCTGCCCAGGGCAGTGGTGGAGTCACCATCCCTGGAGGGGCTGGACAGACGGAGATGAGGTTCTCAGGACATGGGGCAGTGCCAGGGGTGGGGGAACAGTTGGACTGGATGATCTTGAGGATCTTTTCCAACCAAAATGATTCTATGATTCTATGTCCCTGTGTCCTGCCAACAGCTGCAGCTCCAGCTCTCCCCAGCCAGAGTCCCACCTACTGACCTGATCAGAGGTGTGCTCTGTTTTTTCCCTAGATTCCAAAATAAATATTCAAACCAAACCTGTCATTGTCTTCCAATGAGCCAGTGAAGCCCTGCCGATTCAGCAGATTTATGTTGAATTTCTCTCTAGGCATAAAATCAAGAATTACTCTCTTAGGATCCATCATCACTCTCTGCTTAGTGGGAGCATTGAACTCCTCAATAACTAGTAAGTTTCTGTTTCTCATTCTGCTGCTATTGTGCATGTAAGGGTGTGGGTCAAAATTCAACCTGAGTTCCTAATTAGATATATCTCCAACACAAAATTGAAATATCCTGTAGATTTATCCATGAACAACGAAGTCAATGCCTAAGAAACTTGAACTGTCTATTTAACCAACAGGTTGTCCAGGCACTGGATCATTTGATGACAGGGAGCCTGTGTCACAGATCGTGTATTCTGTCTCCTATGTGCACGTCCCTTCTTACAGGGAACAATAGCTTCAAAAATAAGGCTGAAAAATAACTCCCTAAAAGCCTCCCACAGCTACCAGAGCCAATTCTGTGAAATGGATAATAATAACAAACTACTACCTGTTTACAATCACGTCTTGTCCTGTGACTTTTAAGACCTCAGCAAGTGAAGCAGATGAGCAAGAGGAGCAGAGATAAAGGTGTCCAGGTGGCACCAAAAACAGCGGGAGCTGCGTGTGGAGCCAACCAGTGCACCTCAGCACCCAGCGATGGGGTGGGATGTGCAGCTCCTGGTGTACATTGCAAAGTATCCTCACTTTTTGCTTTTTCTTCTTTCTTGTTTAGCAGAGGACTCAAAGGTGCTATCAGACTCATCTCTTCTGAGCGTCATCAGTGAAGCCAGGCAGCTGGTAGACACAGCGTATTTACATGCAAGAGAAAGGTGAGACCTTTTTGCATAAGAGCCCCAACACTCCAAGGAAATAGGACTAAATATATGTGTATTTCTTGTGTTTTCCAATGCATTATGGAGATGTCTTCATTCAAGGACTCTTCCTGTTGTAGTTAGAGAGAACCTTTTGCTCAGTTTGGCTGGATCCTGGTGTCCCATCCCCAGGGCCACCCTTCATCACCTGCAGCTATTGCCTCTTCACCTGCACTGCCATGGGCTACTCTCAGAAGTCCATAGTGGTCATGCTGAACACATGTTGAGTCCTCTCCTGGCTGCTGAAGTTCTGCCCTTGTCTGGAGGGACCACAGCCATGCAGATGAGCACCCTGCCACAAATGAGTTTCAGTGGGATTCAAAACCCAGGTGTCCCTCTGTGCGTTGTTCCAAAAGGCTGGTCCCAGAATGTTTTGGAGAGGAGGGTCTCTCCACCCACCCTACAGGAGGTTTTTCATTGTGCAAGGAAGAGCCATGGGACCAGGAAGAGAAGCGACAGGACCAAGACTTTCTCTCTGGTCACAGAATTTATCTCATGACATACTTAATGTAAAATTTCATTCAGTCACTGAACAACTCAGTTTTCCACTGATCTAGCTTTTCACATGATATAACAAAATTTATTGTGACAAGGACGTAATGCAAAGTTGAAATAGGGGATCACAACGATTTGTTTGCCAAAATCTGTCTGCAAGGGTGTGCAAAGCTGACGAGCAGCCAGCTGGTCCTAGGTGAGCAGAGCCTGCCTGGGACCCAGCAGCGCTGTTCTAAGTACACCCAGCCATGACAGAGGAGGTCTGATTTCAGAGAAGACAATTCATGGGACTTTTTTATGTTCAGCTTAAAGAGAAAACTAGAGGAAAAGCTTGCCAACCCAATGGATTTCCTGAAGCACCTAAAGGACCCAGTAGGAAGAACCAGATCTGCAGTCCGTGCTGCTGATTACTTGGAAACTACTTTGCAACTCCTCAAAGAAAAGCTGCATCTCTCTAGGAACTGCAGATTCAATGTTACAGGTAATGTGGTTTAGACCACAATGTCTTACAAACAGCTAAGAATAGAAAATGTACCACAGCAGGATTGTCAGGGAGGAGCTATGCCATAATCCAAACAACTGGTGATAAAACCCATCCCCACAACAGTCCCAAGTTGATAGACTTCAAGCATGCCCAGAGGCAGACCAGACCACCTGGTGTTTCTTTGGCAGTGCCTGTCTCACATTGGCGATGATAAAACCAGCCTAACAATAAGTGTGATAAACATGGGACAAAATGTGCTGAATGCCAGGAGACTCTGACCGCTGAGAACAGGAGCTCATCTTCCACTTCTGGTCCCCACAGGACCTGCCCAGCTCCTACCGCTCTGCATGCTCGTAGTTTTGTTCCCAGCCTAGGGTAAAACATTGCTGGTGATGACATTCCCCATATTCCCCTCGAAAGTCGTTCTGTGCCAACCAAGTTTCCATAGCCCAGGGGTGAGAGTTGATCCACAAAAGGGTTCAAGCACCAAATTAACAATTCAAATCCAGATGTTATAGATCCACAGCTCTGACTCCAACGTTGACCTAGAATATGGAGAAGATAAAATAAGACTAAGAGCAGGTGTTATTTTATATGGTTGCTCTTGCAGACCTACTAGACAGAAAACAGAAGGAGATGATCGCCAGAGAAACTGGCTGTGACTACCAGATTCCCTCCATTAAGTGCCCAGAGCATGACATTTACCGGACCATTGCTGGGGAGTGCAACAACAGGTAGGATTTGCATGTGGACAAGAAGAGTCTTGTACTTTGAGTCAGGACAGATGGCTCAAGGTCTTTCATGTAAGTACCTTTCAACAGGGCAAGAAGAGTGAAATGCTCATTTTAGTGGTGCCTATAATAGATGTTTCGTTTCTACCTGTGCCTGGCAGGAAAAAGATGTCATTTCTTGAAAACTTCAGACTGGAGCCCATTGCTCCATCTGCTGCTTTGGATGAAGGAAGGAACTTCTTGGGCAGGGGGCAGTGAAAGGTTGAGGAAAGCAGATTTTGGGGCTGTGACAGCTGGCCTCTCACTGGGCTTGAGGCTCCTGGAAACCACCCCTCCACTTTCCTGTAGCACAGATAATACTGATTTCTCCAGGCTGGTTCATATGAAAATATTCAGCTGTCAACATATCTGTGTGGCTACTGTTGTGGTGCGTAAGGATGGGAAGTAAATAAGACACTAATCTTTGGCTCTTCTATCTTTGTGTATTGTGTATTCTTAATCTGAAAAAATGAGTTCTTCAGCTTTTTGCACACAGCTTCCCCTGGTTCAAACCTGGGATCATAATACCTTTATTTATTTCCTTTTTAGCTTTTTTTTTTTTTTTTTTTTTTTACCAGAAGGTGGCAAAATTTCTGGGGCAATTGTTCTAGGGCATGCTCTTTTTTCACAGCACACTGCTGTAAATCCTGGGTATACCACCCCTTTTTCAGCACAGGCAGGTTATTGCCCAGGTTTTATGGATTTAAGAGCTTAAGCACAGAAAGTTGATGTGCGCCAGTTGCTATTCAGAAACTGGTTTCCCCAAAATAGCCTGTGTTTCTGTGTCCCTAGGGCCACAGACCATTGGCTCAACCAGTATTCTTGTTCTTCTGAACGAGTGTTGCTGAGTTTACTGATTCAGATTCTTCTGAGCAGTATGAGGCAAGACAACAAGTGGCCAGAGCTGCAGGTTGAAAGGTTCTGTGTTGGACATGAGGAAAAGCCTCCTGAAGGTGCAGCCTTGGCACAGGTCCCCACAGAGATGAGGGATCTTCACTCTTGGAGGCTCCCAGCCCTCAGCTGGACAAAGGCAAGGCCACCCTGATAGCTGGTGATGGCCCTACTGTGAGACTGTGGTTGGGTGTGGAGCAGCAGTGGAGGCAGAAGTGCTACAGAGATTCAAACACTAAATAAAATTAATATAATGGCATGAGGAATCTTAAGGTAAAAAAAAAAAAGTTCACATTTCTCTACAGTAATAATATTGGTATTATTTATTTCTCAGTGTTTTCTGGCTATCAGCTCTGCTAGTGGAGGACTAAAGGGCTGCAAAACATTAGTCTCTACGAGCCTGTTCATTTCTGAAATAATCCTGTGTTTGCTTTCCTCCATGTGATGCTCCAGAAAGCATCCTCATCTGGGCTCCTCGAACCACGCGTTTGCTCGCTGGCTCCCAGCAGTGTACGAGGATGGAGTGTCTGTGCCCAGAGGAGCAAGAGAAGGAAAGCTGTACAATGGATTTCCTCTGCCGCTGGTGAGAACTGCTATTCTTGTCCAGATAACAGCAGTGGACACTGCCCTCACCGCATCCATCAGAAATGAAACAGTGGCAACAGCCAGAGTGTAAATTGCCTGATCTTTTCCTCTAATTTGAGGCTTGTTTTCTACAACTGATCTATGGCTTGGGGTGATATTTTTTGTTGGAGACAGAAATGAGCAAAAATGTTGTGAATACTTCACTAAGCAAAGTGTGAGATAGCATAATATTTTCAGAAGTTCGCATCCCAAGTTTTGATGCAGGCAGCACCACAGTGTGTTCAGATACACCAGGAAGTTTTTACAAACCGTAAAGCTTGGGTGTTCCTCAGACATCTTCTTGACTGTCTGGATGTGTGACTATTCACCAGTTTCAGCCGTAAAAACATTTCCATGAAGCTGGGCTTGGCTGAATGACTGTGAAGTCAAGAGGGTGCTACTTGTCATATCTGCTTTGATAGAGCTGGGGCATGGCATGGGTCTGTTTAATGCCATAATTAACTCTTGAGCTTATATGAGATCATCTTAAGCATGATCTCACAGTGGGTATTATCATAGAATCATAGAATAGTTTGGGCTGGAAGGGACCTTCATCTAGTCCAACCCCTGCCATGAGCAGGGACATCTGCACCAGCTCAGGTTGCTCAGAGCCCCGTCCAGCCTGGCCTGGGATGTCTCCAGGGATGCTTCATCCACCACCTCTCTGGACATCTTGAGCCAGGATCTCACCACCCTCAGTGTAAAAAGTTTCTTCCTCGTGTTGGGCCTGATTATACTGAGAGGTAAATCCATCGTGGTATAGTCACATGCATTTTCATTTTGATTTTCTGCAGGTTCGAAAAGTGTCGAACGAAATTGCTCTCACACCCAACGAGAACATCACTCAAGACCAAGAGCTCTCTCTCATCTTCATGCATTGGGGCCAGTGGGTCGACCATGACATTGACTTGTCCCCCGCCAGCGGCGCAGGAGCGAGCCCAGCGCTTCCCTGCGAGACCGGCTGTGCCTTCAAGTCCCCTTGCTTCCCCATTAAGGTACCTTGACTTTCATTCCATCCCACACTGAGACAGTGAAAACAAAACCACATGATTTTCTGAGGCATCACGTATGTTTGCTTGTTCTAGTTTCCCCCCGATGACCCACGGATGCTGAGGTCAAACTCTTGCATGCCGTTCGTCCAGTCGGCGTCCGTCTGCAACCCCAGGACGTTCACCCGCGAGCAGATCAATGCCATCACCTCGTTCATCGATGCCAGCACCGTGTACGGCAGCGAGGACTCCATGGCAAAGAGTCTTAGAAATCAGACAAACCAGCTGGGTTTGATGGCTGTGAATCAGAATTTTACCGATGCAGGGCTGGAATTATTGCCCTTTGAGAACAAAACGAAAAGTGTTTGTGTTCTCACCAATGAGACCATGAATATCCCCTGTTTTAAGGCAGGTAAGGTGCATTTGCGGGGCAGTTTTCAGTCCATGAATTCAAAGAGGATCATCATGGCCAGATGTCTGATATCTCTGCATACTTTTGTGAGGTGCTGTAAGACATGAAGGGCCCTCCTCCAAATGAAAAAAAGAATAATAATTGAATAATAATTGTTTACTCAAATGTGAAAATTATTTCATTTTAATTTCCAAAAGAGTTACAGCAAATCATCCTCCATTTAAAAAGTATTTTCAAAGGTAGGAGAAATTTTCAATAGAATAACCACCAGTGTTTAAAACTTCTCAGTGACTTTTTTCCCTCCTGCCTAGAATTCACCATTCGGTTTTAAACCAAATCAATACTAACAATTAAATGCTCTTAATCAATTCAGTGAATAACTCTCCCTGACACCACATTCTAAATTTTTCATACTTCAGATATCCCAACCTACACCAGAAGAAAAGTCTAGAAGTTTGTCTGCAATTTAAACAAACTAATTCAAACACAGAAATATTTAAAATAGGAAGTAATCCATCATAGGCACAATATTTTTTAAAAAAAATTATAAATCTAAAGCTTGCCAAGTCAGTCATACATATAAAGGGTCAGAATATAAAGAGTGTTCCCATTGCACATTATTTTCTCAGTCCCTGCACACGAGAAGAGCTCCTTGCAGAGTGGGGAGATGCTCAGCGCTTCTTCCATCGGTTCTCAGAAGGTCTCAGTCCATCCACTCCAGTTTTCTCTCCAGCATCTCTGCTGAAGACACATCCACAGACCTCTCAGAGGTGTTCACAACTTGGGTGAACTGAGGCAAATTTTCAAACCCAAATAATCACAATGCTGATGTAGAAGAAGACTGTGTCCTTGAGGGATGAAAGTAAGGCAGACGTGGGATTTTCACAGAACGAGACATTTACAACTGCTTCACGACCATGTGCAATATGGTTTAACTCGCCAAATGCCTCTTCTCCAATGGTTTTGGCTAAATGGTTTGGACAGAGAGAATGTTTTGTCTGTGCTGGTAAGAAATCTCTGGCACAAATGATGACTGCTAGGAAGCTTAACCTGGCATTACTGCCAGGAACACTGTCAGTTGTTACTCGTCTGTCCTAACACAAGAACCTGCTGCTGAAATAAAAACCAGTTTACAAAATCCCTAAATTATTTTCATTTCTAGGTGATAAACGGGTAACTGAAAACCTGGGACTTTCTGCACTGCACACCATCTTTCTGCGAGAACACAACCGCCTGGTTAGAGAGCTGAAGAAATTAAATCCTCACTGGGATGGAGAAAAGCTTTACCAAGAGAGTCGAAAGATTGTAGCTGCCATAATCCAGGTACTGATCACTGCTGACCATTTATTATCTGCATGCTTAGAAATGGGTTTTCCTCCAGGAAAAGGAAGAAAATAATGTTTTGCAGATCTAGTGGAGTTATTTCTGAGAGCTGAAAACTTTTGAATAAGGATGATCCGAGACAGCATGGGTACCCAGCGCTTTTTTATCCATTATTTTACCAATTTATCAATTATTTATAAAAACTGATAATCTATCATTTTTAATCCGTTATTTATTATATTAAATAATTTTAATATGTTATACCAAACCCATGCCATTGGTACAGCTCTTTTTTCTGAAGATCTTGTGAACTCTCTGCCACTGGACTGAGGTTGAGGTTCATGCTCTGCACTCTGATGGCATTTCTGGTTTTGTGTTTTTCCAGATAATAACATACCGAGATTACCTCCCACTTCTGCTTGGGAAGGAGACCAGCAAGTGGATCCCTTTGTACAGAGGCTACAATGAGAGTGTGGATCCTAGAACCTCAAATGTTTTTACCTTGGCTTTCCGATTCGGTCATACATCAGTACAGCCCTTTGTATCCCGTTTGAATGACAGTTTTCAGCCTTTGGGTTCACTGTCCCATGTCCCTCTTCATTTGACCTTTTGTGCTACATGGAGAATTATAATGGAAGGTAAGAACATGGGAGAGCCAGCAGTCCCGGTCTGGTCCTGAAGCAGACACAGGTGCAGGTCAGCTGGTAAGACACACAAGCCTTGGACTCCAAAAGCTGCGTTTGTTCCATTTCTTTAACTGGCCTCACACAAATCACAGTGCCATTCAGCTTGGAAGATGCTCATGATATGTGTACCCAAGGGGCTGCAGACAAATCGGTGGTCAGCTAAATGTGGGGCAGCAGGACAGAGCTGCAGAATTGTCTCCAAACACAGTCTGACACTGGTTCTGCACTGTACCCAGGCAAAGAAACCCTGCCAAAAATTACGTGCTGTTATACTGTGAGCACTGAATGTTACCAAGCACCAGCTCCTGCAGAAGCAGCTGCTTTGGAGCAGGATTTTGCATCAGAACATACAGTTCTGTAGCTTCTTTTACACAGTTTTTCAGTGTTGTCCTCCTCAATTAATTGCATCATAATTGCATTCATATCCTGAACATGTCAGTAGATAACCAGAATATGTAACTTCTAAAGTCATCGAACATCTCAGTTCAGTGAGACCCAACAGTGTGAGCACTGCGCGTTCACTCACATAGTGCAACTGCTCGTGCTGTCCCAGGAGGCACAAGACTCACAAATGTCAGTCAACCAAAATTTACGTCAGTCCAAGTTATTATATCCCACTGTAATTAGGAGGCATTGCCAGAGGGTGATGCATCCAGCCTAAGTGAGCTAAGGCAGCATTAATTGCTTCCTAGTGGCAGCCGTCTCTCTTAATGACTCTAAAGGGAGTTATGGGATCCTGCTCTTATCTCATCTGAAGTCATTAATCTTTCCAATGGAGACAAATGTTTCTTCTAAAATGAGTTATCCAAAGAATTATGGAAAACACACTGAAATACACAGATGAAGCCAATTTTCCTGTGTTTTACTAATATCGTCTTTTTAATGGCTATGAAAAAGATATTCACAATAGTCATGAATTGATTCTATCACCGCATTTAATGTTTTAATAAATATTTGTCAATTAATAGCTAATTATAAACAAAATCAGTTGCAAAACCTAACACCTTGGACAGAACCCCAGGTATCAGCATATATTGCGGACTGACCGGCTAAGGAGCAGTTCTATGAGAAGGGCCTTGGAGGTCCTGGTGGACAACAAGTGGATTTCGCGCTGTGGAAGAGAAGGCTGAGGGATTATGAGGGGTGAGGAATTTAAAGGGAGGCCTCATCTACTGGCATATGCAGATATGGACATATGCACTAGTGTATCTTGAAATGGAAACAGGGAGATAGGTGAACTCCACACTCCCAGACCAGAAAAGACATCTAAGGCAGCACTGTTTCAGCTGCACAAAAGGGACCATCAAAGCTACAACTTGATACCAAAAGTCTTTTCTTGGTTTGCAACGAATGCAGGTGGCATTGACCCGGTGATCCGGGGCATGGTGGTGGATCACGCAAAACTGGCGAAACAGAATCAACTGCTCATTGAGGAGCTGCAGAACCACCTTTTCGAGCAGACAGAGATAATGGGTCTGGATCTAGCAGCCCTGAACATGCAACGGGGAAGAGACCATGGACTTCCAGGTAAGAAGACACAAGTCACGTGTCCTGTGAACAATTCTCTTTTTCTCTGCTGTTTATAGTAGTTCCATGAAGGTACTAAGCTTTTTCCATACCAATGGGAAGAAACAGTACCTTTATTGGAGGGAGAAGGATGGGTAGACAGTCGAGCTCAGGGAAGAAAAGGTCTCTATATTATAAAGAGCTTTTTCCGAGAGATTTAAGACAAGGACAAAAGGCTTGGAAAGCAAAAATGGTAGCTTGGATAATGTGTTAAAGAGAGGTAGAAACAACAGTGTATTGCAAAGAGAAGGCATGTGTGGTACAGAAGGTATGGACACCAAGTTCAGCTTTCACGTGGGCTGGACAGACCATCCGTGCTTTTCTCTTTGCCCATTAATGCTTATTTTGTGTCTTCAGACAACCCAGAGCTCTGACAGAAGTCTCTTGCACCCACCGGCATGTTTGGCCTCAGGCACTGGAAAAGAACAGGTGCTCTTGGGTTAAGCACAATCAAATGTTGCTTTTTTCTAGGACTTTGATCCTAGAAATTTTGCTTCCCAAAACTGCAAGGACCGCTGCGTTCACCCTCAGCACTAGGTAGCTCTAACCAGCAGGATACAATGAACCTCTAGTCATGTGTGAAGACAACCCAAATTGTTAGTTTAATGTGTGCATACAACAAAGATCTTGGAAAACATGGCATTTGTTGTGACTGCCTCTACCTAGACAATAATGTCTTCCAGATACTCTAATCCCATGAGAAGAAGCAGACATTGTTCATGGGCCAAGGGGTCTATTTAGCTCCTGAGCCCAGGCAGACAATGTTGAGACACAGGTCCTGATTGGTGCTGTTTCTGCTTTTGCAGGTTACAATGCCTGGAGGCGCTTCTGTGGGCTCTCTCAGCCTCAAAATGTAGAAGAATTCTCTGAGGTGCTAGGCAATTCCAAAATGGCCAAGAAGTTCATGGACTTGTATGGGACACCAGAAAATATTGACATCTGGATTGGGGCAATCTCAGAGCCCTTTGTTGCCCAGGGCAGAGTTGGACCTCTCCTGGCCTGCATCATTGGCACCCAGTTCAGGAACCTGCGTGATGGGGACAGGTATGTAGATCTGGGAGCAAACCTTCCCCAAGGCATTAAGGGAAAAAATGCTGACATTTCATGTGGCACACTAGTCCAGCCCATCTCCAACATGCCAGTGAGTGCTCCCAGCAAGGCCCACACCTTGATTTTAGCCCCAGTTGTCAAAGGGCTCTTTTTTTGAGTTCATTCCAACAGACGCATGTGGTTGGGGTTCACCAGCTCCAGGCCATGGGTGATCTGCAGTAGTCACTGCCTGAGGTGACATTTGCTCTCAGGGTGCAGAAGGGGAGGATCAGTCACTGCCTTCAGCAGCCGGGCCATGCTGCGTGGAAGAGGCAGGATCTCTGCACATGAGTCACAGCATCCAGACCTGGCCGCACCTGGAGAAAACTATTTCCAAAGAGGTGTTCCTGCTACCTAAGGTATCAAGGTGGATCTGAGCAGAGACTTATCTTGGCCAGATTCCCATCTTGACAAGTAACTAGCATGACACACCTTCAAGTAGACTGTAAGATGCTTCTGAAAATGTCATTACAGGTTCTGGTGGGAAAACCCAGGAGTTTTCACTCCACAGCAGTTGCATGCACTGAGAAAAATCTCACTGTCAAGGGTGATTTGTGACAATACTCACATCAAAAAGATACCCAGAAATGTGTTCAAGGTCAACAGTTACCCTGAGCACTTCGTTGACTGCCAGGAGATTGAAGCACTTGACCTCTCACCCTGGAAAGATGAGCCTGAGAGCAGCACAAAAGGTACGTTGTTGTCTGTGGTCTGACAAAAATAATAGATCTCCTACAAGGTCAGACTCTCGTGCACCTAAAGAAATAAAAGAATTAAGGTCGTCACAGTGACTCTGCCCCCAAAAAGACCTCGACCATCCACCTAGTCCCACTCAGACACCACTGGAGGCAGACGCACTGTTGGCCCCGTCTCCTTGCAATCCATCACCTTCATCATCCCTTAGTAGCCTGCCGCTTCTTCCTCGACTAGACGGGAAATCCCTGAAAATCCAATCTGTTCTGGTCCTTGTGAACATGTCCTTCTCTAAGCACCTTATTCCAGGACAACTGGAGTCTTCCTTCACAGAAAGAGTGTGCATGAAGAAAACAACTGGAATTAGCTAACCTGCTCCAAATTCTGACTTTGAGGCTCCAAGCCCCTGCTCTCCTCTTGCCTCCCCTAAAGCTTCAAAGAATTTTAACATATATCTGGAGTTGTTCTGAGACTGTCTAGCCTGACACATCAGTAGTTTAATAAGCATAGTCAGCAATTACGATGTGCTACATCCTGAAAGACAGTAAAACATGTCCTCATATATGACATTAGGAACTATCCGTGTCCTCCTACTGACATATTTTTGGCATGGGCTCTCCCACTTGGCAATAGTGTAGAGAAAAGACAGGTGTGCCTTGAGAAATGTGGACTTGGTTGAATTTTTCCTTCTGGCAACCCATTTAGAGATTATCGCAATACCTGGGAATCACCCGCTCTGTCCTTCTGTAAGATACAGACCACAAAGCATCTTCACGCAGTTCCTGTACTGGGTTTGTGTTTGATTAACTGTGGTTTAAGAAAGATACTTACACTTGATATAAAGTCTAAATTATGGTGATTTCACCCCATTCTTTAGGAACAGAGTCCAGCTGATGCTTGCCTTCTCTCTAAGCAATAGAGGCTTCCTGATTTCTTTTATTAACTTAGTCTTACAGTCATTAAAATTTGCTGAGTTGCTTCCTGTGGCTCTTTTATCACCAGTCTGGGAGGAAGCTGAACTGTGTTTGCAAACCCCAGAGACAGTGACATCCCAGGATGTTAAAAAGCAACTGCTGAAAGTGTCACCTTTTCAAGTGCCAAGAAACTGCCCACAAAGGGCTCATCCAAAGGGTTGTCTGATGTTAGGTCACCGGCGGTGCAAGGCTGGAAGCACCACAGTTTCTCAGAGGTACAAGGATACAGGGATGACCTGGTACTCAGTTACCCATTAACCAGTGACTCTTTCAAACTATGAAGTCAAACAAAAATGTGGGGAGAAATATTGTGCCCAGGAAAAACTTTCTGTCTCTCAGTGGCTTTTTCTGCTTCATTGACAGTTTCTAATCCTGCCCATCAGACCAGCGTTGGAAACTCCTAATGGTGGCACTGAGCTGCTCTGAGAAACCGCATCATGCTCAGCTGACTAAACCTGGGCATCTGATTTCCAGAGAGGAGCTCAAGACTCCATCTATTGTTTTATTTGCTGTACTGTGATTTTTATATCATTCATTCGTAAAAGTTTCCATTAATGTAACTCTTTGTTGATGACGTTTTATTGTCATGTTCAGAGGTTTGCAAGACTTGGTTAGGTAGTGGATGCTTTCTGACTCTCTAAAGGCAAAATCAAGAGAGATTTTTCACTTCCAGTTCTCGAAGGGGTGTCAAATCTGGAAGCTGGGGTGCTTGCATTTAAAAATCAAATTCCTTACCCTTTGTACTTGCTCAGAAATTAGCAGGTTTGTGTACTTTTTATCGAAACCTTCCTTATCTCCTTGTTTTGCACAAGCGTGTAAACTGTATGGGGTGTCTCTAATTAGCAGTGAGTTTTTCAGTCTTTGAAAACACTAGAGAATGACAGCTGCACCTTGAAGCCTAGAGACATCTTTTATTTAAATCCTATAGTGCACACATATGTTAGGGTGTGCTGGACATTAATAAAATACATTGTATGCACTCATCTACATTTGGCATCAATTCTGGTGTGTCAAATATCTGTCCAAAACATTATTTGGCTATGGTTCATAGCTAAACATATCGGCATAAAAAAGCCATAAACTGGCTGGCATGTAAAGCACAAGCATTAGGGCTAAAAATTAATCATCTGACTGGAATGATCACTCGCAAATTCGTATTAAGTAAATAAAAACCAAAAACGTATGTCACATTAAGTTTCCATCTCTCCTTGGCAGAGCTGGGAGGGAAGGAGGGGACTGGGAGCAAGAAGGTGGCAGCCTAAGGTAGTCAAGCTTCTGGATGGAGTAGGCAACTCTCTGATGAGGTGTAATGGAGAAGATGCTTGGTAAGTCATGCCCATCTCAGCCCAGTACCCTGTGCCCATGGCCCAGGGGATGCAGGACACCCACGGGGCTGCCAGGGGTGAGCGATGGAGCTTGGGGACTGTGCTGCTCCGTGAGCGTGGAGCTGTGGTGACCCTGGGCAGAGGAAGGCAAGACACCATCCTCTGACACAGAGAAGACAGGGCAAAACCAAGCAGTATTCAGAAATCAGGAGCTGCAGCTCCCAGAGTGTATTTGGGCTGAAAAATGTATAGGTTGTATTAAAGATCATGAGATCATCAGGGCACGGCAAGGATTTTAAGCAACATATTTCTGCTGTTCGCCTCTGGTTTCTGAGTCTCCAGGCATGCTCCCCTCACACTTTCAAGATCTGCCCAACCACTGAAAGCAAAATCTTGCTTTGCTTAAAAGGAAGGCTAGGAAAAATGAAGAAACCATGAATCCCTGCAAACACATGTAAGGTCTTTAATTCCTCGCTCCCAAAGTTGCCTTGGCCTTTCCCTCTTGTGGCAGAGGTACCTCACAAGTCCACTCCATGGAAAGAGGAGACAGTGCTTTCTCCTGAATGTGCTTCCAGAGGAACATGGAAACCCTCAAACCCCAGGACAGCCACTTCCCAAGGCAGGATGACCACAGGCCTGGGGATGAATGCCTCCACCTTGTTGGTTTGGAATAGGAAAAAGTGATTATAGATGCTCACAGGAGGGTCTGCTACTGCCTAAGGTCCAACTGGAGACAAGTTCTCAGGGTTAAGATTATGAAGAAATGTCCAGCTACCCACCACAGGTCTGTCCAGGTAGGTGGCATAGTTCTCTGCAAGGAACATGGCAACAATTTCAATGCCTCCACTTACAAAGTTTTCTTCCTCTGTGAATGTTTTCCCTGTCTCTGGTATGACAAGTTTGCGATCTGGCCACTAGTGACAGACCCCAGGGAATGGCAGGAAGATGTGCCAGGGGAGGGGCAGTTGGACACGAGGAAAAGGTTCTTCACCCAGAGGTGCTGGACATGGAACAGGCTCCCCAGGGAGGTGTCACGGCCCCAACCTGACAGTGTTCAAGAAGAGACTGGACAACGTCCTCAGACACACGGGGTGACCTGTGGGGTGTCCTGTGCAGGGACAGGAGCTGGACTCCGTGATCCTGGTGGGTCCCTTTCAGCTCAGGACATTTATAATTCTATGATAATCTATGGTTGTCGCTGCTTCCAGACCTCCCTGTGGTTGCCGTGCCCTCCCCGCCAGCTGGAGCTGGAAGGCAGGATCACTAATGGGAAGCCTTGTTCGTCATTCCTGATATCTCCTGATAGGTGGTGAGCATGGAGTCACGGATCTGCTCGGTGATCTTGGGAACATCGTCTGGGCCCAGGCCAAGGGTCTCCACTTTTGGCAGGATCTGGATGGTGCTTTTCCCTGAAAGAGTCAGAAAGGAGGGTCAGAGGCGAAGGAAGGAAATATGTGAGAGGTGTAGAAGAGCAAGAGAAGACAAAGCAGAGGGATCGGTACAAACAAAGGAACGAGACAGAAATGAAGGGAAATGCCCTCTTTCACACCAACAGCTGTGCAGTAACACAGCCGTGTCCCAGATGCACACACCAAAACCCAAGCCAGACTTTTACCATCCCCAGAGACCACAAAAATCATAAATACAGAAACAGGTGATTCTCTCCCCAAATACATCCAATGCAATGATTCATATCGAATAAGTTTTCACAGTGGAAAAACCTCGGGGTCTGTCTGAATCATGGCAGAGAGAATGAGTTGTCTGTAATACAAGCATCCAAACTGGCCGTGCCCTGATCTACGCACACCAAATTCAGCGGAATCCTTCCTTCCAGAAACATGCTTTGGGATGAGAGAAATTTCACCCAATATTCCATGTTTGGTCAAGGTGTGCCATTCTCCTGTTGGAAACCATCTGAGCAATGGCCTGGCGTAAACAGGAAGAATATACTGAGAGCTCTCATCATGCTCTTCTGCTCTTGCACCCAGTGGCCCTTGTTCTGGCCAGCAGAGACAAGACACTGACTGCACAGACACCCAGCTGAGGATCTGTGGAGTGTCTGGGTTATTTTTAAACTTTCTTGCATGCCTTTACACACGTTATGGGAAATGAGATCCAGAAATGTTGCTAGCAGAGCCAGGGAGGCAAGGCAGAAGCATGGAGAAGAGCTCCACAAAAGAAGAGAACATGCTCCCTGCCTGCACACTGTGCATCCAAAGCTAGGCCTGGTATCTCAGGAGTCTACCATGCTTTACTTGGTCATACAGAACAAGCTGAGTGATGACAAGGCTGTGCTGAAAAGGTTGGTTTCTTGGGGTACAAAAGACTTCCAGCAAGCACCAGACTTCCTCCATGCATGACAGCGTGCACACACTGGACATGAAGTTGGGCTTTCTAGAAGCTCATCAGCACTCCCAGAGCTGATGGACGTGGCAAGCTGTTCTGACTTGAGGATCAGCGTGTTCAACATGCAGAATTCTTGGCCACGTGTAGCACATATTCAGAATCATCCCTGGGAAAACTTGCAGTTGGAAAAAGTGAGGAGGTACAGGAAAAGTTAACTGTGGTTTTTTTTTTCTCCATCAGTGAAGGTCCTACCTGTTCAACTGGAATCTGGAAAAGAGCTGAGAGGCTGGCTGACCACAAACTACCAGTGAGGTTATTAATTAAGGCAAGTGTACACACAACTGCAAATAGTTTTTCCTGAAAAGCTCAGGGAGGTTGTGGAACCTCCTTCCATGGAGTTACTCCAGATGTGGCTGGATAAGGCACAGAATAAACTCATCTGTCTTTAGACCTGGTCTTGCCTAAAGCAAAAGGTTCAGCTGCTCCAGAGATACTTCCCCACTATATTGTTCTCTGATTTCCCAGAGGAGTTCTCTGTCTTGATTGCTTGATTGAGCAAGGACATGATGGGGAAGGAGCGGGTTAGTACGGCAGGATTGGCATCCCTGCTCATGCTCCCACGACTCCCACATGGGGGAATGCTTCCAGGACCAAAAGGCTTTGGTGCGTGGCCACCAGAGACAGGATAGACCCAGCAGATGAAAGATGGGTAGAAAGAGAAAATTCAGTGTTTAACATTTGCACCAACTCTCTCTTCCAGGTGTCTGCCAGCAAGGAATGATTATACTCAGGTACAAACAAAGGGAGGAATGAGAGTTTCAGATGCAGGGCTGGTCTGGGGAGGTGGGATGTGGCAGAAAACCATTTTGGGGTGGGAGTCAGGGTGCAGGAACAGGGTGTGTTACTTTTCTCTGTTGGAGAATGTTCTGCATTTTCCTTCTGAAGCTCATAACTTACATTTTTTTTCCCCCATAACATTTTATCAGTGACCAGCAGAAATTCTTGTCACCAAAAATGGATAAAACATGGAAAGAACAGGGTAACTGGGAGGAGACACACTCTCAGCATGACTTTTTTTGAAATATCCATGTTTGGTTTTGGTCCCCAACTGTCCATGCACCTGCAGATCCAATGACAAGCATGGTGGCGCCAGGGGCAGGACCTGCCCCAGCAATCTGCTGCTTCTCCAGGTTCCCTCATACAGGTGTTGGACAAGCTGTGAGAATGGTCTAGACTGTGCTTTTGCCAAGAAAGACTGGACCCAGATTATCCTTGAGGTCCCTTCCAACCTGGTATTCTATGACTGAAATCCAAGGGGAGAGGCAAAAGTGATACCTGAAATCCCCCCATTCACTCCCCTCCCAAGAAGACAAAAACTGCCATTGTCTGGCTGCTGTTTCCACATCTCACGTGGTCCTCTGCCCACCCACATCCTGGCTCCCTCCAAGGTCCAATCTCACACCAGTGCCCAGCCATCCTCACCTGGTGTAAACCTCTTCTCCTTCTGGTTGTAGAAATCGTGGTAGGAAGAGATCACTGCAGGAATAATGGGGACCTGGAGGGGAGGCAGTCTACAGTGAATCTCCAAATTTCCCTATTCCTCCCCCAAAACATATTTGGTGTTCTTAGGTCAATCCTGCACCTTGCTGATAATTATCCCAGTCAGCTTCATAGTAGGCACTCAGAGGGATATTTACATCATTTAACCGTATCACCCAATGTTCTCGCTGTTGCTTTTTGCACTTTCATCTCTGTATTTAGGTCAACAATGCATGGATTGTCAAATTAGTACGTACAGAGTCCTGTTCAGCAGAAACTGCCCCCCTGCCAGCATGTCCAGGGCTCTTGTCAAGGTCCCCCCACTTTTTTCCCAAGCTGAATCATGAAGGTTTTTCCACCTGTCCCAGAAACAGAACCTTCCTGTGTCATCTGCGGGCTCCTGCTGGGCTCTCAGCTGCGTGTTTGATCCAAAGGGAAGCCACCAGAAGACACATAGCCCTGGTTGCTGGTGGACCATGGTTGGCAAATTGCATCTCAAGGAGCAGGGGGAAGGTGGCTCTCACCTGGGCTTTCACGGCCAGATGGAAGGTCCCACGTTTGAAGGGCAACATGGAACCACCATGACTGCGAGTTCCTTCAGGGAAGATCAAGACACAGAACTGCAAGAGAGAGAAGACATTGAGATAAAGGGACGTCCAGTTACTATTCTAAACCACTGTGAGGGTGTACTCCCCTGGGACTATATGTGTCTGCTCCTGACTATGCTGAAACATCAACTTCCTCCACTTGAAGCACTTTACAGACAGACAATACATCGAACCCACCAGAGATGCTCCTACCCAGTTCTGCCCAGTACCCAGCCGAGAGACAAAGATCCCTTTCAAACCACATCAAGGTTCATGTTTTCCAGTGGCTCCTCACCAAAGAATGCTCCCCACTCACATTTTCTTTGTGCAGGGAGTGTGCCACCTCTGTCAAGGTAGCGATAGATTCTTCCCTTTTCTTGAGGTCAATGAAAATGTGTCCTGAAAGCCAGCATGCTAAGCCAAAAGTGCCCATGTACAAGACTTCCTTCTTTGCAACAGGCACACAGTGATGTGGTAATATCTCCGCCACCACTGGAAGGGGACAACAAGGACAGAACAAGTTGTCATCTGTACTCCAGATTCTGGCCTACGGCCCCCTGCTCTGCGAGATGTCTGCAGTTCTTACCCAGCTTCGTAGGATCAGAAACATGTTAGAAAGGGATTCTGGGTGTCTTGAGACCAACCACCCACTTAGAGGAGAACTATTGCTGACACTAAATGAGAGCAACTATGACACGGCTGTGGTCAACTGACACGCTCATCTCCATTCTCTTGGAAAGGATGAAGATGATTTAGCTTGAAAATACCTATTGGGCTCTAATACCCTGGAGAACAGCCCTGGCTTGGGGGTAGCTGGTAATGGACTGTGCAGCAGCCAGTCCTGCCCCTCTGCCTGTGGTATTTGGGATTTTGCACTACCCTCCCCTACAGACAACTGGGTCCAGGAGCAGGAGACAGGGTCACCACATACTCATAAAGTCAAGAGAACTCTGGTGATTCAACATGAGGACGAAAGGCTTCTTAGTCCTGAGGTTCTCCTTGCCCTTCACCACTATCTTGAGGCCAAAGGTGTATTTGAGTGGTAGGAGTGCCATGCGCCAAAACCTGGAAAAGGGGAGCAGATGTAAATCAAAGAAATGTTGAAATTGGGTAAAGGTACCAAACGCCACTCTTCTAAACCAGGCCATCCCACAGACTGCTCCTGCAGAGTAGCCTCTTTCTCCGCACTCCTAGATTAGACCCATGCCTCGAAGTAGAGCAACTAGTACATCTCTTCAGCTCATCACTTCATTAGTGAAGACAAATACACCTAGCAGGTTTTCTTCAAGCCAGGCTGGACCAATGGCCAAGCAACTTCAGCTGCAGCAGTTCTGTGGATCAGCAAAATATTAGATAATGCCCAAATTCATAGTGCATCTCTTTGTGCTCTAATTCCCTGCCCGCCTTGCTGAATCATGAACACAGGCTGCCATAAACATGCCATGCACCCAACTCCACTATTTCCTGCGCTGTGGAAAGATGATTTTGTCTCTGGGTGACATTAGAGTACAATTCTGGTAGCCATATTTTAACAGATACTGGAAAAATAAAGAATAAAAGTCAGGCACAAAAATTAAGAAGAAAATTTCTTAAAGTGAAAGGCCGATGCTTAGTTAAGAGACATGAACTCCCACTGCAGCATACGAGAGTGAAGTAGCAAATCCTGCCTCTGCAGCACTTCAGGAGGCCACAAGCACAATGCTGTCACGTAGCAGAGTTGGCTTCTATCCCCCACTCAACGCACACCCCAAGTTACTAATTCCTGCAGTGGTTAATCACATGTGCACAACCAGCTGTGCAGCCTCTGTGTAAGTCTGGCAGCTTGTTGCAGAGGCAGGAACAGATGGAGATAAGAGATGTGCAGCAAGGGGATGGGCTCAGAGACTGCCAGATCTGGGGCACTGGGCTGTAATCGCAGTGATGAGGACACCAGTGACAATGCAGACACCAGTGACAATGCAGGCACCAGCACTGCACCCTGGTAGTGTCTGCTTGTGCCCATTCAGGTGGGCACAGGCTCAGGATAAAGTTGAGAAAGAGAAAAACACCTGCAGAGGCTTTCTCAGCACAACTCGGAAGGGGCATGAGCAGCCATGTGGAGGAGGGAAATGCAGCTCTGAAGACCGTATAGGAGAGTTTTACTAAAAACAGCAAGTCACTTTTTTACATCCTTTCCTTCCATCATTCTATCAACTCAAATACAATCCTGCAACCCACATCCCTTCTCTGAAGTACAGAACCTGTCAACTCTCCACATCAATACATAACTCATTCCTACCCACTGCAGCACAGCTCCCAGGACCCTCCAAAACAGAGCATGAGTTGACTCTATCAATGCCCAGGGCAGAAAGAAGCCACATAAAACTTACTTGATATTTTCCACGTTACGTCCATGAGGAATACTCATCATAATAACCAGAATGCTGAGGGTGAAGAGACACGACTTATAGAAGTTCATCTTGAAGAAGTATCTGAATGCAGGATTCACCTGGTAAAGGACTAGAAACATGATGAACAGACAAGTAAATGGGTAGTGAAGGAGCAACAGCTCCATCCTTCCAGCCCGGAGTCAATGAGCAGAGTGTTGCACAGAGCAGTAAATGGGTCACGAGCACCCGATGTTGTGGAGCAGAGCTTAGATTTGCTTCATCAGCTACACGTGGGTGGCATGAAGCTGGAATGAGATTCGGGACCAATGATGTTTCAGAAAGGCTATGTTCACAGCTCAGAGCCAAACTAACCATGGAAAGCCGGTTTAGCAAGGGCTCCCCGGCTGCACTGTGTACAGGAGCTGGCAGGCAAGCAGGGCAAATACGCAATAGCAAGGTTGTGTGCAGGGGTGTGTGGCTCTGGGCCGGTGGAGCAATGGCTGCTTGGAGACACAGCCCTGATTCAGGGACCCTGAGCACAGGAACCCTGAGAACTTCCAAGAAAATCTTTAACGGGAGGGAGCAGGATGGGTTGGACAGCACAGACGCCATGGCCATCCCATTCTCTGTACAAGTGTTGAGCTTCACCAAGAAGTGAGCTGACTGCAAGATGCCCAGGAAATCAGAAATTAGTGTGATGGAGGAAAGAGAAAAAACAGTGATCCTATCAGCCATATCCTGCTCACACATTTAGGCACCAGAGGGACCAAGCTGGGCAAGCAGACATTCCTTAAATAGAGTGGGAAAAGTGGCAAAACTGCCGTGTGTCTAGACAAAAAGATAAACAAAGCAAGAGCATTCCTGATGTTTTCCTGGTCAGAGGCAGATGCATGTTTAGACAGCATCCGGATACCTAAGAAGAAAATCAGGAAAACACAAGTATAACCTGGGAATGCTCCAGTTTCATTTCACCTCCTAAAAACACTGCAAGAAATGGATCTTTGCAACAAGTACAATGACTAGGCTGGAAAAGAAAAGCTTCATATTTCATCATCTGCACAACAGGCCTTGCCCAAGCAGCTAGCACTTAAGAGGAGTAACAATATTAAATTCTAGCCAGGACCGAAAGCTCCATCATCTTTGAAAGGTCATGGAGAACGGAAGAGGTGTCTGAGGACTGGAGGAAAGCCAGCGTCACTCCAGATGTCAAAAAGGGCAAGAAGGAGACAGGAAACTACAGGCCAGTCAGCCTCACCTCCATCCCTGGAAAGGTGATGGAACAGCTCATTCTGGACATCATCTCAAAGCATGTGGAGGAAAAGAAGGTTATCAGGAGTAGTGAACATGGATTCACCAAGAGGAAATCATGTTTGACCAACCTGACAACCTTCTATGATGGTATGACTGGCTGGATAGGTGAGGGGAGAGCAGTGGACGCTGTCTGCCTTGACTTCAGCAAGGCTTTTGGCACCGTCCCTCACAACATCCTCATAGGCAAGCTCAGGAAGTGCCGCTGGATAAATGCACGGTGAGATGGATCGAGAACTGGCTGGATGGCAGAGCCCAGAGGGTTGTGATCAACAGTGCACAGTCTGGTTTAGGCCTGTTATCAGTGGCGTTCCCAGGGGTCAGTACTGGGTCCAGTCCTGTTCAACCTGTTCATCAATGACCTGGATGAAGAGGCTGAGTGCACCCTCAGCAAGTTTGCTGGTACCAAACCGGGAGGAAAGGCTGACACACCAGAGGCTGCGCTGCCGTCCAGCGAGACCTGGACAGGCTGGAGAGTTGAGTGGAGAGGAACCTCAAGAAGTTCAACAAGTGCAGGGTCGTGCACCTGGGGAGGAACAACCCCAGGCACCAGCGCAGGTTGGGGGCTGACCTGCTGGAAAGCAGCATTGTGGAGAAGAACCTTGGAGTCTTGTTGGGCAACAGTTTAATCATGAGCCAACCCACTCCTAGGGCAAGCTTGCATGCTTTCTTCCTTCTAAACGTGTCCAGGATTATGTTTGTCAGCCTACGCAGCCCCAGCATCACTCCCCAACCCTGGCCAGGTGCTGGCAGAAGTCGATGTCTGTGCCTCTTCTTTTTCTCTGAGGATCTCATGGCCACTCTTCCCATTTTGGGGGTGATAAGGAGGAGATTATTGTTGAGTGTTTGTTGGAACTAAATCCTGTGCTGGTCCCTTTCTCTGAGGAATGTTTCCCATTGCCACATGACACAGGAGTGTGGGTCAGTGACTTCAGCAAGAAATACCTTATTTCATTAAGAATATACAGGTTCTTGAATCTGCTTTGTCCAATATCCTCATACAAAACCTACCACCATCCTCACCTCACATTATTGCACCTTTTTCAAAGTGCAAGGAACATTCTTGCCACAGCTCAGAATTGCAATTTATTGACTGATAATAGTAACACAGCAAACTACAGAGGAAGAAGAAAGGGAGTTTGATCCCTTTCAAGAAAAGATATCGAGGGGACATAGTTGGAGTATGACTAGATTAGCTTTTACTTTCTTGTACGTTAAGACTGTTCTTTGCCAGGACAGATCCTGGCAGCTCCACAGCCCAGGGCTCATGCCAGGCTGCAGGAAGAGTCTGACACAGGTTTCTGTCACACCCAATGGTGCCTCGGACATTCTGGACTAAGGGCAAAAAATTATGAGAAAACAGCTTTATTTGATGTGGACACTTTCTTCATTCCATATTTAAGCAAAACCTGAAACGGCATTTAAACAAGCCTATTTGGGGCGCATGACAGCTATTGCTGCTTCACTCAAAGGCACCATGAAATTAGTAGATTTTCTCTGGAAACTGATGTACATTTAAAAAAACCCCACAAAACAAACAAACAAACAAACCCCCAAACCACAAAAAACCCCAAAAACCAACCAAACAAAAACCCCAAAAAACACACACACACAAAAAACCCCAAACAAACAAAAAGGGAGAGCAAGAATAAGCACTCATTCCAATTCCATTCCAGTGCTCTTTCTGTGTAGGTTAGAAACTTTTAATGGAGGGTCCAAAATCTGTTTTTGACAGTAAAGCTTACTGAAACACAGTGTATATGAAATTGCCTAAGCTAGCAGTTGGTTTGATTGGGAGTTATTCTCTGGATAACTTATTTTGCTTTGTTTTGTGATACTGGATAATTTTCACAGATCTGAGGCATCTTTTCATGAAGTTCTTTTATCGCTGGATTCCATCTCACTGGAACAGTTTGCATGAAAAGGCTTCATGCAAACTGAATTGAACAAACGACAGCAACCATGTCCAAACATTTCAGGCAGTAAAAGCATACACACAGTAAAAAAAAGAAAAATCGTCTCAGCAGCTTCCGAAGTCCAAACTTCTGGGGAATCCTCAACATTCAGTGTCAAAAGTCACCAGATGCTTCTTCTACAGGACACAAAAAGCAATGTGTTAACAAAAGAGAAAAGGACACGCTATAGCTCCCTGTTATCTCGTGTGATTTATTTCCACAGGTTAGGCTGGGAAAGAGGGACTGATAACTCTGGTATTAGTCCTGATTGCTCTAAAGACCTTGGGGGATCCCTCCTTGACTACAAGATCCTACAGGTCTCACTTTTTCTGGCACCATGAAGATGGCATTAGCACAACTGTGCCCTGCCACACTTTCAAGCTGATGATCCTGTAGCCCTGTGGAGAATATAAGGAGCCATCCTCAAGGAAAGTGGGACCTGGCTACAGATGGAGTCGTCTGAGCTCTTAATTAATGATTGCTGTTAGCTGCACAGATTTGCTCTTTCTCACAGCCTGGGTATCACCATGAGAGCATGGCAAGGCCTGACTGCCAGAGCAAAGGAAAGATGGTGTTTCGTTAGGAAAAGGCATGGCCCTAGGGCACTGATCAGCCCACCTTTCTCAGGGGAGACTCACTCTTTCCTACATCTTCCCAGGGATTTCAGAGAGCGTTTTGGAAGAAAAGCCTTAAACCTCAAGAGTTTTACAAGTCCCGAAGGCAGCTGAGAGAAATACTTTAAATAGAGGCAAAAACTTTCCTAGCAGAAATCAAACACCACAGTTCTTTCCAGAAAGTGGAAATCTCTATTCAAGCCCAGAGCTGCCTTTGGCCTGACGGGGATGTGCTGACAGCCTGCTCAGAGCTCTGCAAAAGACAAACCAGCCACCTCGACAGAAAGACCAGCCTCCCCTATCCCTTCCCATGCACAAAAGCATGGGCATCAACAGTGAAGAGCTAAACTGAAAAGTCTGTTAATCAGAAAACGCCCAGAGCAGTGCACTGTGCTGGGCCTTGCAATACCAATGTCAGAAAATCCGCATGTTGCAGGAGCTACTCACAGTGGACCAGACAAAAAAGGAGTAACATGTATTAGATGGGTACCTGGTGTGATGTTCAGACCAGGCAGCTCTGTTTATCTGGTTATCTCACATGTTATATTTGCAGGCAAGACCTCTCTGCTATTTGAAGCTCATACCTTGCTCTGTAATATCCTCGATCCTCTTTGACTTCCAGGCTCTCAGGTCCAGCTTTGGGATCTGGCTGCAGCTCACGAAGCCACAGGGGTATCTGTTAGCCTGGAATATATGTCTTGGTACTTTAGAGATGTGGGTGTTATCACATATTATTCGTGACAAGGAGATTTTGGCCAGTGCAGAGCGCTGCTGAGGAGTGAAAACCCCTCTGTTCTCCCACCAAAACCTGCAGGAGAAGGGAGAAAACACAACAGATTTTTGCCTTCTGGTTTCTTCACGTTCAAGACTCCTGTAACATTATTTCTCAATAACACGTTTCTTTTGCCAAGAGCAAATTTAAATTTCTGTTATTTAAATCAAGAGCCCTGACTCACCAGCTGGATTATTTAACTTGCTTTTCTGCCATGGACATATAATAAAGATGCAATTGAATTAAAGCTTTGCCCGGTGTTTCCTCAAATGAGGCACAGGCACTCTCAAACAGAAAAGTCCACACATACTGAACACAGACTGTGGTTACATCCACACGATTGCTGTGCTGGAACCAGCCCTATAATTATTGTCTTAAAAAAAAAAAAAAAAAGAGGGTTGTTACATCCTGCTATGAGAAGAGGATTTCTAGATGCTCAGTAGACTGTTTGCCTTTAAGTTCCTGATGCTGGGGTTTGAGCTTACATTACTTCTGGGCAGAAAAGTTTCTCAGAAACACTGGTCATGATCCCATTTTCAGCCAATTTTGCTAGCAAGTACAGGGACTTTGATTCAGAAATGCAGCTTAAAATGGGACACATAACTCATTTCTGCACCTGATGCCTCTGAGTAACTTGGAGGAGGAGGAGGAGGAGGCTTCAGGTGTGTTGAAAGCTCAAATGACTTTGTGAATTTGGCTGGAAAGCACAAACACTGCTATATGTCAGACCGCGGGGTTCCAGCTCAGAACTGGGATGGAAAGGAAAAATAGTGAAAAATCATCTCTAAGATCCCTGACAAGTGCATAAGACACTGTGATGGTGCAAAGCTGTGTACTGCAAACTCAGGAGATGGGAAGGTGGGGAGATGTTTGGCTCTTGTGGGGCACAGCAGCCCAGAAGGAGCGGTCCCATGAAAAGGACAGGGATGCTCCCAGTGCCGGGGAAGCAGCTTGGGCTGAGCTGGGACTTAACCAAGAGAGGACAAGTAATTTCTTTTACTCCCTGCAAAGCCTGGAATTGTGTTAGTCCTTCAGCAGTCCGGTCTGCAGGCAAATTTTTAAAACTCCCCAGAGCACAAACCACCACATCAACAGATGTTGAGCATCTACCGTTAGCGTGAGCCATTTAGGCTGATTAAACCTGACAATTTTTTTTCCTAATTAGTGAAGTCAATCTATCTAGATCCTTGTATTTTCCACCTTTAGAGCTGTACCTGTTTTTCTTGTTAAGGTATTTATATGTTTCCCTTTGCTGGAGTGAGCTGCTGCTTGAACACACAGTAACATGGGTCTCCTTGAAACCACTTATCTGAAGGAGGAAAAGAGCTCAAACATTCACACTGAGTGTGAACCATCAGCATGGAGAGGGACAATCCAATTTGCACAAGTAGTGATTGGCAGTGAATGGGCTGAGAGTAAAAACACTTGGCTGGAAAGGGATCTTAGCCTAGGATCTCAACCATCATCTCGCCAGGCAATAAGAACATCACCAGAAAGAAACATTTGGAGGAGTAATGAAAAAAAAAAAAGCAACAAACAACTGGAACAGTTTCCAAATCTGCATAGAGAAATCTGCAGAAACTGCAGTCTCCCTCTGTCCTTTGGGGTTTGAATATCCAGCTCCTCTCTTACCTGTCCCCATCACGAACGTTCCTGAACTGGGTGCCAATGAGACAAGCCATGAGTGGCCCAACTCTGCCTCCAGTCACAAAGGGCTCTGCCAGCGCCCCAATCCAAATGTCAATGTTCTTTGGTGTCCCGTACAGCTGTATGAACTTCTTTGCCAGACCGTGATTCCTCAACACTTTAGCAAGTGCCTTCAATCCAGAAGGTTGTGAGAGCCCACAGAATTGTCTCCAGGAGTTATAACCTGCAAGTGGTTGGGTATCAGAGCAGACATCATTAATGGGGAGAATTCAGAGAAAAATATACAGGATATGGCGTCTGGATGACACCACTATCAAAAAATTCAAGGAGACTGAGAATTTGCTCTGTCAGAAAAAGGATTGGGGAGCTTTTTTGATCTTGCTACACCATCATCACCTTCACAGGTTGTCTAACATCAAGGAGTGCAGTAGCACTTGAGGGCAGGCTGAGACCCAAAGGAGCTGAACACAAATTCACACTAGAAATACACATCAGTTCCAGTGCAGCAGATGAGCAGACCAAGCTATAAATTCAGGATTTGTGGTTGCGGTCAGGTTCTGCACAACGGTGTTCCTAGGTAAGGCACGGGAAAAATCACAACATTCTGCTGCAGCACAGGCAGAGCAACTGGTGAGCTGACCATACACCTGGGTGTACAGCAAAGCCTCTGTCAGGGCTTAAAACCTGTGAACCCAGCACACTTTTCATCACAGTTTCCAAGTGAGCACTATTGCATCTCCCAGAACGCTACTGATTCAGCAGCTTCAGGCACTTACATCAGCCTAATGACACTGTTGGGCCATGACACACCCAGGAGCCAGTTGTAAAGTCCTATCAACAATCTATTTCTCAAGACCAACTTGCAATGCCATTACACTGGTTTTGCATCTTGCAGAGCCCTGAGAGTGGTTCTGACATGCTTTTCTTTCTGGGACACAGTCTTTACAGAGAAATTATGATGAGATTTTTCCTCACATATTGCGTTCTGCCCTTCCAGTCACATGTGGCTGGGCTGGACAACTACAGATGCTTGGAGAGAAGCCACAGAGGACTTCTGGCCCTACTTCCACTCTTGCAGACTTGTTGCTGAACTATTTTCCCAGTTTCGCCATTTGAACAACAATGCAAATGAGCCAGTTACTCATCACTTGACACCTGTGCAAATACCCCGTGTTCTTCTGGCCGTGTGCCTCCGTGTGTCTCCTTCAGCTCCACCCAAGCTCTGACTTCATTGCTCAACCTCCCATCCCCTTACCTATGGTTCTACAGAAATGACGAAACAGTTTGGGAAAGAGTAATTTCAGCCAAGCATGGGCTGGAGATGTTTCTCCATGTTCAATCACAAGAGTGCCTGATTTCCACTTGTTTTTCTTTCGAAGATCTGCTCCCACAGCCAACTTACCTGGAAGGCCATGATCTCTGCAACGCTGCATGTTAAGTGCAGGTAAATCAAACCCAATCCTTTCAACCTGCTCAAACATCCGCTCCCGGAGCTCATCCACCACCATTTGCTGCTGTGTCATCAGCTTGGCCTGATTGGCCATCAGGCTCCGGAGAAAGGGGTCAATACCACCTGCAACGGGTACACAAGGAGTTGTGAGCAGTGCAGGTGGCACGTGGGTGTGTTAGAGGCTCAGAAGAGCAGAATGCAGCCTGTATTTAATTATGTGTCTACTACGAGAGAATCAATTTTCCTGCACTTAAAGAATTAAAAAGAAAATACTTTGAATAACTTTCTTAGAGTCTACAGTAATTAAGCAATCAGACTGCACGCTTCATGATAAGGTGGATCGCATTTGGCTGCAGAGAACAGCTCTGTTGGGAAAAAATCTGGCTAGTAGTAAAGGTCATTTGATGTAAATTGCTTTTAAGTTTGGTTGAAGCAGGAGCTCATCCAGAGAGGGCAGAAAAGGCTGAATGAAATAAACTTACACTGTAGAGGTGCAAGAAAGGCTTTACCTTCCTTAATGATCCTCCAGACAGCAAAGAAGGCATTTCTGAGTTGAATTTTGGGACCTATGGGCTTGTAATTTTGATTTAAGCGGTCAACAGTTGGGGGAACGGAAGCATGACCAAAACGAAAAGCCAAGGTGAAGACATTGGATATTCGAGGATCCGCAGACTCATTGTAGCCTCGGTAGTGAGGGATCAATCTCTGGAAACTGTTTCCCAACAGAAGAGGCAGGTAGTCCCTGTAGGTTATAATCTAGGAGGAAACAAGGAAAGCGTGAATCATTAAGTGCTTGGCCATCAATTTCTTTTGAAGCGAAGTTATTGTTTGTGTCTCAGACTACAGGAGCTGCTACCCTGAACTTCTTCGGTGGGATTTATGTAGGAGATTTTGCTAGAACAGATGGGGAGCAGAAAGACTGTCCAGGGCCAACCTTCCTTTCACCTCATCAGACCTTCACCCAGATGCTCAGGCAGTCTGGTGAGGACCCTTTATGGCACTGTTGAGTGACATTCTTCTTTCTTCAGCTCCATGGCCTTGGTTCAGAGCCTTTTTCCACACCTGGCCACTGTGCCACGCCACAGGTGGTGCAGGTCCAGGTACAGACACAGGCACCATAGGCCACTGCCTGGGCTTCTGGTTTCTCCTGCCATGTGTGGTGGGATGTCTACACTCTCTAGCAGTGATGAGCTTTGCATGACCATGCTGCAATTTGCGTGAGTTTGAAAAGTGGACAGAACTGCTCCAGCAACATCAGGATGCACAGACGCTGCTCCTGCCTGACCCACGCTCATCCTTGGTTTGTGCACCAGGATCCTCTGCCCTTTGGGGCTGAGGACTTGGCACTCAGGTATCCCCAGACATGTTCCTCCTTGCCTCAACTGCTTGGCAGGTCAGAGCAAATTGAAAACCCGCCAGACAAACCCAGATATTCCCTCCTTGTCCTATTGGTAGAGACCATTCCCGTCAGCCAGGTAGAGCTGCATTTCCTCCTGTCTTCCACCCTACATGCTTCAGATGACAAAGTCAACAGTGTTGGCACAGATGATATCACCACCTACGGGCAGCTTTGTTAGTACTCCCACGGTAGAGGTTTCCAACCCTGATCTCATGTCTCTTTGAGATCTTGAGGAGGCTGCAGAATGTAATTTATAGAATTAAGTTCTTTGTCAGTAGGTGAAAATGTCTTAATTGTCTGAAAATTGCAAGAAGATGAAAACATTGATCTAAACATGATGAGGGAGACAATGCTTTTAGTACAATTGTTTGAGTCTCTCCATATTGGCTTACTCAACATGTTTATTCAGCAGCACTATAATATTTAAACTGATAGTATTAAAAACTTGGCTTTTGATATTCCTGCGCTTTTTGTTTGTTGAGCCAGCTCAGAAGATGAGTTTCCAATTAGGTTTGACTAAGCTCTGCCTTTGTAAACCCCATGTCTTCTCCTCTCATAGGAGCCACCTTTTCTGCTGGCAGTGAAACCTCATCTGGCTTTGAAGTTGGTCCTGCTCCAAACCAGAGGATGGACAAGAGACCCTGAGAGATCCCTTCCAAGCACAGAAATATTTCTGTGCCCCTAGGATCTCATTCAGGGTGAAGTCTGCAATGCAGCACAGTTCAGAGATGCTATTTGTCCCAAAGCAATAAGGACAGAGAAATGTCATGGCTGGTTACATGCACCAGCACATGGTGTTTCTTGAGGAGTCTCACAACCCAGAGGAATTTTAATCCAGACCTCCAGTACCATTTTTACCTTTCTAACCCCGGTTAGAAAAACTTTTTACTCTGAATTTTCTGTCCCCACGTTTCTCAAACAAAAATGTGCAGATAATAAAACAATTCGGAAATTTAGTAGTAGAGGAACATCAAAGGTTCAGTGGGATCCCTCTGTGCTTATTATTTCAGATATCTTCACGTGATTTTGCTTTGGATGAAAGGGATGGGTGGAAAGAATTTGGCCATTTGCACCCCAAAATACTGCACCCTTTGGACCCCCCACACTAACAAAGCCCATCACATTGATTCTGTGAGGCTGCAAGACCAGGCAGCAGAGCCAGGAGATACAACGTGGTGGCTGGTACCTGGATCATGGCACCCAGGATCTTCCGTGCCTCCTGGTAGAGCTTCTCTCCATTCCAGTGGGGATTTAGTGTCTTCAGCCCCCTAGCCAGGCGGTTGTGCTCCCGCACAAAAAGCGTGTGCATGCACGCCAGCTCCAGCATCTCGTTCGCTCGAGAATCACCTAGGAGTACCACAAGTGAGCAGAATTGTACTGCCAGTGACCTCCCTGGGCTTGGTCGCTTCCCACTGAAAGAAGGCAAATGTCAGATTGGGAAACATGCAGGGAGAAATTTTCAGATGTCTGGATATCTGCATTGTGAAGAAAATAGGTAAGAAAAACACAATAGGAGAAGGAAACCAGGGTCTGGGCCCCGAGGGTTGGAAAGCACCAGTGAAAAGTCAAATTTCTGCTGAGGTAGCAAAAGCCGACGTGCCACCATGGTTGGGCTCAGCATCACAGAGAGAGGAGGAAGGGTTTTTTCAAGTAAGGGCTAGGAGCATTAACTTAAGAAGCTAAATACAAGTAGGTGTTCTCCCAACTCCCATATCTGTCTCACACCTCAGGAGAGAAATGAAAATGGGCAGAGGGAAGTGAGGACGGCCAAGGGAGCTCTGTAAGTCCCTTCCTTCCCATCCTTCAAACCAGCTGAACCCTTGGCCAAAGCAAGGTGACAGTCGCAGTCGAGCTCTCTGGTGGGTAAAAGTAAAAGGAAAATGAGTCACAACTTGAAGGAATAAATTACAAATGGCCTCACAATGAAATATTAAATCCTTCTTCAAGCATCTAGAGCAGGAAACCCAAGAGCAAGCAGGTGAAGAGAGTATAAAGAGGCACTCAGAGAAAAGTAAATATATTGTATTTATCTCCCTAGTCCCATAGTAAATAGAGGGATTTGCTCTCGCGTTCCGCACAGAGCCCTTTTCATTTACTGTCAAAGGACATCTGTAAGTGACTGTGGAAGAAGAAACAAAAGCAGCACTGTGAGGTTTCCTTGAGCAGATGGCATTTACCAAGGGCTTCCAAAGGAGCTCCAGCAGGAAATCACTGAATCCTGTCAGGCAACCGCAAACGTCAAATTTCCCCAGTTCTCAGGGACCAGAAAAGTCACAAATAAGACACAGAATTTTCAAAGGAGCTTCCGAGCCAGCCTGAACCATTCACTATAAATTCACTGATGGTTATGTACCCAGAAATGGAACGGCAACTGCTCTGGTAGCCCCTGAGCCGCAGGGTCTTGGAGGCTGGGGGCCCACCCTGGGAAGCACCCAACACGTTGGCCTGTCCTGCTCCTCACTGGGCACCTGCCTTTGGCCACAGGTTCTGCGTGACCTTAGAATCACAGAGTGGAATCACAGAACAGTTTGGGTGGGAGGGACCTTCCCAGCTCCCCCAGTGCCCCCCCTGCCATGAGCAGGGACATCTGCACCAGCTCAGGTTGCTCAGAGCCCCGTCCAGCCTGGCCTGGGATGTCTCCAGGGATGGTTCATCCACCACCTCTCTGGCCAACCTGGGCCAGGCTCTCACCACCCTCAGGGGCAACAATTCCTTCCTCATGTCCAGCCTGAATCTCCCTCCTTTAGTTTAAAACCATCACACCTCATCCTATCGCAACAGGCCTTGCTCAAAAGTCCGTCCCCATCTTTCTTATTGGTCCCTTTTAAGTCCGGAAAGGCCGCACTAAGGTCTCCCCGGAGCTTCTCTTCTCCAGCTGAACCCCCCAGCTCTCCCAGCCTGTCCTCCCAGCAGAGCTGTTCCAGCCTCGGGTCATTTCTGGGGCTCCTCTGGCCCCTCTCCAGCAGGTCCATGTGTGTCCTGTGCTGTCCCCAGAGCTGGCCCAGCCCTGCAGGGGGGTCTCACAGAGCGGGGCAGAGGGGCAGGATCCCCCCCCGACCTGCTGGTCACACTGCTGGGGATGCAGCCCAGGGTACCATTGGCCTTTGGGCTGTGAGCACACATTGCTGGCTTGATCTTCACCAAGGAGAGACCTGGAGAAGCAGCTGCAGACACAGAGCAATGGATGATGTAGACAAACAGGTATGAGAGGCCAGAGGAAATGTAAAACACCAAAAGATCTTCTAAGGCACTGGGGCACGACACCAAGCAGAGCTCTCCCACTGGTCCCACCACCAGGTCCTGTTGATATCCAAGGACCATGAGGATGTTGTTCAGAGGAGCTTGGGGCAGATATGTGGGGGGCCAAGGGAATAGAAATCAGCTCCACAGCTGATGAGATCTTTTGTGCCCTCAAGCTTTCTCCTGCAGTGCTGTGAGCAGCCCAGTGTGGCTGGAGCCAGCAGGAGTCAGCCAGGAGGTCCTGCTAACTGAAGAACCAGGGAGTGAGACACTCATTCACAAGCTGTATCAGAAATATCCTTCTCTGAGGTCCTGCAGGGCTGCGATAACCTCCTGGTCCTCACTGGCAGGGACCGGGGGGACGGGAGCAATGGTCAGGGGTCCGGGGGTCAGTCATTTTGGCCGCTGTGTGTGGAGGACAGGAGAAGACAGTCAAGAGCAGGAGAGGGGAAGGTTGTGGTGGCTGTGCGGTGTTTTGGCTGGACAGGAGGCGTGGCTTTGGACAGGACAAAAGGAGTTAGTTTGGGTTGAAGAAGTGGCCAAGAGGATACCAAAGAGTGACAAAGGATAAATGGAGCACAAGGCTGCCTTGATGGGCTGAAGGCCTGTGCTTGGCCAGCGTGCTGCCAGTGCACCCCCTGCCCTCAGTGGTGGGGACACATCTTAAAAGGTCAGCTTGGTCTGCAGCTGGTCTCATTCTTGGTCTAGCTGGGATGTGAGCTCCTTTCACAGTGCAGCAGACACACTGATGTGCAGCAGCACAGGGAAATGCCTCATGGAGATAACCCAGCCCAACACCAACAGACAGGTACCTGTCCTGATGGGAGAGAGAGATGCCAAGTGACAAACATGGACAAGCTGCTGCCTTTGGGCCAGTCTGCTATTGCTGTGTGTGCTCAGCTCTGTCATGGCTCTGGTTCCAAGGTCACCTCTGGCAGCCTGATGTGCTCTCTGCGCCCTACACTAGAGCTGCTGGGCACAGAAGGGACAGATTCACTCCAGGCATATCGTCACGAAGAAGACTTGGAGACGGTGAAGACCTTTCTCCTCCCTAGCACAGTCTGTCTCAGACTTTCGTGATCATAGAGTCATAGAATCAGGGAATCATTTTGGTTGGCAAAGACCCTCAAGATCATCAAGTCCAACCATAACCCACCCCTGGCACTGCCCCATGTCCCTGAGAACCTCATGTCCGTCTGTCCAACCCCTCCAGGGATGGTGACTCCACCACTGCCCTGGGCAGCCTGTTCCAATGCCTCACAGCCCTTGGGGGAAGAAATTGTTCCCCAGATCCAACCTCAACCTCCCCTGGCGCAACTTGAGGCCGTTTCCTCTGGTCCTGGCGCTTGTTCCTGGGGAGCAGAGCCCGACCCCCCTGGCTCCAAGCTCCTTTCAGGCAGTTCAGAGATCAGAAGGTCTCCCCTCAGCTCCTGTTCTCCAGCTGAACCCCCAGCTCCCTCAGCCGCTCCCATCACACTTGTGCTCCAGCCCCTCATCAGCTCCATTCCCTTCTCTGAATTATGTTTTGTTATGCTCCATTTTCTACTTAAATAAGAAAGCCAAACAATTCAATAAATGAATCGGAGCTGGTGGAATACTTCTGCTCTGGATTTCAGGGTTAGAGGTGCCATCACCCAACTTACCTGCAAGAAAGCAAGGGATGTTGGCTCCCCTGCTGACTATAAGACACGGATCCTTCTGCATGCTGCCAAAGGGCATATATGCCTTCCCCCTGTCAGTGAAATTCTGGTTCACAGCCAGCAAGCCCAACTGGTTGCTCCGATCCCTCAGTTTGTTGGCCAAAGGCACTTCACTGCCGTACACCATGCTGCCATCCAGAAAGGAGGTGAGCGCATTGATCTGATCACGAATGGCTCTGCCGCTGGTGCAGGCAGGAGCTGAGCGGAAGAAAGGAAGGCAATCTTTCGTGTTTTTAATCCGTGGGTCATTGGGTGGGATCTGCAGAAAGATAAAAGAATAATTAATCACCAGTTCAGGGGTGCTGAAACTCTGCACTGTGATACTACAGCCTTAAGAAAAGCCAGGCAGGAGCCATCTCAAAGACAGTCCCTGTGCTATATAGCATGGAGATCAGTCATAAATTCCTGATATGAAGGGTCAGATTGACAGCAAAGATGCTATTTCAGGCATCAAAGTCCCAAATGTGTATGAAAGCATGGAGATGCCTAGATTTCCATAAAGTCCTATGGATACCTAAACTTTTCCCCTTGAACATACCAGATTAGCTCTTAGAAGCTCATGTTGGAATCTAGTGCTCATATCTATGTTACCGAGAGCTGTCATCCACAACTTGTGTCCCTGCCTGCCTTCTGAAATGCTTGTTGGGCAAATATTCAGTGATGCTCCATCCCTTCACAGTTTTCCTTGCAAGGACATACGGGTACATGGGAGAGCCAGGGCTGCAGCACAGCTTCAAAGGCAGGAGAGCTGCAGGGTGGATGTGCACATCACCAAGCATTTACTGGAGCTTTACTGCAATGTGAGTGCCAGACTAATGTCTTAGCTGCTATGGAGATGCTCATCACTTCCTTACCCTGTTCACTGCTGAGCATTTAAACATCAAACAGGCATGGATTTGCTGGGGTATTGACACCCATCAACTCCTGTTTCTATAACTCAGGTATCACCCATGTTGCCTGTGCAGCACACCTCCGAAGAAAAGCCATATCACGGAACCACAGCACCCCAGGCTGGTTGGGTTGCAGGACCTCTGCGGATCCCCAGCCCAGCCCTGCTCACGCAGGGTCACCAGAGCAGATCACACAGGTCGGGCCAGGCGGGTTTGAATGTCTCCAGAGAAGGAGACTCCACACCCGCTCTGGGCAGCCTGCTCCAGGCTCTGGCACCTCCCAGCAAACAAGTTTCTCCTCATGTTCACATGGAATCTCCACTGAGAGAGGGAATTGAGGGAAGGGATTGAGGGAATCTCCATTGAGGCAGATGGGTAAACGGTTGAAAATGGGGGAAAGTCTGTCCCTGACATCTGAGGACAGTCCCTGGGACCCAGCACCACCACCTTATGGGGAGCAGTCCGACCCCCTTGGCCTACTCTGGAGGACATCCCTCCATGGCCAAGGACCAGGAGAGCCACCAGTTTCTCCTGTCCCGCCCTGCCCTGCAGAAGAAGGCTGGCTGTACCTTGATGGGAAAGCAAGGGGGCTGCTTGGCACAGCTGGTGTGACAGTCCACCCCGCCACTGAAGGTGACTCTAGCTGGGGTGTCCGGACTGAAATCCAGGTCGTGGTCAATAAACTGGCCCCACAGCATGAACATGAGGGACCTCTGCTGGTCCATCCTGAGCTGCCTGGTGGGGAAGCGGACGATCTCGTTTGACACTTTTCGCACCTGCGGGGGATGAAGGCAGAGCACGCGTGTTAGGAAATGACTTGTACAAATGGGTGCATCAGTTCGTAGGGTCATCAGCAAAAATTCATAAGTCACTAATTCTTTATACTTCACAGCAAACCCCCAAATCTCTGTCTGTGTTGGAAGGTGTTACTGAGACCCCCTCTGCTGAGCACTGTGCAGTTCTGACTCCAGACAGATTTCTGAGCCTCCAGGCCAAGAGCATCCCTTGACGAACACATGGAAGCAGCTAAGCAAGAGCCATACTGAATAATCTGGGAAAGGGAGGCAAAAGATTTTAAAAGACTGCTTTGAAATAGAAGAATGAAAAAAAAAAAAAAGTCGTCTTTGGGAATTTCTGAAGGTTTTCTCAGTAAATTCCTTCTGCTTACTAGCATTTGTATAATTCTTCACAGTTCCAATGTTTCTTGGCCAGCTACACTTTGCATCACCAGGACACTCTCCCAAAGCCCTTTTCCCTTCTCATCCCTCTCCCATCCATCTCAATTCCTCCACCAGTTTATTCCTTCATGTTTTATGACAGAAAAAGTGGTCAAAACTCTGCTCAAGCCCTGACACTGTGCTGTAGAACAGAGTTAGGAAGTACAGTAAAAGCACAAGTGGAATGCACAGAACACGGAAATTTACAGTACTACTCATTAGCTCTACTCATTAGCACCAAGCCCAAGGGATCAGAAGCCTCGTCAAATTGTCCTTGCTCCCCTCCAGGTTCCATAAGAGCCACACAGATCCCCCCACCCACAGACCCACACACAGAATTTCTAGCTGGATATTTTTTATTCTGGGGATTCACTTATTTTATCCTCTTGCATATTGCTTTTCAGGAGGTAATTCAGGTGACAACCAGCTACCACAAACCAAAACAAAAAAAGGTGAGTAAATTACTTTGGCTTAAAGGCACTTAATTTAAAACAATACATTGCGTCATTATTTCTTTATCCTGCACTTCTACAGTAATCAGATTGATTTCCCTTTGCTTTTCCTGCAAGCATGGGAGTTGGAAACCATTCCTGTTAGATCACTCTGGAGACTCTCATATGATCAACCTGAACCTGGTGAGCTTAAATTCCTCCTCCTGATCACCAGCTGGTGGATGTGCCCATTGACATCTGTGACCTACCCAAGGACGGGCAATCCCAAAGCCCTGACGCTGCATTTTCAGATGACTGAAACCATTACCAGTGGGAAGGGGAACCCAGATAAACGCTTTCCTTCTGTCCACCCGTGGGGGACTGACACGCCATCCTCGTATTCTGCTGGCAGCCATCTGACCAGGGCTCTGTTGGACGCTCCCAGCGATGGGTTTCTCCTGTCAGAGTGAATGGAAGGACAGTAAAGCATCTGTGTCATCAGGATCCTGGCAGGGCAAAGAGCTCGTGGATACAGATAGAGCCAGGAACCTTGGTATGGGATCCCACAACGATGTACAACAGTCAGGGAGCAGCTGCAGCCCTGTGACCCTGTGGGTTTGGTGTTGCCAAGTGCTATTAATAGCGATAAGCCTCAGGTTTAATAATAACAACAATAATTATAATACACACTAAGCCTCAGTTTCTCCCAGGCAAGAACTCAGGTTGCTGGTGACTCCTTGTGTCATCCAGCCTGAAGAAGAGCCCTCGACCTCAGACCATGGATGGAAAACCAAGGGGAAAGCTGAACATCAGAGAGAAGGGGCAGACACTCCTGTTCATTTTATGGTATTACCAGTGACCTTTAATAGAAATGGGGATTTGGATTGTGAGAGTTTCTATGCTGTAATTGGACTAAGTGGTTGCTATAGTTTGGTTAGACTATTAAAGCCTCAATTAGACTAATAATATATTTAATTTGAAGTGCATGTATAAGATGTTTTCTCTGGTTGCCCATCGTACATCATGGTGTAACACTGCCCAGGGCCAATCAAGGCAGGGACACAGAGCACAGGGCAGAGCTGAGCCCACCTTCTCCAGGGCTTCAGGTGTGATGGACCATCCTTATCCCAGAGCCCAGATCCTCCTCCCAAATGAAGCCACCGCTTTCTTAAAATGGAAGGAGGCTGGTTGCTCTCTTCCTGCTTCTTATGCAGACACCTGAAGGCTGAAGCATCCCCTGGGCAGACGTGTCCGAACTCCTTCCTCTGCCTCAGGCGCTCCCAGAAGATGCTCTGACTACCAGGTATTTGGAAATAGGGGAGGGATGGGGAATGCTCCTATGGTGTCCCTTTCTAAACACTCCATTTTTTGTCACAGCTTCTCTTTCATTCCACTGGGAAAGCTCTGAATATACTGAGAAATAGTTTTTATATCCCACATTACAGCCATGCCCCTCTCTCTCCCCAGCCATGGTACACGCACAAGGTGATCTCCCCCAGACCACGTGCCCAGATTTCCTCCTTGGCACAACATGGGGCATGGAGATGGCCAGATCATGCCCCAGTATGGATTTGGGTCAGGAAGCCCTTTGAGACCCCGCAAAGGAGCAGAGCCAGACAAAGCCCAGGAGAAAGCAGAAAGATGCAGCCTGATGGCAGAGAACCTGGGCTGGAGGGGCAGTCCCCAGAACAGAGCTGTCTGCATTTTGGCTAAAGAGCTACTTCATGTACAACACCAAGAACTCCCGAAGCAAGACTGGAATTAAAATCCTCACACATCTAGGAAACAACACTGTGGGGTGTAAAACCGTACAGAAGGCATCCTAAATGGATCATCCTTGGGGATATGGGTCTTGTTCTACTGATGGAGGATCCATCCATCCATCCATCCATCCATCCATCCATCCATCCATCCATCCTCCTGCTGGCACAGCCCCCTCACCTGTTGTTGCACTCGCCAGTGATCGTTCGGTAGCCGTGAGAAGCATCACAATTTATTTGCTTATACTGCTGGTCACATCCACTTGCCTTGAAAATCATCCCCAGCTGAGCCGGTGTGAGCAGGTCTGCCAGGTAACAACACAGAATGAACGTGCAGGAACGTACTGGCCCTGCTGGGCTTGCGGTGCCTCCCTGGCTCAGGAAAAAACTTTTCCTTCTAGTACCCTTGAAATGGTTCCTTATCACCTGGAAAGCACAGGGGTTGTCATTTAAGGTCTTCTCGCTCACGGATGTGCTGAGGGTGCTCTCTCAGAGCAGCAGATTGCTTTTTATGGTTTGGAAAGAATTAAACCTAACAAAGTTGTGGTCAGATCTTATTTATAATTATGTGTTAGGCCTGTGCAGCAGCAGAATCGTTTTCTAGCATTAGCTTTTTCCTTCTCCCCTCCCTTTTTATCTCCACCATAAACTGCGCACAGCTACAGCCATCCCAGTGCTGTGTTACAAGTGTTGTCCCCCTGTGAAGCGGCCACTGGTGTGTGTCACCACCGGGCAGACCTGCCTGCAGAAGACACCAGCAGGTGGCTGGGCAGCACAAGGGGACGCTGCCTTTGCATTTCCACCGTGCAGACGTCCCCATGCACGGGAGACAAGTGGCCCAGTTCAACCAGCAAAGCCTTCTTGGCTATCGCTGCTGGCACACCACGTCCTGAGCCCTTGGAGGTTCCCTGGTCACTGCTGCCACCAACAGCTGGGGTCACAGCATGGTGCAGAAGCCACTGCTGCCTCCTGGGCAGGTGGATGAGAGGTGGCGCTGGGTGACCTGCCATATCTCTGGATCGAAGCTGGAGCATCGCTCCTACATGGAGGGGCTGGAGCTCAGCCCTGCCTCCTTCTTCCAGCTCACCCCTCGCTGCAGCGATGCTGGAGCACCCAGTGACATGAGTCCTGGCCTGTCAGCATTTTGCTGCAATGCTGGGCATCCCTGGGAGTTCATCTCTATACGGCAGGACCCCTCCCCGTGCCTCCCTGAACTGTTCCTCTTGCCTGATTTGCCTTCTGCTCACAAAAACTGGTCCTGCTGGGAGGCCAGGAGTGCCGCCTCACGGAGGACACGGATCCATCAAGACACAGCTAAACTGTCCCGTCACGTTGCTCGGTTCTCATTCTCCGTTTGTGCCTTTCTCACAGCAGCCTGTTCCCCATGCAGAACAACCTGGCAGTGACTTTGGCCATTACTAGTCGAAGTCTGGCAGAAAAACTGCTTACATTGGGGCTGAGCTGTTGTGAGTCACATCCTCTGTGTTTGCTCATTGTCTACTCAAGCAAAAGAATATTACCTAGAAAAGCCCTACAAGCTTTGACCCATTGGTACATTAACCACTATATTACAGAAAGAACCAGGGAAGTGCACAACACACTTTCATTAACTAATAAACCCCCAAATATATTTTTTTTAAGATGGAAAGAGGGCACAGAAAAATAATTTGAATTTGCCTCACTGCAGTCACGTGGGAGGGATTTGGCCCATCACACCACCTTTCATTCCCTCCTCCCCAGGCCCACACAGCCCCCGTGACCGGGACCCAGACCCTTCTCCTCTGCTGTCCTCCCAGCAAAGTGACATCCCCACCTGTGACATTGAAGTCCCCCCTCACAGCCCATCGCAGCTTCTCCTTGAGCAGGGTCAGGGTGGTTTCCATGTAATCTGCAGCCCGAACGGCAGCTCGAGTCCCCGCAACCGGCTGTTTGAAATATCCCAGCAGCTCTGTCGGGGTCAAGGCATCATTCTGCAGGTGCTCCTTTATGCTGCAAGGGAGAATTAAAACAAAATCTGCAGGACTGGAAAGGGGCAGAGCCAAGAGTCCCGCAGGTTACACACCCCAATGTTGGTGTTGGGGGTTTGACCTTGGCTGGACACCGGGTGCCCACCCAGCCGCTCCATCGGCAGGATGGGGTGGGGGGAAATGAGATGGAAAAAAAATGGTGGGTCAAAATAAAGGCAGTTTAACAAAGAAAAAGCAAAGGCTGCAAGAAGAAGCAAAGGAAAACAGAAGATTTACTCTCTACTTCTCAGCAGCTGGCAATGTCCAGCCACTTTCTGAGAAGTAGGGTTCCAGTACATGTAGCGGTTGCTCCGGAAGACAAACATCGGAATAATGAATGCCATCCCTCCTTCTCCTTTCTCTTGGTTTTTATTACTGAGTAGACATAGAATGATAGAATCGTTTCAGTTGGAAAAGACCCTCAGGATCATTGAGTCCAACCATAACCCACCCCTGGCTCTGCCCCATGTCCTGAGAACCTCATCTCCATCTGTCCAACCCCTCCAGGGATGGTGACTCCAGCACTGCCCTGGGCAGCCTGTTCCAATGCCCCACAGCCCTTTGGGGAAGAAATTGTTCCCCAGATCCAACCTCAACCTCCCCTGGCGCAACTTGAGGCCGTTTCCTCTGGTCCTGGCGCTTGTTCCTGGGGAGCAGAGCCCGACCCCCCTGGCTCCAAGCTCCTTTCAGGCAGGTCAGAGATCAGAAGGTCTCCCCTCAGCTCCTGTTCTCCAGCTGAACCCCCAGCTCCCTCAGCCGCTCCCATCACACTTGTGCTCCAGCCCCTCACCAGCTCCGTTCCCTTCTCTCAACTCGCTCCAGCACCTCAAGGCCTTTCTTGGCGTGAGGGGCCCAAAACTGAACACAGGATTCAAGGTGCAGCCTCACCAGCACCAAGTACAGTGGCACATTCACTTCTCTAGTCCTGCTGGCCACACTATTCCTGATACACCATATGATATGGAATGTCCCTGTGGTCGGTTGGGTCAGCGGTCCTGGCTGTGTCCTCTCCCAAGATCTTGCCCATCCCAGCCCACTGGTGAGGGGGGATGTTGGAGACACAGCCCTGATGCCGTGGGGCTCAGCAGCAGCCAAAGCCCGTGTGTGTTCTCAGCACCTTCCTGGCTGCCGACACACAGCTCAGCACCGTGGGGGCTGCTCTGGGGAACGTTAACCCCTCCTCAGCCAGACCCAGCGCGGTCGGGCACCCCAGCTCCCCAGGCACGTTACTGAAGTGGGAGCACAGGCAGAATCATCTGTCTCCCCGCACCGCAGCTGGAAGGGACCGGGGCTGTTGCTGCCACCCTCAGCAGAGGAGCAGAGTGAGCTGCAGGAGGGAATCTAAAATAGCCCAGATCCACCGGCCAGAAGAGAAATGTGAGATCTTTATATCCTTGAGGCAACCAAACCTCACCCAACTGCTCTCCAACTCTCGAACACCTGCAGGTGCCAGTGTCCATCCAGAGGTCCCAAACATCCCCAAGTCACCCTGTCCCAATGCTGCTGGAGCCCCCTCTCAGATGACCCCAAGCTGGTGAGATGTTTCCAGGGACGACCGCTGAAGGAGGGGGTACATGGGCTGGTAGGAAGCCACATGCTCCCAAACCATGATGGTAAAAGCTAGGCTTTCCTGTCAGATCCCACAAAACGTCCTCACTGCAGCCTGCAGAGGTTTGCTCCCTCCGTAGGTGGTGAACCACTAGAAATCAGCAGGAGCCTTTGCTGGCTCCGGTTCTCCTTGGAAAGTCCCTGAGAAATGAAACACAGTCAAGAAATTCTGAGCTGGGAGGAACAGCAGGCACGGAGGAGGACAGAGTTACAGCTCTTAGTGACCCAACAGACTGCAGATGTGGGGCGAAAACAGGGCGAAGGCAGGTAAAATGCTGATTACAGCCCACCGTGCTCTGGAGGAGCTCGCACCCTCGCAAGGAAAAGCCGGCGATGCTGCAGCCCAGCCCCGGCGCTCACCGGTCCCGCGTGCGCTTGTAGGCTGCATCCACCAGCCGCTTGGCCTCGTCCGCGCTGCTCAGGAGGGACGTGTCCGACAGCTCCTGGGGCAGATCTCGGCAAGGGAAAGGGAAGAGCAGAGGTGAGAGAGCTGGACCCACCTGGGAGCATCCCTGCGCTGCGGTGGGTTCTCTTCACGCCTCCAGCACCCAGGGATATTGGCACGGCAGTGCTGGAAGCAATTGCTGCTGTTTGCTGTCTAGAGAGATTATCTGTATATGTATATGTATATATTCCTCACAGGAGTCTGAGAGAATCACTCCTAGGCATGGAAACGATGGAAATGGTGACTCCATCAGTGAAGGCTTCAAATAGGCACTGCGAGGGATGGAGGCATCATCCTCCGTGGTGTTTCACAGGACAGCAGTTGTTATTTCTTCAAGATATTTCGCAACCTCACTTAATGTGACTCATCTTATTGCTACGCCTCCAGCCATAGTTGCCTTCAGCGAGCCTGCAAGATACCACTGACTGCCACGGAAAGCATTAAGAGCCCGGTATTAGGAGCTCTCGTCTGCTTTTTTTTCTCATCACTGTCTTTACTCCCCCGCTTTTTATCCCAGGTTGGTTACAGCTACGTTGCCAATACACCTTATGGTGAGTTTGGATCCTTCCCCCAACCGAGCCAAGCTCATATGTATCCCCTACACCCCAGGGCACAAGGACACACACTTCCCCACTGCCTTCCCCAGTCCGACCTGCAGCCTCTGTGCCCTCACTGCTTCCCCTCCAGCTCGGGGGGCGCTCCCAAAAATGAACTGTGTCCCCATCGTCTGCTGGCTGCGAGTCACGGAACAGGAGGGGACAGCCCCTGGTGGGGTCCTCTGAGTGAAAGCGTTTTCCTACAGCTCCCTGGGAAGAAGAAAGCCTCAGAAATCAGCACAAATGGGATAAATATCTCCAAATTCTCCCCAGATTTTTTAAAATTTCTTCCCTAATCAACCCAGAGTTCACCTCTTTGACAATCTTGGTGAGGAAAATTATTTCCTGGACCACAATTTAAGACAAAATAAAGGTCAGGCATGTGCTTTCCATAAGCATTTTGCATCATAAATTAACAAGCAGAGGTCTCTGTATGTTTTGGGGCAGTGATTCAGGGCTGGCAAAGAGCTGAGTGTCTGCTCCATCCCCAAATTCCACAGCCCTGGTGGCCCTAATTCACCGAACACTGCAGAAGCTGAAGCAAGATCACTTCAAAAAGAGACAATAATTCATTCCTCCCTCTGAGAGCAGGAACCAGCTCCCCTAAGAAGAGGAGAGTTCACTTTTCAGTCTCCATAAATTAATAGCAGGGATGCAGTGAGGAGCTGCCGCTGGCGGCACCGCAGCCCCGGGGCTGAACCGCGTCTCCGGGAGAGGCGGCGCTCGCCGTTCTGCACGTGTGCGGGAGGGAGACGGCTGCACCCGGGGATGGAGCGGTTCTGAGAACCGACCTCTCCTTTAACGTGATTTTAAGAAATCAAATAGGACGTTAACTGATAAAAACGTGAAACAGCCAGGATTGCTGCCACAATAGATACAAACTGACCATACTCCTTCTGACACCTCGTCGGGACTTTGCTGCTTACAGAAGAAAAATTTGGGTTCTCCTAGACTTAACCTATCTTTCCTACTCAGCGCGTAAAACCCCCTGACCTGCAAAATCTGAGAAAAGGACAATACCATAGGAAGAAGATGCAGATGCCTGGAGCAGGCTGAGGAACACCAGCAACCCCAGGAAGATTTTTGCCTTCATCCCTGCAAAGAAATGCAAGAAGTGAAGAAAACCAAGAAGCCGTGGGTCTCCTCGGGTGGTGCAGAGGTCAGTGCCCACACTGTTGATGGCTCGTGTGACGAGGTGTCCCCTTCCCCATGTAACGCCCCTCAAGAGTGACTCTGCTGCCTGGGAGGCTCTTCAGGGGCACAGGGACCAGGAGATGCCTCCTGTCCCGGGGACATCACCCATGGGGACAACCCGGCCCTGAGCAGGGACAGGACACGCTGCCCGCGCTGCAGACAGCAACGCTGAGCATGCAGGAGAGTTTGTGCAGGGGTTAGTGGAGCTGCTGCCGGTGATTCAGCTGTGGGGAGAGGGACCAGGCAGGGCAACGTGGGACGTCCTCTACGCAGAGACATTCGGGATGGTTTTGCCCAAAGCTGCCCCACTCACCTCCTAAGGCTGCTCCGAAGCAACCAGCTCTATCAGAACGAGCCCAGAGCCGGGAGGGAGTTGCACTCAGTGAACATGGCTGAGCACCCACCGTGGAGCTGCCGGCAAAGGCAGCCCAGGGTCCAGCCTAAAATGCTGAGCTAAACCCCGGGGAGAAGCCCCGGTGACAGCAGCAACGTGGTGGAGCCACATCCTCGCTGTGCTCCAGCTGTGCGCGGTGCTGGAGCCCCGAGCAGGGTCAGGGAAGCTGCTGCACAAGCAGAGGGAAGCGCAGATCCTGGCCGGACCCTCCAAACACAGCCCTGTCCCCCCCACAGTACAGACACAAGCACTCTGCCAAAGCAAAGGAAAGCGTGCGATGGGCCAGGCTCTCACCCGCGATCTCCTGCCGTCCTCCCCACGGCCCCTCCGTGCTCGCGCTTTTACGTGCAGTGGAGCGTTATCTGTAGGCAGTGCCTGGCGGGGCTGACCCACGGGAACTCCCCCACGGGTGTGGGAGGCCAGGGCAGCGCAGCACCCACCTCCCACCCACCTCCCACCCAGCACCCGCCTCCCAGCACGAGGCTCCCATGCGCCCACCCGTGCACACAGCCTGATGCTCGAGCAGAGCTCCCCCAGTTTTTCTGGGGGGAGAGATAAAAAAGCAGCACTTTGCCATGGTTTGAGAGCCTTGAACACCTTTGGAGGGTGTCTTACAGGGACAGGGTTCCATCCCCTGTGGTGCTCTTCATCCTTTTCTGCTCTTAAAGGTGAAAAACAGATGTCTTCGCGTCCACCTAGAGAGGCACCAGCTTTAAGAGGCGTCTGTTCTGCTCAGTACTCCTCACCCCAGCCCCTACCCTGCCCCGTGGTCCTGTTGGGGTCTGGAAAGGTCCCCAAATGCTGCTCTTTGTGCCTTACATGTCCCTGCACAGAGAGGAGCAGCAGGAGGCAGCTGGGCCATGGGCTGGACAGGCTCCACCAGCCTCCACGTGCTGACCCTGAGCACGGGGCAGCTCAGGGAAGGTCTTGCCCGAAATGTCCAAATTGCCACTGCACCCTAGGAGCTCACCTGGCAAAGCATGACCTCTGACCCTGGCCAAAGCTCCTCTCCCTGTCTGCGTGCAGATCCAGCTGGTGGACAAACCCTTGGACGAGGCAGAGTAGGTGGGATACCAGCAGATCGGGGCATGATGTGCTGGAACAAGCCGCGTGCAGAGAAGCAAAGGAGCTGCCCACCAGTCCTGTCCTGGGCTCACAACTAACTGCCCATCCCAGGCTGGTTGGGTTGCAGGGCCCTCTGTGGATCCCCAGCCCAGCCCTGCTCACGCAGGGTCACCAGAGCAGATCACACAGGTCGGGCCAGGCGGGTTTGAATGTCTCCAGAGAAGGAGACTCCACACCCGCTCTGGGCAGCCTGCTCCAGGCTCTGGCACCTCCCAGCAAACAAGTTTCTCCTCATGTTCAGATGGACCCTCCTGTGTTTCGGTCTGTGCCCGCTGCCCCTCACCCTGGCGTTGGGCACCACTGAACAGAGTCTGCTCCATCCTCTGACACCCACCCTGAGATATTGATCCCATTGATCAGATCCCTCTCAGCTTCTCTTCTGCAGCTCAACAGCCCCAGCTCTCTCAGTCTCTCCTCATCACAAAGATGCTCCAGACCTCTCCAGTAATTCCTTGTCCACTGCGTTTTTCCTCGTGTAGCACAAATTCCTTGGTTTAACAGCACAAAGCACACAAGCCTCTGTGTGGTGTCCCCCCAGTGCCGGTTAAATCAATGTCTATTAGCAAACTCCAGGCACCACAGGGGTTGTGCCGTGACTCTGCAGGTGTCCCCATCCCCAAATCCGGGCTACTTGCAGGTGCAGCCGTACCCTTAACACATTGTATGGGTATATTAATGTTGTAATGAAAATCTGCAAAGCCAATTACAGCTCTAGCACTACATCACAGGTGAGGCCGCGCCTGGAGCACGGTCTGGTTTGCAGACCCCTTGTCCAAGACAGGTTTGAGGGACGGGAGGGCCCCACTGAGCACAGGACACCAGAGGGTGCTTGGTTTGGTCAGCCGGGGGGCGGAAGGCTCGGGGAGCCTCAGTGTTGGCTTCAACGGTCTCATGGGAGGGTCACAGAGCACAGAGAGCTGGAGCCTTTCCCAAAGTGCACAGTGAAAGGATGGGAAGCAACAGGCACCTGGTGCTGCCAAAAAAATTCCCATTAGACGTAAGAAAAACAACCATGAGATGTGCAGCGCTGCGACGGGGCTCAGAAAAGGAGTGGGATCTGCATCCCGGGACATAACGCTCGCTCAAACAAGACCCTGAGCAACCTCTCCAGCCTTTGGGGGAGCTCTGCCGTGCAGGGGGCCAGGGGCTCCGGAGGTGTCCCCCACCTTCCTGTGACCCCGTGAGCCCAGCGTGTTCCAGACAGAAGCAGAATTTTTGTGTCGCTCGCGCAGCGGCGAGCGCGGCTCCGCTCCACGCACAGGGCAGGGCCGGCAGGTTTCCGAAGCCATTACCCGCGCGGCTCCCCTGCTGCGTCATGCAGCTCACCCGTTGGGAAAGGACAAGGAGCTCTTCAAAGGCTAGTGAGACAGTTAGTGCATATCTGTTCTGGTAATTGCATTTCACAATTAGGAACTTACTTAATTGCTCTCAAAACTGCTTCAGAACGCGGGATGTTTTGAGATGCTTCGTTGGCTGAATGTTCGCTTTCCCCAGAGACCGTGAACCTGCTCCAGACAACCGTGTATGGGAAAGGCCACGTGTCTGGGTGAGCCTCCTGCTGAGCATCGACGCCAGAGCCCGGCCCTCATGCCGACCACGTCAGCAGCGAAGGAGAGACCCCGAGCTGCTCCTTGGAGTGAGGGAATGAGAAGCTGTCGATGCAGCAACAGCTCCTGGGAGCACATCTGCCATCAACACCTGGGACACAGCACAGCCATCAAAGCAAAGGGTGCAAAGCACATCTAAATTACGTTTGCATCTTACAGTTTGCATAGAGAAATTGTTAGATTATAGCCGATGAACATCTAGTAATTCAGGATATGACATCTTGGACACTTTTAAAACCTTTCCTGTAAGGATTCCATTCTGTTCAAAGTAGTTTTAAGAGTGGGGGTCTCCAAGAACAAATGTACATTGCAGTACATAATATGCAAATAGCTTGTTTTGCTGCTAGATTCCCAAGCTCTGAATACTAAAGCTGTGTTTACATGTTCGTAACTCTTTATAGGTGTTGAATTTTATTTCAACAGACAGTATTAAGTTTTACATTTCTTTTGTTATGTTAAAATCCGTCTGCCATTTTTCTAGATGATCAGTAAGAATCAGTAAGTTGTTTTCTTTCTTGTAGTCTTTTGCATTTCGCTACCACAGCCTGAAGGTCTTAAACCTTTCTCAAGAAGACTTTGCTGTAAAGCCTGCCTGGTGTTGGGGAAAAAACTGAATTAGCGTGACTGCTAAATGATGAGTCTGCGTCCATCACAGCAAAATTTGCCGGGAGGCGGCTGAGCCGTGGGGACAACAGGCACCTCCTGTCCCTGGGCTCAGCGGAGGAGGGAGTCCCAGGAGCGAGGGACCCGTCCCGCAGTCACGGACAGACCCCAAAACCTCACAGCCGCTGCTTCTCTTCCTCAGGGTTTTGTTCTTTAGTTCAGCCCGCGGTGAACTGATAAATGCAATGACAGTTTATTTCAAAAGACCTTGAACAACTCGCTTAGGAAACTCCAGCTGCTAAATTCAGTTAGAACAGCAACCAGCTTCCTCCAGAGCAGGGCAAGCTGGAGATAAATTACTGGGTTGCTGATGACTCTAATTGCTTAAGCCTGCTTCAGAAGACACGGGAACTCCTTCCAGTATTCAGAGCTGCAGCAACTCCACTGCTTCAAAACTTTCAACCCATCCTTGCCCCGACTCCTGCCCACCACAGCGATCACTGCAGTGCCAAGGTCCTCCCAGAACATTTCTCTCTAAGGTGCAGCAGCTTCCAGCCGAGTCTCTCCCATCCAGGGAATCCCACAAAATCCCCAGAAAAGCCCACAGGGACTTTTGCCACCTTGGCTGGATACGCAGAGGTCAGAAGTGCCACCCACACAACTGACCCAGCATTTATGCCCCTGTGGCCTTCGCAGAGCGCCCGGTAACGCTGCAGGTCGCCATTTCAGGTGTCCACGTTCCCACTGATGGGACTCTCAAGGCATCAACCACTCCATGAATCGTGATGGCAAAGTACAGAGCCCAGACCTGTGCCCTGACCTCAGAGCTTTGGGGGCTTCCTTATTTTTTCCCTCTTTTACCCAAAGCATACTGAAAAATGTGAAGAATATCATCCGGCTGAACTGTTCCAGCTGGCCGAGAGGGGAAACCACCTTTTTCCTTCCCCTTTCTTGGGGCTGGATGTCACAGACAGCAGCCTTGTTCCATTTCAGATGTCTTCTAGGCAAACAGGCAGAAAAACTGCAATACCTGCTCAGCCTGTCTCCAGCACGTTCAACCCTCTCTTGCCGATCAGAAACCACAAAGGCTGGAGGCCCCACAGGACTGAGCAGCTATAGTGGGTCCACACAGGATGGGACATCAAGCAGCCCAAGACTCGTGTGTCTGCTGCGGTGGCACTATCAAAACCAACACCGATAACAATGGCGTTCTTGATAATACACGTTTAGACCACTGCATAGGGCAGCAGTCCCCAAAAAACCCCAAGCTGGGAAACACAGAGGCAGCAAAGTCTCTTCTCTGGGCACAGCCCTGATCCAGGGCAGTTAATCTCTTGGGTAAGAAATGGGAGAAATCCCTTGCAACGACCTCTGAGCAGCTGCTGGCTGTGCTTGGACAGGTCCTGCTGGCACAAGGTGTGCCTGGACTCTCTGAAGTTGTATCAGATGTCTAGAAAGCCTGCAAGCGGACTGTGGATTCCACCTACAAGGTCGTTGTGGTGGGGTTGGTCTCTACTGGCACCGTTTGATCTGACAAAGCAGAGTATCGTTGCAGTCTATCACCTCAGCACAGCAGTGGCTGCATCAGAACACGCAGTAACTGCAGAGGGTTGGTCTGTCCCAGCCTACCTGCCCGGTCAGCACAGCTTGAAAAGCCAACATCGGCGAGGGAGACGTGGATCTTCTCCACAGGTACGTGCCCCCAGCCTGGCTTGAAGGTGGATCCCTGTGGAGGAGCTAATTAAGAAACAGAAAACACTAAAGTATCTGAAACTTAGAATCATAGAATCATTCTGGTTGGAAGAGACCCCCAAGATCATCAAGTCCAACCATAACCCAGCCCTGGCACTGACCCCTGTCCCTGAGAACCTCATCTCCGTCTGTCCAACCCCTCCAGGGATGGTGACTCCAGCACTGCCCTGGGCAGCCTGTTCCAATGCCCCACAGCCCTTGGGGAAGAAATTGTTCCCCAGATCCAACCTCAACCTCCCCTGGCGCAACTTGAGGCTGTTTCCTCTGGTCCTGGTGCTTGTTCCTGGGGAGCAGAGCCCGACCCCCCCTGGCTCCAAGCTCCTTTCAGGCAGTTCAGAGATCAGAAGGTCTCCCCTCAGCTCCTGTTCTTTTACTTAAAAAGAAAAAGCTGTGCTTCTAACAAAACCTGTCAATGACCTCTTAAATTTTGCTCTAGCCCAAAAATGAAATCACCAGGGAATGAAACACTGTGGTCAGGTTGTAGGCATCGCACATTATGCTGCTCTCACTGCTGTGTCACATCGACACAAGCTGGAAGGGTGAGGGGACAGCGTGGCTGCACCCGCAGCCTCGGGCTCCGCAGCCTCCCCGCTGCCCTGCGATCCCTCTGCAGAGCTGTTAGTTATCGCTTCACCCCGTGCCCTCCGCTGCACATCCAGGAGCACACACGTACAGGTGACACCAAAGCACAGGGACAGAGCTGCAGGAAGAAATGAGGCTGTGCCCGTCCCCTGGGCTTGGTGACACCCAGCGCAGAGACCGACGCTGCACGAAGCCACCCGGGCAGCGCAGCAGGGCGAGAGCAGGTCCTGCTGAGGTCTGGATGGGGTACAAGAGTACAACACCGTGTAACAACACCCCAGTGCTTTCTCCTCCAGGATTAGATCTCTGAAACAGGAGAGACAAAGACTTCCCAGTCCTAGAGAAGGCAGCTTGCACCACAGCCACAGGAAAGGCAAAGTCCCACAGGGGTCCTCAAGTGACTGGTACCATTCTCCCCTCTGCCCTCCCCAGAAGAAGCATCAGTGAATCTTTTGCTTTTTTAAGGAAAACATATTTTTGTGAAAATAGACTTTATTATAATAAAATCTGATATTAAATAAAAACACACCGCAACACCAACACTCGTGGACACTGTGCTGGCATCATTCACATACCTCACGTAACTGTCCTTCTCAAAACAAGTACCGCACTGAAACATGCAACAAAAGAGACACTGAAAAGGATAGAAACCATGTAGTACAAAACTCTCCGTGGCTTAGAAAGGGATGTGTTGTAACTCAAGGAACACATCATCTCATATGAAAATAGCTGCAAACTCTCCATCCCCAGCTCTGCTCTCTGAATGCTCCGACTTGGGAGCAGCCCACTGAAACAGCCAAATAAAACCGCGAAAGAGGCAGACGTAAAATAAATAAATAGTTAAATAAGTAAATAAATAAAATAAATAAGGCGGAGTCCCCAGCCAGCGTGTGGTCAAGGTGAACCAGCCAAGAGCAGCTTCCAGCAGCCCACGCTCCGGGCAGAAGTACCGACCCGGGCAGGGAGTCGCTCCTTCCTCCACAGGAACCCTCGTGCGGAACGTGACGGAGGCAGCGGGGGATGCTCCTAGGCACAGCTGCGTATTTACAGGTTTACAGTACAAATAACTCACTTGTCAGCCCAGAGACAGCAAAGGGGATTCATGGGAACAGAAAAGTGCAAATTTTCTTTGCAGGGAGTGAAGGAGTTGACGTAACCTCCTTTGGACCAGAGAACTACCAGGGTGTGCAGTATGAGGGAGCTCTTCCTAAGGGGCCGGGGCTTTGCTGGGAAAAGCCATTTAGCTAACTTACAGCCAGAATATAGTTTTTAAATTAAAATATTTACAGGGAACCGGCGCATTGAGGGTTGCACGGAGCAGGACATGCTGCTGCGGAGGCAGCTGCATCCAGAGCGGAGGCCTCGCACAGCCCAGAGCCGTGACGCTGTGTTCAGAGCCGCTGCTCACGCAGGGTGGGCACCCACGGCTGGGCTCTCAGCAGTGACCACAGCTCCCAGACACACTGAAGAGTTTCTTCTATTCAATATACACTTTTTCCCCTATGAAAATACTCTAATCAGCTTATTGCAGAGGGCTCCTCCTGAATTTTCAGTCCCCACGTGGACTGCACAGGCAGTCTTTACAGAACAATAAATCCCGTGCTAATTTTTCTTACTGGACCCAAGTTTTTTGAAGAGCTTTTTTCCTTTGAAGAAGAAGCCTCTCTTCTTTTTACTCTGACCAGGGACATCGCTGCAGGTAAGAAGAGCCAGCGATGCCTGCTCTGGACACCACTCGCCCATGACAAGGCAGGAAGGTGGTAGAGTAGGAGTTGGTGAGGAGTCGCTCTGATCAACGGTCCCATCTGGATTTAACTGAGGGGGGAAAAAAGAGAAAACAAAAGAAAAAGCAGAAGTTAGAGCTGATGAAGGACACCACACCAACACAAAGCTGAGGCAGAGAACCTGCCTTCTTCCCCAGTCTGCCCCTCACCCTGCAAGGCTCAGCTCCTCTGTGCAGTTCCAGCTTCAGTTTGGAGGTTTCTAGTGGATTTCAACTATTTTGTACCCACTACCCAGACCCTGATTGAGCTCTGACATTCTGAAATACCTGAACTTTGGGCTAAGAATAGGATAGTAAAAGAACCCCACTGAGGACCTGATGAAAGATGCTGCTTCACAGCTGAAGATGCTGTTAAGTGAAGCATCTCCTGAGAGCACAGACAAGTAGATCCCGATGGATCATGCTGGCTGCCTGCGCTGGGAGAGCCCGGTGGGTTCTCAGCACACTCTGGGACAGAAGGCAGGTCATTAAGAAAAAAAGAAAAGAACCTAATAAGAACAAGGGCTGTGCAAGACCTTCAGACGTGCTGAGATGTTCGTGCAGCAGTGGCCATGCTCTGCTACAGTCAGAATGGGAATGTGGAGCCTTGCAAGGTGGCTCAGCACCCATCGGGTCCAGTTGCAGTAGGGGCAGAAAGCAAAGACTGATGCTCTTGCAGCTGCACCAATAATGGAGAAAAAGTTCATGATGGAGCAGGACACAGAGGAGTCTTGGACCAAGTGGCACACAGTGACTGACGTGTTCCTAAGTCACCTGAGCACTGGAGAACGTTAACTGGGATCCACAGCCCCACATGATGCACCATATGCCGCTCCTTTGGGAAAGAGCTTTTAGAAATCACAAAGTGCCCTAGTCCTGGGCTCAGGTTCCTCTTCACAAAATACTAACGGCAGGCCAGTTCCCAGCAGCAGCCTTCTTTCCACAATCTCCCTTCGCTAGGTTTAGGTGTCTGGCCAGTGAGCATTTCGATCTGGCAGGACAAGCTTTCCCAAGAAGTTGCAGAGTTCACCAGAGAAGAGGCTTTGGGTTTCTGAGGCCCAGGAGAGCCCTTGTCCCTCTGCCCTGTCTCCCACACAGCTTTCACCGACCAGCATCTCCCAAGCTCCCAGCTGTACAGCCCAGCTTGGCATTCTCCAAAGCACAACACGACAGTGGCCGGAGCACATTGAAGCATCATGTCCTCATCATCACTCTGCTTGGGTCCCACTACATCGGGGAGAGTTAAGTGCAGCCCTTAAGGGTCTGTAAAAGCAGCCATAGCTCCAATAGGGAATCAGAGAATCACGGAACAGTTTGGGTTGGAAGGGCCCTTCCCAGCTCCCCCAGTGCCCCCCCTGCCATGAGCAGGGACATCTGCACCAGCTCAGGTTGCTCAGAGCCCTGTCCAGCCTGGCCTGGGATGTCTCCAGGGATGGTTCGTTCATCCACCACCTCTCTGGGCAAACTGGGCCAGGGTATCACCACCCTCACTGTAATAAATTTCTTCTTCATGCCTCACCTGAATCTCCCTTCTTCCAGTTTAAAACCATCACCCCTTGTCCTGTCAGAACACATCCTTTTAAGAAGTCTGTCCCCATCTTTCTTACAGGCTCCTTTTAAATACGGCACATGAGTTGGTGACATGGGCAGAGGGATGCTGTGCCTGGGGAGGAAGCGTTACCAAAGAGCAAAGAGATCAGCCCTGCCCAGGAGACGTGTGAGAACCACAGCAGCTGTTGGCAGCTCTCTGGCAGGGGTGGATGTGCCTTGGTCCTGGTCCCACACTGCACCCAGGGAAAGCTGCTGAATCGAGCAGATGCACAGACATAGCATTACTGCCACAGCACAATCATACCTGATGGGCTGTGCGTTAGTGTATTTAAAGTTTCCTGGGTGAAAAGCAAAAGCCGCCCTGCTCTGTCACCCTACTGCTGCTTCAGCATCCTGTGTGACAGAGGCACAGAAAGGGGCTGTGACCTCTCCTCCCCCTTGCAGGCTGAAGTTCTGCTGCTGCATCCCAGTCACCTCGCTGTGCTGCTGGAAGAAAGCGCCGCTGGTAGAACGTGACCAGCAGGTCGGGGAGGAGATTCTGCCCATTTGCTCCGTTCTGCTGAGACCCCGCCTGGAGTCCTGTGTCCAGCTCTGGGGCTTCCAACATAAGAGGGACATGGAACTGTTGGAGAGGGTCCAGATGAGGCCATGAAGATGATCCGAGGCTGGAGCAGCTCTGCTGGGAGGACATGCTGAGAGAGTTGGGGTGTTCAGCCAGAGAAGAGAAGCTCCGGGGAGACCTTATTGCGGCCTTGCAGTACCTAACAGGAACCTACATGAAAGCTGGAGAGGGATGTCTCACAAGGGTGTGGAGTGACAGGACAAGGGATGATGGCTTTAAAATGAAAGATGGGAGACTTAGATTAGATATGAGGAAGAAATTGTTGGCCCTGAGGGTGGTGAGAGCCTGGCCCAGGTTGGCCAGAGAGGTGGTGGCTGAACCATCCCTGGAGACATCCCAGGCCAGGCTGGACGGGGCTCTGAGCAACCTGAGCTGGTGCAGATGTCCCTGCTCATGGCAGGGCTTGGGCTGGATGAGCTTTAAGGTCCTTTCCAACCCAAACCATTCTATGATCCTATGAGCAGAAACCTCTTCTCTAGAGTAAGACTCAGTATGTGCAAGATCTGTCAAGTCATTGCTAAGCACACAGGAGTACAGGACTTTTAGAGAGCTCTGGTGTGAATACACGACCCCTCCCAACTCCAAAAAGCTCAGAGTCAACTTGTAGCAATCACTTTGTCCCAAATTGTCCCAAGCGACAGTACCACCCGACCCTCTCTGACCTGAACTAAGGTCTCTGGCTACAGGGACAGAGGTGTAATTCCTCTCCATCCTTCTCCACTACAGTAAACAATACAGTGGCTGATTTTTCCTGAACTCACACTCTATTTTCACCTGGAAATCTCCTTCCACGTGCTTTCAGAGGCACTTCTGTGACCCTCCAGGTACGCAGCACTGCGTTGAAAGGCGAGCCTGGCTCTTGGGAAAGCTGCACCCTGCCTGCAAGGTCACAGCAGCACCAACTGCCACCTCTGTACTTCCCGGCAGCTGATGGCCCAAGCACTGGTCAGGTGTGAGAAGTCTGGAAATAAATCTGAATGAACCCAGATGAAGCATTTTCAGCCAGTAATGCTGAAAGGAAGTTGGAGCATGGAGGGTGTTGGTCTCTTCTGTCAAGTAGCAAGTGATAGGACAAGAGTAAATGGCCTCAAGTTGTGCCATGGGAGGTTTAGATTGGATATCAGGAAAAAATTCTTCCTAGAAAGGACTGTCGGGCATTGGAACAGGCTGCCCAGGGCAGTGGTGGAGTCACCATCCCTGGAGGGGTTTAAAAGGTGTTTAGACGAGGTTTTTAGGGACATGGTTTAGTGTTAGATTCAGGTTATGGTTGGACTCGATGATCCTGAGGGTCTCTTCCAACCAAAATGATTCTATGATTTATGGAGGCAAAGAGAACTTGGTAGCCTAGCTGTGTGTAAAAGAATCCCTGGGTTCTGCTCCAGAAGCTATTGATGTGTTGTGCAACGAAGAATCCTTGGATAAGAAGCACAGAAGCACTGGGCTGCCATCAAACGGGGTCTCAGCAACACACAGTGCGTGATCCCCCTGTGAAGCTCAGGCTGTCCGGCTCAGCAGCGCCGAGGGACGCGGCAGCGATGGAAACAAACCCCCTGTGCAGCCAGGGCAGCGGGGGCTCGGTGACATGTGCCATGGAAACCACTTCTCTGGCAAAGGTGGGACAGGTTTAGGGCAGAGCTGAAGTTGCCCAACAAACCCTATACAACTTCTGCTGCAGAGCTACGCACGAAAGGCTGGATGCAAAATGAGCAGCAGGTACCCAGACCAACTCACAACTGTCACAATTATTTACTGTAATAAGGATCAGTATCAAGGTCATTATCAAATATCAAAGGGTTAAAAAGAAGCGACCAGCAGTTCCCAGTCTCTGTGGCCACAAGTCCTGCTGGTTCCCAGCTGTGGCACAGGATGCCCGGACAGATTTCCATCCACAGAGGCATCGCATGCACAAGCACGTGCAGATATTCTCTGAGGTCTCTATATGGCAGAAAAGTAATAGAACCAGCTCATAAATTCATCTGGTAAGAGACAAATGATACTAAAATTAGGGTTTCTTCCCTAAGAGAAACATGAAGAAAAAATTGCTCTGTCAAGGTCCTGATAGAAGCTATTTGGGTTGATAACCAGAAGAGTCATGTTGGTTTTCACAGGGTGGTTTTCAGGTATTACTGATTTGCACAATTTCAGGAAAACAATGCTTGAAACCAAAAAAACCACAGATCTGTTCCCACTGCCCCCCAAAACCAGGGGTCTCACCCCCCAGCCCCAAAATAGTTTCTTTAAGTGTTATCAGATGAACAATTATCTACACACGGTTGGTTTTAGGGACAAAATGTTACTGCTTTCTTAGGCTGGTGCTGTGCAGGGGGTTTCCAGGACTACACTCAGGAAAGAGTGAAATCAAGAAGAAAAAAAAAAATCACCGGCTGAATACGGGCTGTGCTTGGCCTGAGCAGGATCTTGCAAAGGCTCAACAAAGCTTTAGCTGCTGATTTGCTTGAACAGGGGGGGCTGAATTACAGAGCAGATCTGTTCTAAACTGAATATCCAGCACAGTCCCATCACTGCCCCCAAAACCACCAGATAATTGTTCCAATTACGTTTCACACACTGAACAGATCAGGGCTTGTCTTTAAGACAGAGCCAATCTGGCAGGTAAAGGTCTGTCACCAAAGGATTTGAAGCTGGACTTGCAGCCTGTGAAACTTCAAGCAAGAAAAGGAGTAAACTGCAGTGCAGGACCTGTGAATACGCTAGGCTGAGCAGGAGATTAAAGAGATCTTCTCACACAGACTTACATGGTTGCTCTCTCTCTATGTATCATTCATATCTATCACTGGACTCTTCTCTTCCTCATTCTCTGAAGAAAAAAACCGTCACGGTGCATAATACAGGCAGAAATAAATACATGAAATCAATTAGAATCAAACACTTTCTGAAGGTGCTTTACAATCAGTCTTTGAAATAAACTGTGTATTACTGATGCAAAAATATTCATTCGACAGCCACAGCCATTAAAGTAACTGCTGTAAGTTGATGAGCATGAGTGTTTCAGGGCCCCAGTTTGTGATCGTAACTTCTTGGATACTCCTCTTTGAGCTGTATTTATTGCTCAGTCTATTCCCCAAATGTTGTCAGCCTGAGTGCGTTTCACCTTTCTCAGTTGCCAGCATTTTAAGATTTACTCGGAAATAATTCAAAACGCTCCACCTTCCCCAGTTCAATTTGGAAAGTCAATTGTCCTTATTCTCAGGCCTTTGGCACAGCAGCAGGGAGAAGGGAAGTGCGAATAACAGGGTGAAAACATCAAATCCAAGAAGTTACAAGCCATTTAAAAATCACTCATGATCATACTGGAGAAGCTTCTGTTAGACTGGAACAAGCTTTAACACACGTCCGAAGCTCTGCTGTGATCCCATGGTGCACACACGTGCTCCCCAACGGGTCAGGTCACACGCTGGGACTGTAAATGTGACAGGAGTCTGTTTTGCTGTGCTGCCTTTCCGAAAACTCAAACATCATCATGCACCTTTTGCCTTGGGTGATTTTTTGCATACTCTCCACTCCCCACATGCCAAACAGCAGTGGCAAAGGTGCTTCAGTGTGTATTGCACATAACAAGCAAGTTCCTAAACTCTCTGGAGTGAATACATCACTGGGGTTTGGAAAGCCCCAGGCAGGGCTGTAGCACTGTGAGAGCTCATTCCAGTTCAGAGATGGCCCTTAGAATATATACGTTTTACAGGAGGAGGAGGTATTTCTTCTGCCTTACCCATCAGGAGTTCTACCCATAGGCAGGGACGATGTGACAGAGCAAAAACTCAGCGGGGTCAGAGGGGTCAGGTTCTGTCTCTCCTTGCTAATCACTAAACATACTTAAGTGTAGTTAAGTAATACAAGCTTGGTTATGAGCAGGTAAATGTATCGATTTTAAAAGGAGCCAAACATGCCCTTCACGTTTGGAAGCTGGTCAGATAGAGCTGGACTGCAAAGCCCAAGCAGGAGCAGGACTGCACATGCTAAGCCTGAATCCCCCAGGGCAGGTGTGCCAGGGCAGGAGCCAGTCTGTCATACACAGAAGCATCCAAAGTCATGCCTACGCAGTTCACGTGGGTTCCCACTGAAATAAAGCTGGCTTAAACATCATCAACTCAATTTTCCAGGTTCCCAGATTTCAGACTACAAAGGTCTCATGGATCAGCCAAGCACCCAACTTAGCAAATCAAGCCTGTCCCTGAGGCTGCAGGTTCCTGCTCTGCAGACCCAACGTCAGACCAAGGCAAGGGGCAGCCTGTGGGGTCCCTGGCAGAGAGAAGTGGAGACAAATGGAAAAGTCCAAAGGGCAGGCAAGCCCGGAACATATCTGTTTTATATGGGGTGCCTTCATCACATTTGAAAGGCTTTTCTGTTAAAAAAAAAAAAAAGGTGTCATGAACTGTAGGAACTGTAGCCTGGAGCACGCAGGGATATCTGGACCAAACTGGTGTGTCCAGGGGAACAATCACCCGCTGCTGAAGCCAGCATGGGTGGGAAGGGGAGAGGAAAGCGGAGCGGCAGCAACTGCAGGACAGCGAGCGGGGGCAGCTCGTGCTGCTCAGCGGCAGAGCCGGCAGGACCTCCTTACCCTGTGAGGTCCCTGGCAAACTGGTGTCACAGTTTCCTCACCAGTAAAATGGAAGAGAGGGATGCAAATAGGAATACTTGCAGATTTATTGTATATGTTACCCTGTTTATCAGCGAAGTTGCTTTCTCTTACCCGCCTTAAATAAAACACCATCAGCTGAGCCAAACCCTTCCTATCAGCAAGGGGCTCAGCTGTCCGAGCCCTCAAGGTTTCCTGAATCTCCCTATAGATTCTGAGAGGACTTGAGCTGAGGCTGAATAACAACCCCTGGCATCTGAAATGGGTCCTTGATGCTGCTGGTTGACACCAGAGAGGAGGGTTAGATCTGTAATAAGCTACACTATGAATTCAACCTCTTTTAATTTTACTGGTTCCTTTGGCACCCTCTGTTCCAACAGATGAGCAATTTGGAAAGAGTAAATCATTCTGAGAGGGACACTGAAGAAGAAAATCCACTCTGAACGCTTGGATTCGTGTAACCTCAGGGCTCTTAAACCCTGGTAGTATCAGCTTAATCACCTCTGATTCCTCAGCCTTGACCAGCACTATGGGCTTGGAGAAAAAGGACTGAGTATCCTAAAAGGTAAGTGCAAGGGACCCACACAACTTCTGAGTTTAGATGATCCAACAGACTACCCACAAACCTTATTTCGGAGTGAGGCCTGCTGCTTGCTCTTTGTAAGAAGGCATCGAGGCTCTAATGCCGCCCCTGCACCCACAAAGCTTGAAATGCCTGGAAGCAAGAGGTGGGGCTGCAGGAGAAGCCTAAGGGAGATCAGACATTATTTGAAGAGATGGGAGGTGGGTACAGAGAAAAGAAAGAGCTGAGCACGAGAAACAGGACAAGGAACACCAAAAACCGGACAAGGAATGCTGCAGAAAGCAGGAAAGCTGGGGTGGCACCAGTGGAGAGCTCTACAGAGGAGGATTCAGGACCAGGTACTTCCTTAAGGACGAGCTCAAAACCAGCCTGGACCTGCTCTTACACACTTTTTTGGGTCTGGCACCACTTGACAGTACAAATAACCTCCCAGGAAAAACTGAAGGCTGAGTACATGTGAGCTGGGACCAAACTGTGTCCCTCCCCGCCTCCCATTCTCTGGAATGACACAGCACAAGAGTGACCAGGGAGGTGCCACAGTTTCGGCCTCACCCACTGAGGACACACTGAATCTGGCAGATGACCCAAATCTCCCATTTAAGCATTTTTTTCCAGAGTATCAGCCAAGTAATGCTGCAAGGGGTTAGTTAGCTCAGCTTCTGAATTCCCTGCATTTGTGGGTTGCTCTCAAAACCTCAGGATCCACCCCACAGACCTGTTTGGGAAGCTCCCCAGCGTGTTTCGAATTTGTCTGAAAGCACCTCGGACTGGATTAAGACATAGCAAACTCAGGACAGGTGGGAGAACACTGGTGTTGATAACTCCAGAACCCTGTGGCAGGGATATGAGCATATCTGAGGAATTTCATGTGTCTGGGGAGCTGCCTGAACTGCTTTGCCTGCAGCAGCATTTTAACACTGACTTTTCTGTGGATCTAAAGAATCTGCTGGTGGGACCTGGGATGCTCTTTCTTCAACTGACCAGACTGAGGGCCCAGTGGACGTCGTTGCTTTGTGCCTCTTTTTGCACTACAGGTAAGTCTTCAAGCTGAGCTCCTAGCACTCCCCTCAAAACTTTTGAGCATCTCCCATGGGATGAACTGAGCTGCACACAACAATTTCCATGACTGCACCAGATGCTGCATGCTGTGCCATGCCCGATCTCCAGCCACATCACGGTTTGGACGTCTGCACTATGCAGTGTCACGCAACCTTACCTGGCTCTCAGAACTCAGCGGAAAAGCCTCTTTATCTTTTGAATGAAGTTCCTCGACCGGGCCTCCATCAGAAGTGACGGCTTCCAGGAAGTTGGACGGGACGAGACCTCTCTGCTGGTTCAGCTCTCCCTGCAAGACCAACATTCAGTTCTCACATCAGATTCCTCGTTGATGGAGAAACAATAAAGAGGAGCAGCCCCATGCAGACGGCCAGGCTACGGCCTGAGAGACACCCAGGAACACGCTCATGTTGGAAGGATCCTCAGCAAATTTCACAACTCACATCCTTGCTCGGTTGTGGAATAATTCAGTGCACAAACCCACAGAATAAAGGAAGACAGCAGCAAGCTGTGACGAATGTATTCCAGCAACACGGTCACTTCTACAAACTCAAAAAACATCCACTGCTGTCCTGGAAGCAACTGGAATACGGCTGTGCCACAAGCTTTCTAAAGGCCTTTGATTTGCTCTGGTATTCATTTATTTTATAAAGAATGAGGTACTGTTGCTACAATGTGCTGCAGGCATTGCCTCAGTGCTCACTGAGGTCCAGAGCTTCACAGCAAGCTTGGCTGTATGCCTCAAAAACTGTCTCCAGTGCAACAGAAGGTGTCGAGTGAGACAAAAACAACCCCGGCAATGCTGTTTGGCCAACGCTATAAAAGAAATCAAACCAAACGTTCACAGTGATCCCTCCAGACTTTACCTGGAGCTGAACCTCAGCTTTGACATGTGAGGACATGTCACTTTCTGTGCAGGAAAAGGTGGATGATCCAAGGGCCGAGGACCGTGTCCAGCACACGGCTCGTTGGCAGGCACAGCCCCCAGGCATGGACCATAAATTAAACAGCTACCAGCGCTTGTTGAAGTGTGGCCAGATGGGGGTCAACATACATTTCTATTCTGATGTTACCATTCTAGCCTCCTGCCCTGGGTGAAAACTCGTGTCTGAGTGCTTGGTGACAAACCAACTTACAGCAGATACCGATTCAGCTGATGTATGTAGAGAAAAACGTATGCTAGACTTTGGGAAACCTGCGGTCAAGTTATGCAAACTCAGAACCATTTGGATATTTGGTCTACAGGACTGCCAGGGACAATGTGCCCTGCACTAAGCAGATAAAGGTTTGTTTTCCAAAAGCAAAATACTTCGTTCCCTGATTTCTGCTCTCCTGCCACTAGATGGACTCCAACGATCGCAGACGGAGCCCCAGGACCTTCTCAACCCCTCTACTTACATAATAGAATCCGTCATCATCCATGGACCCAAACACAGTGATAATGTCCCCGGCACTGAAAGTCAGTTCAGCCTGCAAACAGCAAGAGAACAATGGTCACAGGAGAAGAGCTGCCTGGAAATCCTCACCAGAAACACAAGGTCACCCTGGGCTTCTTGCATAATCGCACCCTGAGAGAGGGAGGCCACTGTGTTAAGATGTGCAGGACCAGGATGCCAAAGAGCAACTCAAGTCCTAACTGTGGAATCCAGTGCTAAGGAAGCATTTTATAAACTAAGACAAGAGCAAATCCTGTTTCTTAAACAATTTTAATAAGGCTTCAAAACAGTACCTAACCCCTGTTCTGGAAAGGTATGTTGAGAAAAAACTGAATGAGCACCAGAAACACCTTTAATTTCTTTAAATATAAGTACTAAATCCCGTTCCCCTGGAGGAGCCTGTTCTGTATGCAACGCTCAGGGATTAGTCACCAGCAGGAATGCATACAAATGTATACAAATGGGAAAATCTGACCTGGAAACGGAAGATTACCGCACAGCACACACGACCTTTCACCATCAGATCCATCTGATGTCTCCGAACAGGCTGTATCCCACTGGCTTTATCCGCAGAAGTGCTGGCTGGAAGGGACCTACCTCTAATATTTTACCTTATTCTATCCCTAGTACTCAATTTATCGCTGGAGGCTGCAACGATGCTGTTGGCTGAGACTTACTTTGCTCTAGCAGAAAAACACTTGTAGGGAACTTCACTCCCAGAACGGCACAGCTGAGCCCACTGCGTCATGGTGCAAGTTCCCAAACAGCAGCTGCAGCCTTCTGGTAAAACTGGTGACCAGATGTGGGAGTGTGAACAGCGAGCATCTCCAACGATGCAACAGAACCGCACCAGCTTGTTTCAACAATTTGAGCTCTGTCCACAGGGAGGGTTCTAGGAAGACCTAATCATTGTGAAAAGTACGGTCATCTTCTTGCTGACACGGGCCCAAAGTGCTCTTTGGCTGGGTGTATGAATACCTATATGGATGCTGGTTGATACACGCTCTCATTGTATCTCTCCCAAGATAATCTACCATCCCTAAAACACTGTCCTCAGAAGCAGCCTGTCTTGCTCACAAGACAGTTTGGGAGGCAAGCATCACCTGGCCTGTGCCTCCTCTTGGCCATACACTCCTGGATACATGGAAAGAACTCCATGTTTCTGTTTGCTCAGAGCAGACTAACATCACTGTGGAGGACCAGAGAACAGAATATGTTCTAACTTAAAAAGGTTTTTTGCAGACAGAATTCTGCATTGCAATCTTCCCACCTGAAACACGTATCCACAAAAATACTGTTTGGATTGTATGCTTGAAAATCAATAACACAGAAGACTGGTCCACTACATTGGAGCTAAGTCTTCTTGCTTGAACAAAGACCTACACAGATAGTTAACACAAAAGGTGTGCTCACCTTAAATATCAGAAATCCATTCAAAGCCTTAAGCAGTTTTTTGCTTTTCCCAGAGGCTGCCCTGGATCAGTTGCCAACAGCAGGGGCTGCTTCCTCCTGCCCAAATCTGTGAAATCCTGTCTAAGCGCTAGTGCAGGGCTGTCAAACCCATTTTCGTCGGGGGCCACATGAGCCTCATGGTTGCTTTTAAAGGGCCGAATGTAATTTTAGGGCTGTATAAATGTAACCACTCCTACATTTATACAGTCCCCAAATTACGTTCGGCCCTTTGAAGGCAACCGCGAGGCTGATGTGGCCCCTGATGAAAATGAGTTTGACATCCCTGCACTAGGGGATGCTACGAGGCCACGAGATGCTCACGTAGTTTCACTGAGACACATACTGACCATCATGAGGAATATACAGCTTCATATTCTTCACAGATAACAGAACACTGTTACCAGAGAATGCATGACAGAACAAACTCTACATTTTATAACCTCAGCCAACCCCTTTTTAGCAGGTCTGTTACCAAGCTACCATCATCTTGGTTTTGACCAACGTGCTAAGTGTGTTGGGATGGAAGAAAACAGAGAGGAAAAAGAAGCCTGTAAGAGGAGGGAGCAGCTGGGTGTTACCTCTACATCTGCATTTGGAGAGCTCTCCTTAGGGTTATAGTCAAAGACAGCCACCATACTTCGAGGAGTCAGCAGTTCAGCTCCAAAGTCATGATGTTGCTGGTCTGCAGGACAAAAATAAAACAATCTACCCTGAGCTGGACATTCTAAGACAAAATTTCAAATCAGAGCAACTCCTTCACTGTTCTTGGAGTGGACTGAGCAAAAAGAATACTGGGGGAAAGTGAATGGCAACTGAATGGGAGGGAGATCTTAAAGGCCCCAGGTAAAACAGTTTTCTGACCTCCTGTATCACCTCACAAGCACAGAACTGGGCACATCTCCCCATTCCAGCATCCTGGTATCCTGTCTATATATACGGAATGTGTTATTTTACATTTTCCATTTATACACACATGTATATACACACGCAGAGGACAGCAGCCTCTTCACCGTGTCTCAAATGGGCATTTCTCCTCCGCCTCCCACGACACTTTGCTATTGAGCTACAAAGTTTATCCTCCGGGACCAGCCAGAGCCCTGAAGGAGCACTACAGGGTCTTGCATTGGCCCTGGATCACAAAATGTGTCTGTAGAACAATCATGCAAAGGTACCAACCCTCTTCTCTTAGTAAGGAAGAGCAATTCTCACCTGGATGAGACTTGTACTTCTGTTTATCCAGCCCTGCTGGGGAAGGAAACATCTCATCAGTGGGTATTCATCTTTCAAAAGTGACCACAACACAAACTGACAAACGACAATAAAAAGAACAATGACAAAGGCAGCAAACAACAGAAGCAAACTGCTCATGCAACTCAAAGTCTACATCAGTAACCATGACTCAGGGGCATAACATGAAGCAGAAGTCAAGCTCCAAAACTACAGAAGACATCACTGTTGTTAAAAACTTAACACCAGCATAGGGATGGGCTCTCTTTCCACTTCCTAGCAGTTGTACAGAGACAAACATCTGAGGGTCCTGTAAGCAAGTAGTAAAAATTCAATGCAGTCTGTAATCCTACAGCAAAAATCAAAGAGGAAGCAGTGGCTGACACAGACCTTTCTTGGAGCGTCTAGGTTTTGGAGGAGGGACGGATTGGCGGCGTGGAGGTGGAGAAAATGTGCCATTTCCTTAATAAAAATCCAAAAAAGCAAATAAATAGACAAGAGAAACAGACAGTGAATGGAAAGTGAAAAGCATCCTGAAGAGTGACCAGGCAACAGAGCAGCAGGACGTGCCTCCCCCGGGAAGCAGACACCGCGATTTCACGGGCAAAGCCCAAATCTCCACTTGTATGTGGAGTCAGACGAGGCCTGACCCACATCCCAGATACACACAGAAACCCACACTGTATTGATGCCCATGAGCCACACCACGGTACACATCCAACTTTGCTGCTTCTCCGCACTTTATCTTTCACAAGCAGCATCAGAAGGGTAAAATAAGACCTTCTACCATTAACACCTGAAAAATGCCAAGTGAGGTGAAGCCCATCAGCTCACTCAGGTGGGAAGGGACCTGGGGAGGTCTCTGGCTAAAACTCCTGCACCAAGCAGGATCACTGCTGGACGAGCCCCCAGGCCAACCCTCCAAGGCATTTTCTTAGTGACAAGGCTGTAATATGGGCTTATGGCAGCAGGAAAACAGCAGATGTACGGCCAGCCTGGTTGCCTGAGGAAACACAGTTTACTCCCTGCGCATATGCATAAGGTCCATCTTTTTCACTACCACCACCCTCCTGAAAACTTCCAAACTCACTACGTCTCATGAAGCCTCAGAGCTATTAAGTTCTTCCATTCTTCTGAGAGTAGGCAGCGGGGCAGGGGACAAGGAGCCTTGTATATCCACACAGGGACAAGGGCCACCAGCATGCAGCCATGTCTGGGCACCAGAGGATACATGCAGGAGAAACTTTATGAATGTCCCAAATGTGGAAAAAAAGCCTTACTCAAATCTCTCCTTAGCATGAGAGAGGGCAAAGGACACAAACCTACCAAAAAATCACGTAGCCACAAAATGAAAGCATCAGGTGCCTTTGACCCCCGTGCTCCCCAGGACCAGCCTTCCAGAGACCCACGTGTAGGAGCTGGGCACTGTCAGCACTGCAGGGAAATGGAAACATTGGGATTCCTGCTTTTTCTTTTTTTTTTTTTTTCCTTTTGGCTTGGTTGTTTTTTCCCTCCACAGCCTGCGACAGGCAGCGGAAAGCTCAGTCAGTGCCAGGGCTCAGCTGGGCCATCAGACCCGCATTAGGGCTGGTTTACCCTGCTGAACTGGTGGGGGAATCACGCTCAGCCCAAACAAGAATTTCCTCTGGTTTTAACGAGTAGTAGCGGAGAGTACACAGAGGTGCAGGATGAGAGATGGGCGGGATACGGGACAGGCCCTGGGCCACCAATATGTTGCCAGCAGTCTTGGGGCAGCTCACAACCTCTGAACTGCAGCCTAATTTTTCCTTATTAGGAACAATTTCTTCTCCAAGGGGCTGTCGGGCATTGGAACAGGCTGCCCAGGGCAGTGGTGGAGTCACCATCCCTGGAGGGGTTGAACAGACAGGGAGATGAGGTTCTCAGGGACACGGGTCAGTGCCAGGGTTGGGGGAACAGTTGGACTTGATGATCTTAAGGGTCTCTTCCTACCAAAATGATTCTGGGATTCTAACTCAGCCCAAACTCTGGTGGCTGCATATCCCAGAGAAGGTTCCTCTCTCCCTGAGCACATGAGCAGGAAGAAACAGCAAAGTCTGCAGTGCATAAAGCACCGAACCACGTCCTTCAGGGAGGGAGTGAGGAAGAGCCCCAGGACCAGACCTGCTCCTTGTGCACTCCTGCCTGCCTTGCTGTCTCACACCTTTCCTTCCCCACAAGTCCACCCCCATCTTCCTCCGTATTCCCAAGCCAGAGATTCTCTCACCCAGGGGCAGGGTCACCTCTGTGGCGGGGAGAGTTGGGGTGTTCAGCTGGAGAAGAGAAGCTCCGGGGAGACCTTATTGCGGCCTTTCTGGACTTAAAAGGGGTCCATAAGAAAGATGGAGACAAACTTCTGAGCAGGGTCTGTTGCAATAGGACAAGGGGTGATGGTTTTAACCTAAAGGAGGGAGATTCAGGCCGGACATGAGGAAGGAATTGTTGGCCCTGAGGCTGGTGAGAGCCTGGCCCAGGTTGGCCAGAGAGGTGGGGGATGAACCATCCCTGGAGACATCCCAGGCCAGGCTGGACGGGGCTCTGAGCAACCTGAGCTGGTGCAGATGTCCCTGCTCATGGCAGGGGGGGCACTGGGGGAGCTTTGAAGGTCCCTTCCAACTAAACTGTTCTGTGATTATAAGGGTTCCATTACAGACTTGCAAAACAAAGGAGAGAATACAGAAGTGAAAACTCTCCCTCACATCCTTCAGCTGCTCTTCAAACTTTTTTGTTTGCCCTTCTCTCATGCAGATCAGCCCCATTCACACTCCGTGCTGAGTTGTCGGACACAGAACAGCTCCAGCAGCCTCAGGCAGCGCTGTGCTGCAGCAGAGACAGGTAGAACTGAGACCTCGGAACATCTGCCTCCCTCATCCATCGAGACCTCCCTCCTTGCCACTGCAATAGCCACTAAACAAGCCTTCAGATCCCAGGGACCAGCCCTAGAGATCATTTTGCGGGGCTCCACTGGCCACACAGCTTGACAGCACAACTGAGCTTTCCACATTCCAGCAAAGAAATACACTGGCGATAGCACGGCAGACACATAAAGGACATACAGTACCTATGCTCTCCATTGGTGTGTCAGCAGGAAGGAATCCTTGCTTCAAGAGCTGCTTCTTCATTTCATTATTCTCCACCTGGACTTCAGATACCATGTTACAGGGGATATATCCCTCCCTTCCTGCACATTCCCCCCTGTAAAAGCCATCAGCATCCTTGTCTCCACACACCTGTGAGGGAAAAGGCCAGAGACTGTTGATGCTCCAGGGACTGAGACATACAGAGACAGGAGAAAGGGACGCTAAGGAAACTCCCGAAATGAAGGAGGCTCTGCCTCCCAAGGTTTATAGTGTCCCTGGAACATCAGATGGATCCATACAGAGCAGAAGATGCTCAATAAGGTGTGCTCTTACTTTCAGGATCTGCCCCTCCTTAAACGGGAGCTCCTCTTCTGCCGCATCAGGGTTAGGAGACATAGAAACAGGATCATAGTCAAAGAGAGCCACAAATATTCGAATGCCATCATCTTTAACAGAGGTTTCTGAAGCTGTGCTCCTTGGAGGACCTGTGTGCAGACAAGGACACACCAGAGATAATGTCAGCTCCATTCCCCAGCTGTAGCCCTGCACGGCTCAAAGGCACCTACCAGCATCCCCCCGCTGCTTGCTCACCTGGACTAGAGAGCAAAGGTTTCTGCATTTGGCTTCTTCTTAAGCTCTTTTTCCGTCTCCTGCTGGGACCCTGCCAGGCGGCTGCGCCGAGCGGCTCTTGGCCCCTGGGATCTTTGTGACGGGGCGCCTGCAACAGGAACCAGCACAGAGTTAAGCAGCAGCCTCTGCCCTGTGACTCGCCCGGCCAGCGCTCAGCCCAAACGCACTCCACAAAGAGCAGCGCATCCAAATGCAACATTCCTCTTCAGGGACACTCGAGAGCTGAAAATACCAAGGGAGCTGGAAAACAGAACTAAATCCGGGCAGGCAGCCTGCCCGGCCCCAGTGACGACCCCCTTGGGGAGCGTGAGGATGCATGAAAAGGGCGTTTTGAGGGGAGCAATGACGTGACAGTCAGCATCTACACAGAGCTGGCCCAAATCAGCTTATTTCACCAGGGATTTTTTTTGGGTCCCACAGCCTCCTGACATGGGGAGGAAGACCCAGTGCAAAAAGGAATACTGCATCGGTGACACTCGGTCATTCAGCAGGAAAAGCAGAAGCAGCTAATACAATAAAAGCCACGGAGCAGCACAGAACTACCGAATCTCTCACATATTCTTCCAGACAGTCCTAAAGGAGGGTCCTTTCTCTGGACAACACTGAACAAAGCAGGACAGAGGCAGGCCAGGGAAGCAGAGGGAAGCTCACACCACTGCAAGCTGCTTCAAAGCCAGAATAGGAAAAGTCACCCAACCCTTTTGTGCAAGGAGGTGCTATGTATCCCCTTCGAAGGATGTTCGAGCCTCTTTCTCCAGCCAGGTGACTTACAGTCCAGCTCCCAGCCCTGCTCCTCCGAACTGCTCTCACACCTCAGGGCTTCCTTCTCCCGGCAGTAGAACCGCAGGCGCTGGCTCGGAGACCCAGCCCACTCTATCCTCTGCTCTTCCACCATCTCCAGTCTGGTCAGGTCCGTTCTGCCACCTGTGTGGGCAACCTCGGACTGACTGGAGCAATCGCTCCAGTCCCCCTGGCAGCTCTGAGATGTTTCTGGCCACAGCCTGCTCTCAGGGGGGGACGCGCAGCTCGAATCTTGATCATCTTCAGAGTCGTATTCAATGTCTATTTCCAGGCTCCTGGGGCTGGAGCAGCGTGTTGCCCTCACAGCAGGTTCTGCAAACCCTGAAACCACTTTCTTGTTATTTTTTCGTAAGGCGCCTTGTCTGGCACGACTGTACATATCAAACCCCTCCTTACCGCCAGCGCTGCTCACAATGTTCAGCTCTTCCCTGAGGCTTGGAGCTCTGTACAACCCGCCTCCCATCTGGCCGCAGTTGCCCAGCAGACGACTGCAGTGCTCCGTTAAATCATTCTGTCTCTTCCTACCCATCTCGGGCCGATTCCGGACCTTCTCTCGATAATTATTTCCCTTCTTCTTGCTCCTGGCGGGACTTGCCCCAGTACCAGACTTCGGATCGTTCTCCTGGTAGCCCCAGTTCCAGTTTGCTTTCTTCTGACTCCATGCCGGCTGGACAAAGGCAGGATTCGCATGGTTGCCATGCCCTCTGCTCTCCTTATCACCACGCTCCTCTTGCGGACTCTGAGCGGACAGATCCATGGAGGTGTTACTCCCACCTGCCTTTACAAATGGCTCCTTGATGCTGAGTGGCTTCTCTGTCCTTCCTGAAGGGTAGGTAAGTGTTCCCGAGGAGTCTTGAGGGTCTGCCTTTTCCTCTGTAACACACCTCTCATCCTCATCTTCATCCTCATCCTCAGTCACTTCAGGGATGCTGAACAATTTCTTGCTGTGGTTCTTCTGAAGCGGGAGCTCTAGTATCCTCTCCAGAATCTCCTCGTCACTGTCAGTATCACAAAGATCCATCTGTACCCAGCCCCCGAGAAAAGCCACAGCCAGGACAAGCAGAGGAAAAAAGAGAGGAAACAAACATTAGAAAGAGGCAAAGTTACAGCTGATTCCCTCCCAGCACAGCAGGATGGAGCGGCGACTGTGGTCTGCAGCCAAGCAAGGGTAGGAAGCAAGAGAGAGCAATGGGTCTCCTGGCAAAAGACAATCAGATGAACCAGCAATGCAGCGGAAAGCGAGAAAGGCCAATGCATGGAGAGCTCCCTGCCAGGCTCTGCCTCTGCACGCACAGCTACCTGCACCACCTTCATCCTGCCCGCTGCGTTCCCCACAGCTTCTGGGACATCGGGAAGGAGCAGGTTCCTCCACGGCTGCTCACACTGGAGCTGCTGGTTCCTCCCTCGGCAGGGACGAGTCCCACAGGAGCCCCAGCCCCCCGCAGCCCCTGTCCTCGCACCGGAACAGGACGTGACCCTGTGCAGCAAGGCACCTTCCCTCGGCTCTTCCCATCACGGCACCGTCCAGCTCCACCGAACTGCACTGAGAATCCAGGTGAGCAGAGTTGCCCCGTAAACACATGAAAAACCCTTTACCTCAAAGGGCTCCCACAGACACGTGTTTCACTTGCAGCTGGTTAAGAGCCCAGCAGGTTACAGAAAACTGTTGGGAAAACACTGCTGAATTTTAAAAGGGTAGAATCCTAGATGCATGGTGTAATTTAGGTTGGAAGATACCTCTGGAGGTCTCTTGCTCAACTTTCCTGGCAATTTATATCATGATATGTTCTAAAAACATTTACAAATACTTTACAAAGCATTTGTAGCTACTGATGTTTTAAGCTACAAGCACAAGCAGGCCTGTTCAGAGATTATCAAAAACTGAACCACAGTGGGGAAAGAAACGCAGTTGTAAGCTGCCTATTGATTATTCCAACCTCCATAACTTTTTGCAAGCAAAAACTGGTCTCGAATTATATTTCTCATTAGCTAAATGGACCTACAGAGGTCCCCAGTTCAATCTCCTAATTGCAGCAGGACTGTTGCCAACAGTAAATCAGTGTCTTTGCTTATCTAAGGTTTGAAAACACCAAAGGACAGAGATTCCCCACCTCTCTGGGGACCTGTCCCTGGGAAAGAAGTTTGTACTCACCTCCAACATGAACGTCCTCAACAGCAACTCAGGACTTCTGACTCTCTTTATATCATCTGCCATGAATAAGAAGACTTTGGCTCTCCCATCCTTTCCACCAGCCTTCAAATAGCTGTAGGCAGCTACTAAATCTCCCATTTGCCTCATCTTTGCTGGACCAAACAAGCTCAGCTTGCTCAAACTCCCTTTACAGGACACGTGCTCTAGGCTCCTATGTCGTTAGCACTGATTAGTAATATGCAGAATTTATAAGTGCAACCATAAAGTAAGTCAAATACAACCTATTTTAGCTGTTTGCAAAGTTGTGGGGTTTGCTTTTGAGTTTTAATATAATAAATGGCTCCAGAAATTAAACAACTTATTTGAGGTTAAACATTTCGCCCCTCCATTCTTTCATCCGCCAAATCCTGAAAGAGTTGGCTGAGGAGTTTTGAGGTAACCCAAAATGTCACTAAATACGCAGAATTCTGGAAAGTGGTCCTGCTGAGGCCTGACCCACTTCAGCCACATCCTCTGCACTCCATAAACAGCACCGGGAGCTCAGCGCCCTAAGGCTTCCTGCCCCTGGTGCCCTCTCCCCATCTTGTCCTGCTCACATGAACTTGTCACCGCCAGAATGGAAAACAGGCACTTTAGCAGGTCAAGCAGCACCAGTTTGCTCACCCCAGTGAGTGCATGGAGTTTTGGTTTTTCTTTTTCAGAAAAAAAAAAAAAAACAAACCAAAACCAACAACATTCAGGCCAATAAAACATCCAGGAAAAAGAGCCAAAGCACGGCATTCCTCACTGTGCTCATTTCCTCCTTTCTCCTTCCAGGGAAATGGGTTTTCTTCCATTTTTTTGCAGTGCAAGCACTTCCCAGGCAGCCCCAGCATCTCCAACTGACAGGCGCTCCTGGGGCTCCTGACACGCTGCACGTCCAACCTCCCAACCAGGAGAGAACCCACTTCAGGAGGGGAAAAGCAGTGGCAGCAAATTTCCTCCAGATTCATCAGCCTGTCTTCTAACCATTTAATGTTCACCAGATCCATCCCATCCGTGCCACACAGGGCAGTATCAATGACCTACAGATGTTCTTTGGTCACATGAAAGAAATTAGGGTGCTTTCTTGTTTACAGGCATATCACATTTCATGAAAATCTTTCAAATTTCTCAGATGTCCAAGCTTAATACCTTCCCTCCTGCACACTCATCTCAACTGCCGTAACTTGTACGATCACATCACGCTTTCACTCAGTCAGTTTTAAGCACATTACCCATTGCAGATGCATTATAACCTCCTAACTACCTTTAACTGTTTGAACTCATAACATGAATTAACGTGATCGCTCATAGTTCAACTCAACCAGTATTTCCTCACATGCAACACTTGAACTGCAGAGCCAGGGCTGTGCTCCTACAAGCCACCCATTCTTCCTGGGAGCACCAAGGTCTCTGCACTAAGTTATCCACCATCAGGAGGGCTGGCAGGACCGAGGCCAAAATATTACGTGTCTGGTTTGCTTTAGGAGGAAAAAAAAAAAACCAAACAATCACAGAATCACAGAACGTCAGGGATTGGAAGAGACCTCGGAAGCTCATCCAGTCCAATCCCCCCGCCGGAGCAGGAACACCCAGATGAGGTTACACAGGAAGGTGTCCAGGCGGGTTGGAATGTCTGCAGAGAAGGAGACTCCACAACCTCCCTGGGCAGCCTGGGCCAGGCTCTGGCACCCTCACCATGAAGAAGTTTCTTCTCATATTTAAATAGAACCTCCTGTGTTCCAGTTTGTACCCATTGGCCCTTGTCCTATCATTGGTTGTCACCGAGAAGAGCATGGCTCCATCCTCCTGACACTCATCCTTTCCATATTGATCCCCATGAATGAGGTCACCCCTCAGTCTCCTCTTCTCCAGCTCCAGAGCCCCAGCTCCTCAGCCTTTCCTCACCCGGGAGATGCTCCACTCCCTTCAGCATCTTCGTGGCTGCGCTGGACTCTCTCCAGCAGTTCCCTGTCCTTCTGGAACTGAGGGGCCCAGGACTGGACACAATATTCCAGATGTGGTCTCACCAGGGCAGAGTAGAGGGGCAAGACAACCTCTCTGGACCTACTGACCACCCCACTTCTAATCCACCCCAGGTCCCATTGGCCTTCCTGGCCACAAGGGCCCAGTGCTGGATTGGTACAAGATCTACAGACAGGTGGACTTCACAGATTCCTGTGTGCTCACTGTTTATGTTAAGAACTTGATCAACAGGACTGATTTTTAACCCTGGGTTCTGAAGTTCACATTACATATTTTGTGGTTTTCCAACTAACTAAACCCTGGGTACCTTAATTACAGATAAACGCACTTCCTTCTCACAAAGAACTTGCGTTTTCACTAGGTTAAGACAACACTGGGAGTAAAAGCAGAGCAGGTAGGAACTCTGCCAAGCACTGACCAGCACCTCCTCCTGTGAGCTGATGACATGGGATGGCTGCACTGGTGCTCCCCGCAAGCATCATCGTGCTACAATTTACCTTCTCCCCATTCTCTCGGTAACACGGCTCCCTCTGGTCCCATTTCTTCTCTTCCAGAGCTTCTGAAGACAATTCATCTTCTTCTTCCTCTTCCAAAATATCTGAAAGGTCAGAACTACGGTTGTGCTCAGCAAAAAGGGTCAGCTGGCGTCTTCCCATTTCAGACATTTTTTCTTCTTGCTGTTGGAAAGCAGAACAGATTTCCTCAGTCCTCCCAGGCACTCTGTTCCAGCAATAAAGTAGCATTTTACCTTTCTCTAGTACACATACAGCTAAAGTATGGCAGGAAATAAACTGGGCAGCACCCAACGCAGCGACTGGCATGTGTGTACAGCCACACAGCCACACAAAGCTGGCAGACGTGTTTTACAGCCCGCAGAAGAACAGTGCTGCATCAGATGGTAAAACCTACAATCCACATCCCTCCACGGGCAAAGAAATTCAACTAAGGTTAAACAAACCTCTCGTTTCACTCTGGACATTTCTTTCATCACCTCCTTGCCAGGGGACAACCTCAGGAAGTCCTGGCAGCTGCTCCCACCCGTGTTTGTGTCTCGGGGGGTGTCCCCTGTCCCCTCGGCCTGGCTGGGGGAGGGCGGAGGCTCTGGGTTCCAGTGCTGCTCCTTCGCCTCCTTTTCTCTTTCAGCACCGGGACCTTTTGGTGACTCTTCCACAGAACACGTATGGCAGGTCTCCAGATGTATCTTCAGACTGCTGTTAGACAGCCTTTCCAGCTCTTGTGCTTTGGTTACAGATTGTTCCACCTGGGAAACAACCAAAAAAAAAGGTCACCAGGAGCAACGAAACTTGGGGGAGACATCACGCAAGTACTTGTGCAGCAAACGGGGCTCTTACCACCTCAAACTCTCCAAGAGAAACACTCCACATTCTGCATGGTTGGCATATAATACTTTGGCCGGGAATTTGCAGCTGGGAAGGCTGGGCAGCCCTGGAACAATCCCCTCCCTGCCGTTACCTGCAAGGAGACCCACAGGCTCTCCACCGCTGCAGCTCTCAGGGAAGCCACAGAGGGGTGTCAACAAGAACTGGTTTTAAAGCAGCAAGAAGAGCCCAAACTACACAACAAGGTCTCTTTTTCAGTCAGTTCATTTTGCTGTTTAAGAAAACCCCTGGGAGATGGAGCAGTGGAAGCCCAGGAAGGAGGAGAGGAAGGCAGGTGGGACTTCACCAACCTCCCCTTTCTCTAACGCTTGCTCTAAAGTACAGCAGCCTCTGCTGCGTTTTGCATCGGAGCACAACCTTGTCCTTAGGTACTAGGCACACTTTGAAAATATTTACAGGATCAGACACCCAGGGCTACTTAGACACTGCAGTGCCTCATTCCTAAATGTCCCCTGGGCTCAGGCAAAAGGCAGAGAGGCTGTGACAGCCCTGAGCACCCTGCCATCCCCTGCACAACAAAGGGCTCATTAATGGTATTTGTTACGCCTTAAACAGCTGGTTTTTGCAACTTTGGACAGGAGAAGATAGGTGGCTGTGAAGGCAGACACTCTCTATTTTCCCCTCAAGGTCTTTGACAAACAAAGGCATACATTTTTGAGATAAAGAACCAAGGTCTCCTGGTTAATTGGGATGACCAAGATGGGTCAGCTAGTGGACAATCAACCACGAGGAGAAATCACGAACCACCAGCTGCCCCTAACAGACAAAACAACTCACTTGTGGTCAGCACTGCAACCATTCCTCTCATTTTTTGACCACTGACTCATTTCTGGAACAATCTTCTCAATTAGCAGGAAGAGCAAGCGGAGGGAGGGGATGAATCACCCTGTCCTATCTCGCATGCAAACGGGCTGGGTTATAAAACTTCCTCACTTGGGACACTTGGCATGTTTGTGTGTTTTTCATCATGGGGTGTGTGCGTGTGTGTGTGCTGCGTGGCATTAATGAAGTTTTGTACCTACCACAACCTGGAACAATGGAGTGGTGAGATCTCACCTTTCTTCTGATATCTTAACCTATCTCTCTCTCCTTTTCCTCTTTCTCTTTTCTAACTTTATTCTGGGCACATAACAGTTATATCTTCTGGGTTTTGCTGTTAAAGTCTTACTAAGTTTTATGATATAGTTACCAACTTTTGCCAAGCCACTATTTGCTGTCATTCCACTGAGTGTTTTTAGTAGATTCATGACTTAATTGAACCTCTCAGGTGACTGTCGTCCCTTTGTGTTACCACGCAGGGTATTTCAAAAGTCAACCTTTGCTCTTACCCCAGCCCAGCTGGGATGGGACAGAGCTCTGGATCTCACGTTTAATCTGACAGCTGGGACCCTTCTGCCCTGTTCCTCTTTGTTGACAGCCCAGTGAGGACACGCATCCCAAGCAAGAAGGGTGATTCACACCCTGGAAGTGCCCATTTCACTCCACTGACTACAAAGCAGGTGAAGTGACCCACCCCTGTGTAGCCATCTACACCCGACCTCTAAATGTTGGCAAATGAAACACAACAATTGACCTGAGGTACCGCAAATGACCAGAGGCTGAAGAATAATCATAGAAATTTTGGACTCGACATCTCAATTCTTCCATGTATTTACCTGGCCTTTGGTCTTGGGCCCGCACAGCTGCTGATGCTCTAGCAATTATCAGAAGTCTTCCCTGCTTTTGTCTAAACTTGAGCCTTTGCAAGCTCACCCTGTCATGACGAACAAGGTCATGCTGAATTTAAGAGTTTGAAGCACTCCTGAGTCACAGAATCCCAAAACTCCAGGCTGGTTGGGGTTGCAGGGCCCTCTGTGGATCCCCAGCCCAGCCCTGCTCATGCAGGGTCACCAGAGCAGATCACACAGGTCGGGCCAGGCGGGTTTGAATGTCTCCAGAGAAGGAGACTCCACACCCGCTCTGGGCAGCCTGCTCCAGGCTCCGGCACCTCCCAGCAAACAAGTTTCTCCTCATGTTCACATGGAGCCTCCTGTGTTTCAGTCTGTGCCCGTTGCCCCTCACCCTGGCGTTGGGCACCACTGAACAGAGTCTGGAACATCCTCTGACATCCACCCTGAGATATTGATCCCATTGATCAGATCCCTCTCAGCTTCTCTTCTGCAGCTCAACAGCCCCAGCTCTCTCAAATGTCAAAGGTCAGAATGGGAAAAAGATCCCTTTTCCTGATATAATACATCCCATATCAACAGGACTCATTTCCCTCTTGTCATAGAATGATCACCTAATCGACCATCTACCTGTTTTCTCCTGGGGCTCTCAGACATCCTCCCCGCTGTCCTAAACAAGCCCTGGAATCACTCATCCACCCTTCAGGATTCCAAATTCCCAGACACGGCTACCTTGCTGTGCAGGCCACTAAGGTGCCCGTCGTGCCCAAGTGCCAACTCTGCGTTGTGCAAGCCCACGAGACTGGAGAAGAGCCCCTCAAGCAGAGAGCACAGCAATGCCAGACTAGCACTGACATCGCCATCAGCAGGAACATGCTTTCCACCTTCAATCTCTGACAAATTCTTGCTTTCCTGACTCTGTTCCTGATCTGCTTGCACACATCGAGCGATGAGCTTCATCTGCTCTTCCAGGTCCACCACAGGAGCCAGTTCTCCCTGCTGGGTTGCCAGACACAGCACAAAGGTGTGTTACAGTAAGATGCTCAGTGGGATTTCATTCCATTCCCCAAAACGATCCATTCTCCTTCCCGGCACATGTGATACTGTGCAGGAGGTGGATCAATAAACTCACCTGCACCTCCGTCCCTTTGCCTGGGCCTTGCAATTCTGCGTCCCTCGAAGGGACAGGCTCTGTGCCCTCGGTGGGGAGCACGGTGCCGCCAGCTTGCTGAGGAGGCACACTCAGGGATTTCTTGTCTCGTGCAGCGTCCAATCCCTGTGGAGAAGCGCCTGAAACCTGCACCAAGGAAGCACCAAGAGAGGAGAGGTGCGGCGGCGAAGAGGCTTTCTCTGGCAAAGACGGTGCTGAGCCGTCGCGGTTGGAGGAGGGATCAGTCAATTTGGCATCTGAGTTATCAGTGGGAGCTTTTTGTTGAAGCAGGAGCGCAGCCGCCTGGTGCGTGGGTGGGCTGCGTGCAGGCAGAGGGCCCCTGGGTTCTCCACGGGGCGGTCGAGAGGTAAAAGTGGTAGAAAGAGCAGAACGGGAAGGTGAGGAGCGGTGGGAGGCTCGCAGCAAGACTGAGGAAATCTGGGCTGGAACTGAGTCCACTGACTCCCCATACAGAGACATCGTTCTCACAGAAACCTCCCGGCACACCTGGAACATCTGAAGCTGGGACAAATCCACCAGGACACTCCCAGCTGTTGGAGAAGTAACTTCTATTACCTGCAAGCAAAAAAAAAACCAAAACAAAAAAACCCACCAGAGAGCAATTATTTATTGTGCACATCTCAGCCCTTCTAAAACTGACAATTCCTGAAGCCAAAGTTAACAACAGACCCCAAAGCTCTTGAAAGCAGACGTGCAGAATTTCCACTCTTCCTCTCAATATCAGGGAAGAATGAACAGTAAAGAGAAACTGTTACCACAATCATTTGAGAAACTGGATATTCTACAAAATACAACTATATTCCTTCCTACTCCATGTTTTAACTCCCCTTGTTCCCCATGCTTTAAAAGGCCATCCCCTTTTTTGGCCTCCCTTTTGCCTGCCTTCCCAGAGTCCTCCTTTTTTGACCTGTGCAGAGGAAAAAGCATTTCCATGATAAAAGAGCAATCATCCCCACAGCCCCACAGTTTTGCACTGTGCTCCTTCACACAGCTGTGCCTTCCTTCTCCCACGGCCAACAGCACAACATCATGCGTGCGGAAAACCACGGGCCACTTTTAATACAGAATATCCTTGGAGGCTCTTTACCAGTATTCATACCGGACCCTGGGGTGTCTGTACACCTCTTCCTTCGCCTGTACCTAATCTATGAAAGGGTTGAACTACACGTCAGCCCTTGCAGTCCCGAGACACACGCCCCGGTAGGGGCAAGGCTGTGTACTTGTCCTGAACTGATGTCTTTTCTGGTGTGCATCAGTCAAAACAAACAGCCCAAGCATTGTCCCTTCTCAGGTATCATTCCTTTCCAGGCCAAGGACTGTCCTTGTCTTCTCATGGCATTCTTAGTGGATCAGCCTTTTTGAAACTTTTCCATATTTCTCTGTGTTTTACCACAGTTACAATTTTTCTGTATTTTCTACCTTCTCCATTTTTTTCTCACTATCTATTGCCTACACAGAGAGCATGGGAAAATTTGTTTTTTAAAAGCGGCATTTTAATTGCTCTTCATTTTAACCAAACCACAACCTCTGGGTATAACACCGCTGACAGAGATGAGCTTATTTGGTAGCTTTCCCAAGGTTTACTGGCACCAACAGTGTCATTGCATCTCATCCCCACCTGTGTTTCAGATGGACACACCAGGAACCTGGCAGAAGGAAGACACTGTAATACCAGCATTAAAAATACCCAGGAAAGTTAGCCAACAGCAAGGAATCGCTACTATGTGCTAAAGAGCTTAGAAGCAAATTAACAAACTAAGCCCTCTAATGAGGAACAAAGAGTGTCCTTACTAATGCCAGCATGAAACACCGTTCGACCAGCGTGGTTGTGTTCTGCTGTAACTGTGTCTCTTACTCAGCATCCCACAGTCTGGATCAGACATACATTAACAACCTGCAGCCAGGCTGGTCCCCACACACCATGCTAATGATGTATTTATTAGAAAAGACCTTTGTCTTCCTTTTTCTTTACCTCTCACACACACACAAAGTGCTGCTCAGTCCTGCTCGGTCACAGGAGCACCTTGGTGATATTAATATTCACCACGTGTTGGGGCTGACTGGTTCTGTCACCAGCTGCTGTCCAGGTCTGGAGCCCCTGCCCCTGCACCAGCCTCCAGCCCCCACACAATCCCAGCACCCCAGGCTGGTTGGGTCGCAGGGACCTCTGTAGATCCCCAGCCCAGCCCTGCTCATGCAGGGTCACCAGAGCAGATCACACAGGTCGGGCCAGGCGGGTTTGAGTGTCTCCAGAGAAGGAGACTCCACACCCGCTCTGGGCAGCCTGCTCCAGGCTCTGGCACCTCCCAGCAAACAAGTTTCTCCTCATGTTCACATGGAGCCTCCTGTGTTTCAGTCTGTGCCCGTTGCCCCTCACTCTGGCGTTGGGCGCCACTGAACAGAGCCTGGTCCATCCTCTTGACCAACGCCAACCTTGCCCAGCGCCAGCACGATACCTTCTGTCCATCCGCGTACACTGCGTAACCGGTGACTCGAACTCCATTGGAAGATCCTTTGGCATCGATGGTGACAGGTAACCAGCTGATCACGAGGATACCTGGTGAGGGACCAGCTTCTACCTGGACATCCAAAGGAGCATCAGGTGTGCCTGCGAGAGACCAAACAGATTTTCTTCTTGCTTACCTCACTACAGCACAGAGCTAAGCTAAACCTCGGTTAGAATCAAAGAGGAAACTCACACATCATACTCGCCACTGCAGAACGGCACTAGAATAGCCAAGCTAGTCATGGGAAATGATAGACAGAACCAGATAAAATAAAGTGCTCTTGTTCTGTGAAGGCTGTGATGCACAGAAAACAGAACTTTGCAAAAATAGCTGAGGCCAAGATGCAGCAAACCTTAAAGCAAGGTCATGGCAAACCAGATCTTCCATGCCCTGAGAGGCATGCTGTAAAAATCAGCAAAGGGCATGTCTTCCCAGAGCAAATGAAAACAAAAGAGATAATAAATTTTAAAATAAAGGAAGGACAACATCAAGACAAAACAGGACAGCATCTCAGGCTTTGGGACCTAAAGAACTTTGCTTCCCTTCAGCCCAAGGCTTCATAGCAAAGTAGCGACAGAGCCGCTGCTCCGAGCCCTCCATGCACAGCGGGAAAGGGCATGACTGCTCCGGTACCTGCCAGCGGGGTGGTGAAGTGGATCACAGCCGAGCTCTGCTCCTGCCCCTCGGGGGGCTCTTCCCAAGGGCTCTGCAAGGGCCGGGCCTCCAGCTTGGCCACGTACGCAGTGCTGGGCTGCAGGTTGCGGAAGGTGTACCAGTACACCCCAGGTTTGGTTATGTCACACTCCTCCCCGTTGAGATACACCGCGTGGTTGTAATTGCTGTTGCAGGGAAGCCACGTCACCTCCGCCGACGTGGCAGTGACGCTTCGGACTTTCAGCATAGTCGGTGCCACACCAAAATCTTGGCCCACAAAGAAAGTGCACCGCAGTTTATCAGAACTGCCTTGCTCTGTCACGCTCTGCACAGACACGCGGTAAGCCTTGCTCTTTAAATCCAGCTTTTCAATCACTGCTTTGGTCTGAAAGCCACTCTTCACGTTTTGACGTAGCTCCTCATCCACATAGATGTTGTAGCTTTGTACATCTGGGCAGCCAGCGGGTACAAGCGGTGGTTCCCAGCCTACAACTATGCTTCTGGCAAGCTGCTTGATCAGGGTCAGTTTTCTGGGGTAAGGCACTGCTGTGTGACTAATGGGTTCCTCCTGGTCTCCTTCTGCTCTACTGGTCAGCGGGCTGATGCTACTCTCTTCAACGGAGAGATCACTCTTATCTCCACTGCTGGTGCTCGCACTGATAAAACCTTTCTCCTGGTATGAGCTATGGGTGAGATCATTCAGCTCCGAAGGCAGAAACGTCATGAGGTCATCATCTGAAACTCGCTCAACAAAATTGGAGGGGACCAGCCCTCGCCGGCCGTCCATCAGCTCCCCTAAACAGAAAACAGGAAACCTGTTACCACTGCACCTACCGGTCAGCCTTCCACCCCATCTGTGAGGACAACGTGACAATGTCTGCGCTAGGTCACCACCGCACTGCAGGCGGGAATGACAAACCCTCTGGGAGGTTTATTCCTGGCCAAGTTTCCTGCATTTGCTAAGGCTGCCCTAGTTAGATCCTAACCGCCAAAACGAGAACACTCACTGCTCCACACACTCCAGAGCAAACTAACTACAAACTTGGTCTGTGTAATTAGCTTACATGTTTTTCCTTCTTCATTATCCTATTATTCCTCGTCACAGCTCCTTCACTGACTTAAGTGTCTTTTTCTAGGCTTCCCAAACCATACAGATTGATGATTTTATGTCTTCTCTCAGCCACACAGATCTGGGGTTTGTGGTACTTCCTCATCAAAGTCCATCTTTCCAGCTCTGTATTCAGCTCTGGCCTTCTTTTTAGTTCCCTCCTTTGTTAGGCCAGCTTCTGCGGCCAAGCTGTCCCACAGGACCCACATACAGCACTCTTGGTACGTGCAAGAACCGCCACATCACAGTCAAATGAGCGGGATTGCACTTACTTTCCCCTTTCAAACTCTACCTACAGCAAATCAATGGAAAGCGGGGAAAGCAGAAAAAGTTAGTAAAGAATAACCTCTTTATTCTTTAAACAATAAACAAACAAACAAAGAGATAAATACATGAGAAGCTTGGAAATAGAAAGAAAGAGCGAGCCAGGACAGTCAAAGAGCAAGCAGTGCGACACGGCATGCATTTGCCTCAGCTCTTGCAAAGCACCTCAGGGAACAAGGATCCTTCATCCCATTAAGTAACCAGCTCCACAAAGAAATTTAATTATGAATTTACAGCCCACAATTCTTGGTTTCAATCCCATCTGCCTATTACTCAAGCAGGATCATGTTTTCCAAGATGCCAATTACACAAACACACCGTGCGACACCAAACGGGGTAACGACTGTGGTTGGGGCTGCTCAGTTTCTGTTCTGCCAGCAGAGCAGGAGGTCACCAGGGCCACCAGCCGCTCACAGCGCAGGCACCGGGCAGGGGAACAGCCCATCTACAGGTGCCCAGGGCTGAGCATGTTCCTCTCCATGGCAAGAGAGGAACTGTATGGGGATGAAACCTGGAGCTCTGCTGAAAGCAGTGGTAAAATCCCCATTGAAATCACAGGATTTCGTGGTTTAGATTTAATTCAATCGTGACATAAATAAACCCTTTTCCAACAGAATCTGCTCTTCCCTCTAACAAAGTAACTTTGGGCAGAAAACCTCTATCCTGAGACTTCAAGATTCACTAAATTACTCTTTAAAAATAAAAACAAACATCAACTCTCCACAGCAGTTTGGTCACATTTCATTCTATTAAAACACACCTTCAAAGAAGCCGTCTTCATCCATGTCCCCATACACGTAAATATATTCTCCAGCAGTCAGCGGAAGCTCTGCCTCTGGATTTTCATTGGGTCCATCGAAAGGATTGTAGCTGAAAGATGTTACAATACGAAGACTTAACTTTGTATAGCAACACATTCAGATCAGTTTACAATTCACTGGGAATCAGTTTACAATTCACCCAGTCTTTGCGAGCAGCAAATTGCACAGACAAAAGACAAGACTCTAGTTTACTGTTTTATATAGAAACCAATAATCATAGAACCATTTCGGTTGGAAGAGATCCTCAGGATCATTGAGTCCAACCATAACCTAACCTAATTCTAGCATAGATATATCACTCCGCATTCAAATAGCAGGTAGGAATAATTTTCTGCGTAGCGGAACAGATGCCTTGTGACATCTGAAAGAACAGATCAGGGTGATGATTCTTAAACAAGAAAATGTTTAAAAAAAGATCCGAGTTACCTGAATGCCTGATGTGTTTGAGTGTACCAAGTAGGTAAGCTGTGGGCCTCTGCATTTCTAAAATACACATCCTTAAATTCACCTGCACTCTTAGCTATTGTATGTAGATAGCTCTCTAAATTCCACGGGCTTAACAGGGTTAAAAAAACCCAACAAAACCAAACAAAGAAAAAAACACCCCACAAAAACACACACATGCACACACACACACAAATCCCAAACAAACAAATAAAACCCCACCATATACACAAAACTATTGAAAATGCCCCAAACATTAAGGTGGACTTCATCAGGCATACAACTGTCATGGACAAGCACAGCACAGAATCTCAAAATTCTCAAGCTTAAAACCCTAAGAATGAGCTGATTTGCGCAAGAAGAAAATGACGTGAATGAGGAAAAAGTTTCTAGCCTTTTTCTTCATAATTCTCCAACCCTCAGGATCCAAGTTGTACAGCTCTCAGTGCTGTGACTCCAAATTTTAAACAGCAGCCCAAAACCTCCACTAGCGTGAAAATGATAAATACACTGGTGACAGGATTGGACTCTGGGTAGTTCAAACCTGCTTATCCAAGGATCCCTGAGCTGATCAGAGGGCCTATCACAGGAAAATGCCTCATAAAAACCCTTTATCTTTGCAAACACCTACTGCTTATTCCTGCTCTTTAGTCTTCAAAAGGGATTTCCACACAACAAAGCAATGTTAACCCCTCCGTGAGCTGAGTGAGACCTTACGGGCCCAAGATTCTGACAAGACGACACAGATCACATCTGATCTGCTCCTCACAAGCACTGAACCATCCCAGTTCTCCTCCAAGCCACAGTGCTCTTCACTGAACAACAAATGAACTTACCATGTTTTTGTTAAGCCAAGCACTTTGGATTTGCTTGTCCAGGAAATAACAGGTCACAAATATCGGATGGAGGAATAAGATACATGGTCTAAGCTAATGATCATTCTGGAGCGAATTCAGAGAAGGGCGACGAGGCTGGTGAGGGGTATGGAGCACAAGTGTGATGGAAGCGGCTGAGGGACCCCGGGGGTTCAGCTGGAGAACAGGAGCTGAGGGGAGACCTTCTGATCTCTGAACTGCCTGAAAGGAGCTTGGAGCCAGGGGGGGTCGGGCTCTGCTCCCCACGAACAAGCGCCAGGACCAGAGGAAACGGCCTCAAGTTGCGCCAGGGGAGGTTGAGGTTGGATCTGGGGAACAATTTCTTCCCCCAAGGGCTGTGGGGCATTGGAACAGGCTGCCCAGGGCAGTGCTGGAGTCACCATCCCTGGAGGGGTTGAACAGACGGAGATGAGGTTCTCAGGGACATGGGGCAGTGCCAGGGCTGGGGGAACGGTTGGACTCAATGATCTTGAGGCGCTTTTCCAACCAAAATGATTCTCTGATTCTAATACCCGTCCCTAACAGTGGTTCATGCTGGAGAACAGGGTCAAGTAGGCAACAGGGAGATAACCTGTCCAACCTCATAGACCACAAGAAATGACCCAGTACCTGTATCGAGCTAAGAACACCTGGAGCTTCGCATGGCCTTGGCTGCCTGGCTCTGGCATTAGAGAGATGCTGTCAACATCCAGTTCTTCCATTTCACTTGCAGTGTCCACCTAAAAACATTCATGATGAAGAATATGATGTGGCTGAAATCAGAGTAAAGGAACACTTAAAGGGTTCAAACATCACTGACAAGTCCTCTAAGCTCACATGTGGTGCCAGTCTGGCCACTGGGCTAAGAACCATCTGGAAGAATGACTTTTATGGTGAACAGGTAGTAATAAGAAGCAACAGCTCCAACTTGCAGCTTCAGGGGTTCCAATCAGACATCAGGAAAAACTCCTTGCCCAGGTGGGTGATGCAACCGTGGAACAGGTTCCCACTGAGGGGGGATCTCTGTTCTTGAAGAATTCAGAGCCTCAGCTGGGCAAAGCCATGGCCACGCTGACCTAGTGCTGGTGACAGTCCCACTCTGAGCAGGAGACTGGACTAAAGACTCTGGAGGGCTCTTCCACCCTACATACCCATAATTTGGTATATTCACCTCTTGCTACCTCTACATGGTAGTCCTCCCTGCGTGCAACATAAATGGTAATCTGAATACGGGAGACATTATAGCTCCCGTAGATGTCCAAGTCTCTAAGCGCTTCTGTTCAGGCAGTTCCCCCCCAGCACCTGTTAATAATTCAATACAGTGGGTTTGTACTTTCAAAACATTAGAAGGCCCTACCAGTTCCAGCTAAAGCTCTTTCCAGTCTGATACCAGCTGGTGCATTTGCTGAAGGAAGGCGTACAAGAGACAGAGCAAGCGTGAAATCCTCTTCCCACTGCAGCCTCTTGGTTTCCAGCAATCAGCTGCTTGTGGAGCTCCTAAGCTGGAGGCTGCACCCTGAATGCATTTGGTGTCTGCCGGCAAGAGCAGCTTCGGGAAATTTGTCTCAGTCTTTTTGATCTCATTGCCATTTTGGAATTTTACATCCAGTGGCAATGTGTTCTGTAACGCAGTCCTCCTTTTTGAGGAAATGCACTTCCCTTGCGTTCGTTTGAAATGGTGCCAATGAGCCAATTCAAGCTGCCATGTTAAAGCAGACCTCAAGGCAAATGTACTAGTGATGAAGACCCATCACAGGCACTAGAATACAAAGTAGGGGTTTTTTCCTAGTACATGAACTGCCGAAGTTAATCTTTGAAAGAGTTCAGATCACCTTTTCAAGGTAGCGCACTCCTCGTAATGCAGTTTTGCATCGTGTCCTGGGGTAACAAACACCCGCACCCTGTAACACCCAAAGGGAGAGCCCAAGGGAACAGGCGTTTATCAGCCTGGCTAAAGCCCTGGAGCGTCCTCACAACCAGGTGGTGCTGAAGCCAAATGCTCCACACACAGGCCCTTTTCCAAGGATCCCACACTGACCGCTGTAGGCACTACTGCCCTTATCTCTCCATAGAGGCATCCAAACTTTCTCTTGAACTAAAATATAGTCATTTTTCCCACTACAGAATTGATATCAGTCACATACCTGTTCCTCCCCAGGTGTGACTTTCACTTTGTCCCTGAACACAACAGCTTCTCAGAGCTCTGACACAGCGCTGGGCGCTGCCTGCCACAGCAGCACCCTCTGGTAGTGCCCCGGCAGCTCAAGGCTTCAGTGTTCTCCACGTGTACAATGAGGCACTTGGCGTGGACTCAAAGGTTTTAATACATCAGGGGAGCAAAAGCTGCCTCCCACTCATCATACCCAGCCCCACTCACAGTACTACTGTACCCTAAATTGTCACATCAAGTGATGTACAGCAGACACTGCTTAACTGTGTAAGAGCTATGTATACTATGTAAGAGCTCCTGGGGAGGAGAAGTAACAACTGTCTGTGAGATCTTGATGACACAAGCAAGCAAAGCCGATTATTTTCATCCCTTTGCTAGCACAAACTCAGCATCTTTTCATGGTTTCTTTCACCGAGTACAATTTTAATACCTAAAAGCACCAGCAAATAAATTTGAGCCCCTCATCCACAGCTCAAGGCCAAAAATCGTCTGGACACCCTTCCCAGCATGGTAAAAGTAACAATTATTAGCCTTTGTGTGTTTTAACAGTAGCTGAGATGTCACAGGGAAGCTTGGCAAGAGCCGTCCCACTGACCTCCCCACTTGGCTCCTTCTCCCTGCTCCAGCGCTCTGTCCAGCCAGGCGTTTCCTTCCTAGAGCTCAGCAAGACGTTCAAATGAGCATTACAGACATGGGCATCCAAGGCCTCTTCCATTTTTTCCCACCCCTTTTCTCTTGTTTTTCCCCCATTTTCTTCAGGCAGCCAGGAGGGAACGAATGCAACGTTCCTGGTGCTCTCAGCAATGCACTTTTTCCCTGGTGACCAGAAAGCACTGGCCACAGAGGGGACTCCAATACTGACCTCCGGAGTTGGGCAGGATTTTGGACTGTTGTGCATGGATTCTGATTTTGAAGAGCTGGACTGAGATTCCGCTTTCTTGGCTTGTTTCTGAGCACCGGCAGCAGCAACTGGGGAGCCAACTGTGGCATCAGGCGCCCGCTGCAACGATTCCAACTCATCGGCCGCTTCATTGTGAACCTTCTTTGCGCTCTGGTGAGTGAGCAATCCAGGAACAGTCGATTCTGCAATAAAATAACCTGTCTGTTACTTTTAGCCACAGGCGGAATACAAGATCAGCAGTGAGCATCAGTAAGCAAACACCCTTTGGAGCAGCTCAAGTCTCTAAAATGTGCTTCATTTAACAGTGCAACAGACTGGGATCCCTGTGGTCAGAGAAATGCCAGTTTCTCTTTATGACTAAAAAATAAACCAAAGGTATTTACAAGAGAGAGCGACAGAGAACCCAAAAGTTAACTAAATGTTTGCATTATTTCCTTTATGCCTTTCCATTTACACCAATAACAACTCATTTGTCAAAACACTTGCAGGTATCTCCAGCAATTACCCTTCTCCCAGTGGGGCTGCGGGGTCGAGCTGCACAGAGCAAGGGGAAGCTCCGAAGTCACCAGCGTGGAGGTGAGAAGGTCGATTTTTCCTGTTTGAAGCCGGAATTGTTTGAGTTCCTGAGACAGGAGGCTGAACTGTTCGGTTTGACTGCGACACTGGTCTTCTAGATCCTTCACCCGGGCCTGGCAGGAGAGACATGAGATGAGGCACAAACCCATATCAGAACCACCAGTGAGGTTCCAAACACCATTTGCCTTTGCTGCATCTTTTCAGTGGGTCTCAGACTTCATGAACCTAAAGGTGTGTCCTGCCCAGGAACAGTCAATAGAACTGGCAGCCCTTTGAAAACCTGAGACTCATCAGCTATGACAGGGCTGTCAAACTCATTTTCACCAGTGGCCACATCAGCCTTGGGGTTGCCTTCAAAGAGCTGAAGGTAATTTGAGGCCAGTATCCTACATTCATACAGTCCTAAAATTACATTTGGCCCTTTGAAGGCAACCCCGACACTGACGTGGCCCCCAGTGAAAATGAGTTTGACAGTCCTGATCTATGCAGAGACTGACTGGCAGCTCGATTAGGAATGACCCCTGAAATGTGGGGTTTGAACTTCAATATCCTACCCAAGCCCTGTACAAGACCAGACAAGACAAGTCAAAGATAAGTAAGTCTTGAAAAGAAACAGATTGAAAAGGCTCTGCATGTTTATCGGAGCATTAAAATCCCATCTCCAGAAGGAATCATTGTCCCAATGCTCTGTCTTGTCCATCACTCCAGAGGCTCCAGTGGGCTCCCAAAACCCTTCCCTGTCCCCCCAGCACTCTGGGCAGGACTCCTGACCATCCCTCCAGACCTTGGCCCCCCTGGCACTCGGAAGGGCAGAGAGCAGCGGCGTCCCAGCCCGTGCCGCACAACACTTCTCTGGTCCAGGCGGCACACACACTTTGCCACCAGGTCCTGCAGAGATGACTTGCTCCAGGAAAAGACAGGAGGGAAGGACACATTCCTGCTAGAGAACCATTTGTTTCTATTTTCTAGTATTCTCTTTCTACCATCTCTAGATCTTCCTCTTCCAAAATATTGCTGAGTTCTGGCTGTCCTCACACATCCCCACATCCCCTCGATTCCCGGGAGAACGCAGCCACTCTTTTCCCTCTTCCGACTCTCCCACCGGGCAGCAGCTTTGGCTTCCCAGACGACGTCCCGTGTAGACCCTGCTCATGCACTTCAGGTACCAAGCAAACAAAAAGCATTAGTGCTGGGTGGGAATATATTACCCAACCAGAACTTCTTCAACTGACTTAATGCCAAAAATATTTAATTCAGCATACGTGCATCTGGCTGAGTTGCAGGCTCTGCCTTGCAAGCAACGAAATTTGTTCCCTTTTTTCTCTTTGGGCTCATCTCATCATTTTGCGTAGGTAAGATGCATCAAAACATATGACTGTATTGTGATCTTCAAAATTTTCCATTCTACAAAATGTTTTTGAAGTGTCTTTTTCTCCTTCCAACTAAAAAAAAAAAATCCTGGCTTGAAACACTCTGTGAGACAGAAAATCTGGCTTTTAGGCAGCTCTAAAAATAACACATCTGACCTGGAAAAAGCCTTTTTTCTGGTCTCAGAGTACTGCAAAATCTTTCTAGCCCACTCCTTACTAACTTCTGAGTGTGCATTTTTGTCTTATTGTGGCATATCTGTTTTAAACATGTCCATTTATCACTGTTTCCTTCACAACTAGCAGGAGCTCTCAGTCTCTACGAGGAGCCTGGTGAAGCCTCTGAAGTCTGGCAAGAGGTAACTGCCTCTGAACCAAAAGAGAATATCAGATGCCATGAGCACCTTCCAGAAGCATCTGCATGCTCACCTTGCTCAGAATCAACTCCCTGTTCACCAGGTCATGTTGTCCAGGATGCCTCTGTAATCGTAAGGCTTCGAATATACTTAGAGTTCAGAATTTTCACTTAAATGCTTCTCCCTTCCACATTATGTCTTAATAGAGAAAAGAAACCACGAATACCCAGAGAGGGTTTTCCCATCTTCTCTGGAGACCTGAGCCAGCAGGTGCATCTGGATGTTGTGTTTAATAGCATCTTAATAGCACTTTGGTTCTGTAAATTTATTAATCACAGTTTAATCCATTCCTACTGGTGGCCAAGTCAAGAGTCCAGATAATCCACAGTTTAATTCTGAGACACCTAATTACTCAGGTGTCTTTCAGATCTTGTGTTATTGAAAGCAACACATAATACAAACCCCCCTCAGGTATTACCACCACATCGTACACAATGGGTAATTCTAGCAGAGCACCGCAGAGGTTCACACACAGCTGGGCGAGCGGCACATTTCCAGGGCAGGACAAGGAGGCAGGGGACAAGGACAAGGAGCCCAAGGACACGGTCAGGAGCTGCAGGGAACCAGCAGGAGTCAAACTCCAGACACAGGAGAGAGAGGAGGCTTTTGTGTCTTTGCCCAACACAAAAGGGGGAGAAGGAGGAGCCACCCAACTGAGATTGAGTGGCGTGATTACCAGAAGAGGCTGCAGGAGCCTGGTGGGGTCACGTCAACCACCAATTTGGGAACCTCCTCTGATTCTCCACACCAAGCGAGACCCAACCACCACCAGCCCAGCCCTGTCCTCTTCCACACTCTCCTTGGCTGCTCTATTCCACTTCTCCTACAGATGCCTCCGTATTGTCTCCTATATGTTTTTGAGATCAGAGAATCACAGTGTTGCTAGAAGGGAACTCGACAGCTCTGCAGTCCAGACTCCTGCTCAAAGCAGGGCTAAGGCCAAAGGGAGTAAAGGAACATCCAGAACTCCATGTAGATGTGGGTGCTACTTCTCCAGGATGTGGGCATACTCTAACAATGTCCTTGGGCCATTCCCAATTCCTTTCCTAGAAGTTTCCAACACTGTACTTGCCTTTCTAACCAGACCGGCGAATTGAACTCACGTTTTATAAAACCCCTCTGCCTCAAACATTGTATTTCCTGTGCACGTGGAGTCATGGCTGCTTCTCCTCCTCTGCAGGTCTTGTACCATCATTTAATCTCCCGTTACTCGCGAGATCTTCTCACAGCTCTTTGCAGGTAGATCCGAAGGGGACCGTTGAAAGCAGTTTTCTATCAGGTACAAACCCTTACATACCAGCCTTCTTTCCAAGCCTTTTGTGAACAGGCTGGTTAGCACAGCTGTAGCTTCATTAGTTACCACCTCTTCTGCAAAAACTATTATTCACGATCTCCGCTTCCCATCTCCCAACTACTTACAAAGCCAGCAAGACCTGTCTTTTTTTCCACGACACTTTCATTTGCAAAGATACCACTATTGCTTTTAGGTTTTGAAGGCAACACTTCACTCTTGGACTGCAAGTAGTTCCCAAAAGACCTTGAAATGTAAGTGACCCGTGGAGAAGGTGCACAGGTGGACAATTCTAAAAATCTGGAAATGCCAAAAGAATAAAGCTCCTAATTCTAATCGGACAAGAAAGCAAAGCATTTAAACAGGAAAGCAGCTGCTCCATTCAACTCGCTCCTTTAATTACACTGATTTCCTGGAGGTGGAACTCTTGCAACCTTTTCCAGAGTATAGTTCAAACAAGAATATCAAGCGCCTGTCAAAATCAGGACAGAGGAGAAAAATGTTCTGTTTGACAGGATTATGTCAGTACCTGCATGCAATCCAAAGTGCTCTGGTAGCAAGAAGAAAAGCAAAAAGAGATATAAAACCACATCAGCAGTTACACTAGCCAAAAATCAACGATCTGCCAAAGATAGCCCAACCCTCTGCTGGAATGAAATTGTTTTCTCACCGACTTACAGTGTCTGCGTTGTTTCATACTGAGATTCCCACCTCATTCCCACCAGCAGCTGCTTGCTAAACAAAAGCCAAATCCCACATACCAAATGCACAAATAAGATAACCAAGCACTTTCTGAGGGCCTCCAAGTCACAATATGCTTTGAGCCAAATCACAATATGCTTTGTCAGTGCGGAATTTCAAGCCCTCTTTTCCCAGGACATCGCAGCCACCCATAAAATAATGGATGCTTTGTGTCCAGATCTTTCCCCGCATTTGAGATCAAGTAGTTCTGGGAATCAAGGCTCAGCTCAGAGCCTGGCTTTGACATGATTTCACGTCTGCTCAGTCCTGCTCCTAGGGCTGGGAAAACAAGCACAGTTAAGCTCCGTTCATCATATTTCCCAAATTGTACACCAGACTCCCGAAATCAGGCTGTTGCCTTTTGCATCTGTGCCACGCAAAAGGCAGCTGAGAATCGTATATGCTTCGGAACCACTAGTGAACTTCATTCCCATGACCAGAACATTCATGGTTTTCTGAGCTCAGACGATGTTTCTGCACACTGAAACTGTCCCATACCTGCACACTGAAACCATCCACACCTGTACTCACCCCCATCGCTGCCTTCTCACGGAACTACAGCACAGCTGAGGTTGGAGGGCAGCTCTGGAGATCAAATATCCAACTCAGCTCAAGGCAGGGTCAGCTGGAGTAGGTCTAGCTGAGTTTTGAACATCTCCAAGGAGGGAGACTCCACTTATGACAACCATGTGACTTAATTGTTGCAACAGGAAAATGGTACCCACTCATTCTTCATTAATATTACATCAAAAAGCAACCCAAGCACATGTAAAAATTACAACAGGCAGCGTAGGCACCCCAAGTCCCCTAATTTTGCTCTACACTGGTGTTCTGGGATGACTATGATTATGTCACTCCACATTAAACTAGCTTTTAATGACAATTTCTCTTTCTTTGGTCCACCTCATGTCATTGGCTTATAAAGCATCTCTGTACCAGTAACATGAAAGCAAGAATATTTACCTGCTGAGGCCCTTGCAGAAGAACATGATCAGTCTCTCAAACACAGAACAAAATGACTGTCCTTGTTCCTTTGCACAGGTAGATGTCTAGTTTAAACCTAAGCAGCTTCTCCAGTCTTTCAATTAATTAGTTCAGAAAACACCATGGCAAGCATCAAACCTCCCTTCCCTTAAAGGCTTCTCAGAAGCTGCTAAACACTGACTGACAGAAGAGCGGCACCCATACCAGCTCTGATCCTGCCTCCATAGCCAAAAGATGTTCTAGAAAGGACGTGGAAATGGGACAATACAAAACGTCACTTCCCCACCATATTCACCCGGCCTGCAACAATTTCAAGCTCCAGCAGGAACACAACACTCTTGGGCTCTCCAGTTCAGATGCAGGTTGGGCTCCCTTCAAAGGAGATGCTCCTTGCAGCCATGGAGCAATCTCCTCCATCAGGGACACTTTCCATCTCACTCAGCTCTCCTGGGCTTCTAACAGCCACAGAGCTGTTGCAAATCAGCCTGACACGTCTGTGTGTCACCACTACAGACAGAGCTGCAGCCTCACTACCATGAGATCTGCCTGGCCAGGTGCTGGACAGTGAGGCGTCCTGCTTGGTCTCAAATGGTGGACAGCAGGATGAGCATGAGCCAGCACTGGGCCCTTGTGGCCAGGAAGGCCAATGGGACCTGGGGTGGATTAGAAGGGGGGTGGTCAGTAGGTCAGAGAGGTTCTCCTGCCCCTCTACTCTGCCCTGGTGAGGCCACATCTGGAATATTGTGTCCAGTCCTGGGCCCCTCAGTTCCAGAAGGACAGGGAACTGCTGGAGAGAGGCCAGCGCAGCCACGAAGATGCTGAAGGGAGTGGAGCATCTCCCGTGTGAGGAAAGGCTGAGGAGCTGGGGCTCTGGAGCTGGAGAAGAGGAGACTGAGGGGTGACCTCATTCATGGGGATCAATATGGAAAGGGGGAGCGTCAGGAGGATGGAGCCAGGCTCTTCTCAGTGACAACCAGTGATAGGACAAGGGGCATTCAGTACAAACTGGAACACAGGAGGTTCTATTTAAATATGAGCAGAAACTTCTTCATGGTGAGGGTGCCAGAGCCTGGACCAGGCTGCCCAGGGAGGTTGTGGAGCCTCCTTCTCTGCAGACATTCCAACCCGCCTGGACACCTTCCTGTGTAACCTCATCTGGGTGTTCCTGCTCCGGCGGGGGGATTGGACTGGATGAGCTTTCGAGATCCCTTCCAATCCCTGACATTCTGGGATTCTGTGAAATGGTTTAGTGCTCAGAAAACCTCAGTGGACTAAAAGAGCAGGAGCTGCCCCATTTGCCATCACACCTAACCCAGCTCTCTGGCAGCCACGAAATCATCACAGCAAGTTCCAGGGTTTGGTGCTTTGCCTTTGCAGCTTCAGGAACCCACAGCTGAGGTTTTCTCCAAAGTCATCCTGATAAAAATCGAGATAACTCAAGTCAAACCCAAACCAGTGCTCATCACATCTGCCACACGGCAAAGCGTGTTCAGCAAAGCATGGACATCAGAGCCCTCGTGCAGCTGATCCAGCCCAGCAAACGGGACAAGGGATCTGCCTCAAACTTCATCACTCATTATGCTCGAAGGTGACATTTCTCCTCCTTTCCCGTAATAAAAAACATACAGCACAGACACACAAAAGAAATTTCAAATCACATGGACACAAGTATTCTGTGTCCCTGCAGACGACCCTGGAAAATGGAGCAGGCAGGTCTGAGGTTGGTTACTTAACACATCTTGCAAGAGCTGGGCACAATCTGAATTAAATAACCTCTCCGAGGAGGAGCAGGCCAGGATTTAATCCCCACAAACTCTGACCCCAGAGACTACTCGGCCAGCACAACCGACACTTGTTCATGGCAGCAACACATTGCATCTGATCCAGACATTAAAGCATTTTGCTCAAGAACCAACAAAACCCAGGGCATCTAGAAAACTGACATTAAGAACAAAAGACATCAAATCTGTAGCCATTAATCCATCTTGTTTTCTTCCATCTTACCTCTAGAAGCTGTACTGCTCCTTCATGTTCTCTTTTCGCCTCTGCCTGCGCCTAAGAAAAAATAAGAAATGGAGTAATTAAGAAAGCAGCCTACCTAAGTTCACTTCTACTACTCCCATCACCACCTTGATAGACCATTATAGATTTAAAACACTGTATGGACTGAAAGCATCTTCAGTCTTTGGACAAACAGCAGTGAGAGAACAGAACTGCCATTCACGAGAAAAGCCCTTCACTTTGTTCAGGTATCAGAGTTCGCCCAGATGCAGACACTCGTCCTCAGTTTACTTTATCACGTAAACTCACATATACCTCCTCCATACACTGCACTTCCAACGAAACAAGGCACAGGAGGCCCCTCACTTCCCAGGGATTCAGAGAGTAAAATGTCCGTTCCCTCAGGCGCTGCGTACCTGCTGCAACCGTCTGACCTCCTCTTGTTTCTCCTGCAGGACTAGCAGCGCTTCCTTGTGCTCGACTTCCAGCAGCTGCCTTCGCTCAGCCACATTTCTCATGTGCTGCAGAACAATTCACAGACAGCTGAAGGGCGACATGACCGAAATACTGTCTTGTGCCCTACCATGGGCCCTGAAGTCAAAACATGGCCTGTATTCCATGCCATCATTAAATAGAGAAGAAAGTAAGAAACTCTTAAGACAGGCCAGAGCAACACAGTCAAAGGAAATCCTTAAATCAAGGACGGCCACCTTATCTCCCCTCCCACCCGAATCCCTGCAGCAGCCTTTCTAAAGCATCTCTGCCCACTCTGGAAAGCCGTGTTCCAGGATCCCGCAGAAGTGGAATTCCCAACAGAAGCACAGAAACAAAAGGATGGACACAAAAAAGCAAAGAGACAACATGGGCCATCCAAAAGCAGCACTAAGTGTCTGGACAGTCCTTCCAGCCGTGTGGATCCTACTGACCTTCAGCACCTGCTCTAGATTCTCCAGCTTGGTTTGGAGTCCTTGATTCGTCTGAATTACTGAATCCCGTTCCTTAGTAACCAAAACAACCTGCAGTTTCAGGTCAGCATTCTCAGATTCAACCTGAAGAGAAAGAATTTTCAATTAGCACAAGTAGCCATAGGTATTCCTTGGGTAAATAACAGAAAACTATTTCTGTATCTCAATAGGTTGTTTTGCAGACCTGCTTTCAACTTGCAATGATACCAAAATCGTGAACCTCCTCCCCCTCTGGCTTCCGCTCAAAACAAATATGTGCATTTGTACTGGTCCTCAATGTGATGGACACTTTTATTTGCACACACAGTTTCTCCCACCAGACACATCTCTCCTGCCCTTTTGCAGGACAAAGGGACTGGGATATGAACAGGCTACATACTGAAGAGATACAAAACCAGGCACAAAGGTCTGCAAGGTTTTTTAACCCTAGATGGTAGGATTAAACACCGAGAACAGTACAGAAAGACAGGGCAGCCTGCTGAAACCATGTTTACCTCCTCCACCTATTACAGAAGTACTGGCAACATATTCTGGTTCTAGAGTGCGCTATGGCTTAATGACTATTAGCAATGCAGATTATTAAGCAAAGACAAAAACCTGCACTTAGAACAAACAGTTATTAAATTTGTGGAAGTCTTACACATGGTGTCAACATGATGACTCTAAGATTGACAGACGGGACAGACAAGTGGCTTTTTAACTCTTGTGCATTACATTTGTGGCTTTCTCCCCTGCCCCATCAGCCACCAAAAGCCTCTTCAAGGACGACAAAAAAATGCCAAGGGTGACTGAGGACTTTTGAACACGCCCTGTGCTTGCAGCGCTTGCAGTGATGGGTTCTGCTCCACTACCCTCTGACCAGTGCACGCTGCTGCCCACCAGCCACCCTCCGTCTTTGGTCATGAACTCGTTAATGAGTTACCACAGGTAAAACAAGTTTGAACTTAAGTAAGGACAACGCATCCCACTCAAGTTTTGGGGAAAGTCTAATGAAAACAGGGCAGTTACCTGCTCTGCTTGCAGTTACCATGGGGTACGCAGGACAGACGTACACAGATGGACACACGACCATTACTCAGCTGGCAACCTGAACACCTAGCAAGCTAGGAAGTGCTTCTCAGCAAAATTTTAGAGAAGCTAACGCTCCATCCGACAAACAAAGACACTGCTTTTTACCTGTCCTGCCCATCCAGCCTTCTCGTTCAGCTGCAAGTTCTCTTCAGCCAGTCGTGCATTTTCATTTTGTACCTCCTGCAGCTGGATCTCCTGTCCAGAAATAGCGTGTGTTACTACACCAAGGCCCAACTAACTTCCCCAAATTACTCTGCAGAGCAGCTTCCCTGCTCCTGCTGACTGATGGTGCAGGACGCTGCTTGCAAGGTGGCAGGCAGCAGCGTGCAGCTCTGCTCAGGCAGATACCAGCCCTTAAGCTTCTTTTCCCATTTACGTAGCCTCAAAGCCCAAAATGAGAAAGACTTTTCCTTGTCTGCTTCACAGCCCCAGAGTCACATTCTATACTGCAGTCCAGAACTCCATCTCCACCTACAACCATTTAACAAGTTTCCCTGTTGGTTCAAGATCAGAGCATTCTTGACAAACTCTAGTTAAGGAAGAAAAATCCTTTGGAAGAATGATGCTAAAGAGAGCACTAGACTGCCGACTCAAGAGTTTTAAATGTCTGACTCTAGTCTGAAACCAGGATTCAGTCTGGCTGCTCAGGGAGGTTGTGGAGTCTCCATCTCTGGAGACATTCAAACCCACCTGGACACCTTCCTGTGTAACCTCATCTGGGTGTTCCTGCTCCGGCGGGGGGATTGCACTGGACGAGGTCCCTTTCAATCCCTGACATTCTGTGATTCTGTGAGTTACCACAGCAAGTTGAGCCAGCTGGCGCTGCCTCAGAGAAGTCTCTGAGCAGGCAGGAGACCATGGACATGTAGAGAGACACTGAGTGAATCTGCCAGGTCCAGCCCATCTGCAGCAACTCTGTGCAGTATTAGAGGAATTTAATAGTTCCATAATCGCACCTGACTCCGCATCCATTTCCCCATCTCAATGTTTTATGGATCATCAAATATTTTCTGGCTGTCCCAAGAGCTAATTCCCCGTGTGTGCAGCCTCAGCCCAGGTACTTCGAGCTGAGTTGGTCCCTTCTTGATCTTGACAAACTAACTGTCTAACCAACCTATTCCCTAAACATCCCATTCTAACCTAGACAACGAGGCGGAACTACGAACTGCAGATGAGTCTGAGCTATGAATTGGAACTGACCTGAACTGAGATTTGAGCAAGACATAAAACATCTATTCAGAAGGTAAGCACCCTTGGGCCAAACTATAGTCACAGTCACTAATGCCACCAGCGCTGCTCAGCAAAGCAGAAACAGATGCTGTGATATGACCTGCAAAAGCTCCAAAAATTAAAAAGCAGCAAGATTTCATCCAACAAATACGAAACACAAGAAAATGGCTGAGGGTTTGGGTAATTACCATCTCAAGATGCAGAAATCTTTTGATACTTGTCTGGAAATGGCAAGTTATCTCCTCAAAATAGCGAAGGCCACGGAGTTTCATCCAGTGATTTATGTAGCTATATTCAAGCCACAGCCAGCTGAAAGACTAATTAAACAATTCCAGCCCCAAGGGCTGGAGCACCAAATTTGTGACACTGTCCAAATTAAGAGCAAGACTGGTGATTCATTACTCAGATAAACTGAAGAGAATCCAAGAGAGGCACACAACAACTTAGCTCCTCTTCTACCATTATGCTCACAACAGTAGGTAATGAAAATACTTACCAGTTCTTTGCATCTTTTATGCTTTTTCCTCACTTCATGCTCAAGGTTTTCACATTTTTTGCGCTTTTTCTTGAGTTCAAATTCCTGCATGAAACCAGCATCAGTAGATCAGCATGTCCACATTCTTACAACGCATAAGAAATTCAAGTCCAGCTTCTCAGACCCAATGCTCTATTAGCTGGTTTGATTTTCTTAAGAAAATTTCTTCGTGACAAACATAAATAGTATATAGAAATCAAAGCAGATTTTTTTTTTAGAGGTAGTAAAACCAAAAAACTTTTCCAATGAAACATCTATTCCTCTCTTCCCCAAGCCCTTCATCTTCTGGGAACAGCGCTGTTTCCCATCTGCACAGATTGTTCCTATTTGTTTAGAATAGGCTGGAGGACAGGATGCAGGGGACAAAAAGACAGAGCTGTGCAAAATATTCAGCTTGAAACACTAGCTGTGCTATCTCAGCTCCTATTCTAATCCAAATGACACCTAACAGAGAGGAGGCATCCGCTGGTTCTGTACCTTTACCTGCAGTTACTCGCCACCACCCTTGGTTCCTCAGATCGATAAGAACTGCACAACCTCACAGTGAACTGTCCTGGTTTGCTGGAATAACTCATAAGGGACACACTCCTCACGTGACGTCTGTCCCAGGCCAGTCTTATCTGTTCCCAGACCAAATACGACTAAACCAAAAACAACACAGAATCTATTGGCCCGTTTCCCTCTCATTTTCTGTGACATATTCCCCTGTCAGCCCAATACGTGGAGGTGCCACCCAGCAAGACTCTCCATGCCAGCAGCCTGTGGTTTCCTACTGATTCCCCAAGCTTCCCGCTTTTGCAGAGCAGCTGCACCTAAAAAGACTTAAATCCCTAAAATCTCTGCCTGGATTCCATGGATTAAAACCCCAAGAAAATGTACAGTGCTCCTTCACGCAAAATCAGGGTCACAACTCACCAGCTGCTTTATCTGGTAGGTGCTCTCTGGGTCTGTTACTGCATTTTTAGGAGGGAAATTTTCATGTCCTTCAGAGGCAGGTCCCAGCGGTTGCACTCCTGGTTCCACCTGGAAAGCAAGTGAGATGCCAGAGAGGTCATGGCCAGCCAAGACCCAGAGCACAGCAGGCACACCGAGGGAGAACAGGCAGCACCGCCTGGGAGAGCAACATTCCCCATCAGAACCCCGGATCTCTGAACTGCACCACTGGACATGGAGAAAGCTGAACGCTGTGCCAGGGACCTCTTGGCCACCAGAGACCTGTGCTGGGAGTCTGCTGGAGCCCAGCGCCAAGGCCACCAGCATCCTGGCTGGTACCAGCACTGGTGTGGCCAGCAGGCCCAGGGCAGCGACCGTCCCTGTGCTGGGCACTGGGGAGGCCAAACCTCAAATCCTGGGAGCAGTTTTGGGCCCCTCCCGCCAAGAAAGGCCTTGAGGTGCTGGAGCGAGTTGAGAGAAGGGAACGGAGCTGGGGAAGGGGCTGGAGCACAAGTGTGATGGGAGCGGCTGAGGGAGCTGGGGGTTCAGCTGGAGAACAGGAGCTGAGGGGAGACCTTCTGATCTCTGAACTGCCTGAAAGGAGCTTGGAGCCAGGGGGGTCGGGCTCTGCTCCCCAGGAACAAGCGCCAGGACCAGAGGAAACGGCCTCAAGTTGCGCCAGGGGAGGCTGAGGTTGGATCTGGGGAACAATTTCTTCCCCAAAGGGCTGTGGGGCATTGGAACAGGCTGCCCAGGGCAGTGCTGGAGTCACCATCCCTGGAAAAGTTGGACAGATGTGGAGATGAGGCTCTCAGGGACATGGGGCAGTGCCAGGGGTGGGTTATGGTTGGACTCGATGGTCTTGAGGGGCTTTTCCAACCAAAATGATTCTCTGATTCTATGACTAAACCACCCAATGCCACAGTGGGCTCCACAAGGCTCTTGGATTCAAGTTCCCATTTGTGCCTCACTGAAGGTTTCAATCAGAGGCGCCAGCAACACCTTTCAGGGACCTCTCCAAAGCAATCAAAAGATGGAAGATGGGCAGAAGAGAGAATACAACCTCATAAACAGCAGAAAGCAGAAATCAGTAAAGATCTCAGAACCTAAAGGCAGGGAAGTGCAGACAAAAAATAGCAAGAAATGGAGCATCCCACCCCAGCCAGTAGCTGAGAAGGACTGAGATGGCAGCAGACCTGCTATGGTTCACAGGCCACCACCAAACCAGATGAAAGGAGACACTTTTCTGCACATGTTTGTTCACAAGTTTCTAACAAATACCCTTTCAAATTTGAGCTCCAGACAAACACACCCTTGATCCTCAGTTTTCACTCTCGACTGATATTTGACCTTGCCTTGTCTGCCTAGAGTAATCCCTGACAGCCCTTTACTTTCAGTCGGTCTCTCTCATCAGAGGCAGAATTTCTCATTTCACTTGGAACACCCACAGCGCTGAGGGATCTACGTCACCGAGTCAGCCACCAGGACAGTGTCAAGGTACCTAAAACATTTCTTGTACCTGTTTTAGGCTTGAAACACTGGTTTTAACTATATCTATGTTCGTGGCTCCACTGCGGAAAGCCACAACACCCTAAGAGACTGAACTCAAGCCCAGGCTTTCCAAGGCTTTCAGGTTTTCTCTTCCAAGCACAATCCTGCACCCAGCATCCTGCAGCGCGGCTCAGGGACTCCCTGGCACCCCTGGAACAGGGTTCACGTGGGTGCCTGGAAATCTCAAGATCCTCCACCCAACCCACAGCACCTGAGGAGCCCCAGCCCTTGGGAGCTTTCAGATGTCCAGTGAAACCGGTGTTTAGCTCTGGAATATCCATGGTTAAATGCTTCCGAGACTTTTTTTTAATCCATCTGGCAAATACTAAGTTTCAAATCTGTATTTCACACCTCCCCTCTAAAATTATGCTTCTTTGCAAACTGAAACCATTGCATTTTAGTCAAATTTAATGACATGAGGTCCCAAGGAATGCAAGTGGATACCAGCTGAGGTCAGATACCCACTGCACAAGTACCATGCACTGTGCTTCACAAGTCATGCTCTCTTGCAAACAGATGTGCAAGACAACAAATATGCTTGTTTGTGATCATTTCCCAGCAAAAAGCTAAACAAAATTATGACATTGCTAATTACAGACAATTTAGAAAAATTATAAAATTTTGAATTTGCCCACATGGACCTAATTTCCACCCAAGAACAAAGACATGTCCCCAGCCACATGCTCATATACTGTTATTTTTCTGTAGAACTGACTGATCACCATATTAAACAAGTGATAAACGAGACTGGCACACATCGTGAAGAGAGCTGGGACCTGGAGCTGTGCCCCGCATCCACAGCAGGGACTGGAAGCCGCTCAGTGAATGAGCCAGGTGCAAGGAATCTGTTCAACCAGACAGTTAAAAATCACTGTAAACCAGCTGCTTTCCATCCCCAGAGCTACCTGCACTGAGAACCGACCTTGGCAGAGACACAATCCCAGCACCCCAGGCTGGTTGGGGTTGCAGGGACCTCTGTAGATCCCCAGCCCAGCCCTGCTCACGCAGGGTCACCAGAGCAGATCACACAGGTCGGTCCAGGCGGGTTTGAATGTCTCAGAGAAGGAGACTCCACACCCGCTCTGGACAGCCTGCTCCAGGCTCTGGCACCTCCCAGCAAACAAGTTTCTCCTCATGTTCACATGGAGCCTCCTGTGTTTCAGTCTGTGCCCGTTGCCCCTCACCCTGGCGTTGGGCACCACTGAACAGAGTCTGCTCCATCCTCTGACACCCACCCTGAGATATTGATCCCATTGATCAGATCCCTCTCAGCTTCTCTTCTGCAGCTCAACAGCCCCAGCTCTCTCAGTCTCTCCTCATCACAAAGATGCTCCAGACCCTGCCGAGAGAGCAGGATGCTCAGGCTGTGTCCACTGAAGTCAAAGACAGCAGGCTCAGAAGTACCTGTGCTTTAGCAAATAACCAGAAAGTTTAAAGCATGCTATAGTGTAAATTAAAAATGCTGTGGACTTTCTAGAAAGTTCTGCCCTTGGCACCCTTAAAGTATCATCGCAATCCTGCCCCAAAGGAAGCGCTAAAGCTTTTTCCACCTCACCACGGCCTGTCCCCTCCGCTCTGCCAGGGCAGCTCTGTGCAACGTCCGGCAGAGCTGGACCAAAAAACTGTCGTGGGTTTCAGGACACAGCAGGAGGAAGGCTGGGTTTGCCAGGTTGTTTTTAACTCAGATCCATCACATCCCACTGCTCAACATGAGCTGCACCGACACAACTGAAGGGGCAGTGGGACCGAGCAGTGGGAAACAGGAGGTTGTTAAAAAAATCCCTGCTAAATTATCGTTTATCATTATAGAGATAGGCACCACCCCAAAACCCTAAATAGAGGAGGAGAGAAATCAGAAAGAGAACAGAGAAATGGGATTTTTCCAAGGACACTCAGATGGGAAGCTTGATTGTTATACTCTGAGGAAGTTCTCTGAGAGCCGGGGAATACTGCACTGACACCCTGTGCTGGACAGAAGAGCAAAGTAATTTCTTTTAATTACGATAATGGTGACTAGTGCCCTGAGCGCTGACTTCCCTCTTATCACAGCACCGCTGCGCCTGCACAAATTCAGCCCATTGAGCCCGGGCTGTTCTGCGCTACAGGTTTCTGTGAAGAGAACGGCAACAGCCTCCATGCTCCCCCTTCACTACTGCTGTTGGACTTAGTTGCTACTTATCAGCCAGAAAAATCTTTTGACAATGAGGACACACTCCTGAATCACAGAAATAAAGAGCACCTATGAGAAAGACCATAATATATGTTCTTTTGTGCAGAATCTGCAGGGTCAGTTGAAAATCAAGGTATGGAAGGGCCGTTCAAAGAAGACAAAGGCAGAACAGAGAAAAAAATAACCAAAAAAAAGTCATCATCATTATGGAGGAATCTGGGGGCGAGGGGTCAGCAGGACAGAAACCTCAAACTATGAAGAACAGAGCTGAGCATCTCTCTAAAACCGAACCATTTAAAAGAACAACTGTAAAAGCCAACAAAATAAACAGTACCGAACACCCAAATTAGACAATATTCACCCAAGGGTTCAAAAACCCCCTTCGGCATAAACCAAATCTCTCACTTCAGCAGTAACTGAATTGCGATGTGCAGTGTGTCACTTCCCTGACGCCAGCATAATATGAAATAACTGGAAGGTGGTAAATGTCAAGTTTTAAGAGTATTCCAAGCAGAGACCTGGGGAAACACAGACTAGTACATTTGACACGTGTTCCAGGCTAACTTGATAGAAACTGCAACAAAGATTAGGCAGATACTTAAAAAAACCCAAAGAAACATATATTGGGAAAAAAACTCACACTCACAGATCTACAAAGAGTTTTTCTAAAGCGTTAGCAAGCAAACGGGTGGGTGAGATCCAGCAGGTTCTGTTGGGTACTGTGAACACATGCAGCTATGGTGCTCTGAGCTTCGGCAGACACTGACCCACCACGGGATAAGGGTGAAGACTTTCTCTGGGTAAATAGCTGGTAAAAATGAGAGGACTGAGAGAGGCAGCAGGAACCGTGCTCTTCAAGTACTGATGGAGCAAAGAGACAAATGGTGAAAAGGGCCTCATGGCACTGAGAGATTACAGAGGGTTGTCAGCCAAATAATGTTGTAACAGAACCCAATGCTTAGACAAAAAGGCAAAGAGATCTATGGGGGAAACGGACACACAGCTTCATTATACCACCACATAAATCAATGACACAGTGTCTGGGGTACTGTGTGCAGCGCTGCTTCCCCCAACACAAAAACACGAGAGAAAATGTGCAAAGGAAGGAGGCAAAGATGAGTAACGCTGAGTAATGGAAGCGGCTAGAAAGAAACAACAACAAAAAACGGCTGAAGAAGTGGGGCCTATAAACTCACAAGTGACTTGGAAAAGACGAACGAGGAATGAATACTCCATACATCTTCCTTAAGAGCTGGGGAGTGATAAATGAGAGCAGCTGGGGGAGTTTTGAGGGAAGGTGAGTCCTCACGCAGCCCACAGATGTGAAATTCTGCCCAGGACACGCACGCACTGAGAACTTCGGCAAGAACCGGGGCGAACCCACGAAAGACAAACCCGCCCGGCCCCCGCGGTGCCACCCCCGGCCCACGGAACCCACGACCCGCCGGAGCCGGGGGCGCCGGGCGGCGAGGCCCGGCCTCCCGCACCCCCCGCGGGCGGCCCCGAGGCCTCTCCCGGCCCCTCGCTCCGGCCCGGCCCCGGGGCGCCCACCCGGACCGGCCCAGACCCCGGTCCCCACGGCGGGCTGAGCCCCCCGGCCGGCCCTGGCCTCTTCTTGGCGGCTTCGTCCTCCCTTGCGGAGGATCCCGCCGCCCGGCGCTGAGGGGAAGCCCCGCTGCCCAACCCCGCAGGCAGCGGAGGCCCCGGCGGGCCTGGCCGGGGGGCGGCTCGGCCCCGCGGCGGGAGAGGCGCTTCCCGCCGGGGCCTCGGGCCCGCCCGCCCCGCTCCCCGGCGGCCGCGGCCCCGCAGCCGCCCCCGGCCCGGCCCAGCGAGCGGCCCCGCGGCAGAGCCCGGCCTTACCTGCCGGCTGCGCGGCCGCCAGCGGGAGGCGGCGCCCTGGGGCGGCCCGGATCAGCCGGGCCGTACCACTGCGGCCGGGGGGCGGCCGGGCCGGGCCCGGCTCCTCAGCGCGGCCCTCGGGGGTTCGCCCTGCCCGGAGCCGGGGGCGGCCCGCGGGTCACAGAGCAGCGAGTCTCCCCGCACCGTGTTCCTCAGGGACTGCTGCCATGGGTCTGGAAAAGGGCAGGGACTGTCACACCACCAAGTGACACCCTTCAGAGCTTGAGTGTTACCCAGGCAGTCCGCAATTGCTCTCACTTCTTTCTTCCCCCGCCTCTGTTTTCTCCTGTAAACGCAACGAAGAGGTTCAGATGCAGAAGAGCATCCCAGCCCTGGTGCTCAGGAATCTGCAGCGCTCGGGTTGTCCCAGCTGCACCTGAACACACTCGTGTCATGTTCTACAGCCCTCTTTTTTGGGAAACATGAACCTCGAGGCATCAAGCCAGGACTGCCTGAGTTTGTAGGCTTAGGAGGAATATTTTAGCTACAGGAGGTAAGTGAACATGAAGAGCAGCAGCATTAGGATGCTGTGCCCATCACTCACCCACGAGGAGCCAACGTGCAAATGTCTGTAGGCACCAAACCCGTCTATTTTCAGCAAATGAGGGCAGAACGAGGGGTTGCCTGATTTCCTAGACTTGGGGGGGGGGGCTGCAGCAGCGACCGTGTCCCCCCTCACACTGTGAGACGCGGTGCTTCAGTCGGTCATTTCAGGAACAGCCCAGCACCTGTTTGCAGGGGATGCAAACCACAGTGCGCACGTCCTCTCAAGAAGTTTCCTAAGAACAGTAATTAATCGACTAATTAAACAGCACAACTTTCAGGTCGCTGACCCGCTCATCTCACCTCCCTGCGTCCTTCCCCTCCCAGCGCGGGGTCCCCCGAACGAGCCTCCTTGGGTAGAGGTGACCCTTTGGTGCAGCTATTTAGTGTCAGTACGAGCGGTTCCAGGCGCGTGGCGGCGCTCGGCAACGCGCTGCCCGAGCTGGTTTTAAAAGAACGTAGAGACTCCTTGAAATTCTTCAGCGCGATCTGTCTCTGCAGCCGTAGCACCTCTCGCTGGGATTCCCGCAGCAGGCGATCGAACTCAATGACGTTCAGGCAGCGAGGGTCGTCCTGCGGGAGACGCAAACACGACATCGTGTCTCTGACAGGCTCTAAAAGGTGGAACAGCTCAGGGTAGTGATTTAACATGCAAACTCCAGAAGCCTTACTGAAGAGACACTGGTGAAAACCAGGTAATGTGGCACACAAGGATTTCTTCCTGTGTCTCCAAAGCATCACAGTCTGATACTTTGCATCCCTTATGCGAATACGTTATTCTTCCCACAGATAAAAACTAGCCTGCAATGCTTCTGACTATCCCAGGTTTAGCCACAGTGTGTGCTTTCTCAGTGCTTGCCAGCAGAGAGCGTGGCAGGATAAGATCATTTCATTTCCAAGCCAAACAAGAGCCTTGGCTGGTTTGTCTCCCTGGTGTGGGTGCTGCCATTCTCCGCAGCCCTAACGCTGGATAGGGCTTTAAATGCTGGAAAGAATGAAGAACATCTGGGACTTCTTCAGTTCTCACTCAGGACAATGTTTGGTTTTCGAACATTCTTGATTTATAACCTCTTCAGAGACAGCGTGGGTGGATGGGCCCCTATCTTTAGCACAACGGGTCACTCCCACCCACCCCAGTCCCCAAACCAGCAGCTTTTCAAAGAAACCAGTGCAATTTTAGTCTCACAAAAATGGTGAGAATATGTCACCAGCTTGTTTAATTCTTCAAAGGTTTTTCAGATTTCAGGAAGCTGAAAAAGCACGTACCTGCATGTCCATACACATGTACAAAAGCTGGTTATAAAAACCTGTCTTTACAAATATGCTGCTGGAAGAGATGTTGCTCGTTCCCCTGGAAAGCTCCTAAGCCAGGGAATTCAATGCATGCTTGGTCTCCAGGCCAGATTCAATCTGCTTCCCTGTTCACTTCTTATTCGCCCTAAAAATAGTTTGGGATTTGTAAATACAATTTGTGTGGAAAACCAAGGTTACTCTCACACTACAAGGGGGAAACTGAGGCAGCATTAGCGGGAACTGATTACAGATTCAAGACATGAGCAGCTGGGCCTCCTCTGTGCCAGCCTCATGGTCAGGCTATCAGGGTAGTGGTTCTTTAAAGAAAATTAGCTGTGACACTATATAAAATCTCCCTTCCCCCACCGAAAAAAAAAAAAAGGCAGCTATTCCCAACAGACAGGCTGTGAAGCCTGGGGGAACGAGGGAGTAGGAAAAAAGCTCAGTCCTCCACGCACGGTTTCTGATCTACATGTCTCCTGCAGCTGCCTTGCTGTTCCCTGCAATCCCCCGCTTCAAAGGATTCAAGAAATTGCCACCTGGTTTTAGCTGGAGCGGGGCTTAGGTTGGAAGCCCGTCACCAGAGTACGATCTCAGGAAATCATTTTAACCTATCCTAAGAGCCTTGACTTTGCAAAACAAGGCCAGTGCTTTTGCAGCCCAGCGTGCAGGGTGTCCGTCCTGCCGCTGGAAAGGAACGGAGTAGATCCATTTCATAGCTACTGAAATATGTGTGCTGATTTAAATGCCCTAGATTAAAATTGATTTGGTTACAAACTCTGAGCGTGCACGTAATATCTCTGCATATAAACCCCTTCATTGGCATAATGCATTTTGCATGCTGCAGACAGATTAGGTCAATTTTGAATTTTAACTAGCTGGCAATTAAAATTTAATGAGCGGCTTGCTTGGACGAGAAATGGGAAAACCAAGATCAGACAGAATGATTTCCTCTCTTCTCTGAGGATTCCCTGCTCCTGTATTGATGCTCCCAGTTACTGGTGCCTCAGCAGCAACACGTTCTCACCTCCGAGCCAGGGTGGTCACCCATGCCCTAGGAAAGCAGCGGCTGAATTCCTGAGGACTGCACCCATGTGTGTTTCCTTGGCCAGCAGTGAGTCTTGCTCACCCGCCTTTGTCACATTCCTCAACAATTTGTCACTCCCCTGTCCCTGGCAGATTCAGGTTGCCCAGCACGCTCTGCTAGGAAAATCAGACTGCTCTGGAAGGGGTCTGTTCCACTTCTGTGGGGTTTGCAGTGAGAAATCAAGGGGATAGGAGGGGAATTTCTTCTTGGTGACACCATGGAGCACAGTCAGACCTGGATAACTTTCCCCTGTGGTTTAATGTCAGAAGGGATCAGTGGGGCAGCTCTGTACAAACAGCAAACACCTGATTGTTCTTGTCTTGGCGAGATCTACGAAAGGAAAAGACTGAGAATCTACCTTCAAACGCATAGTTAAAATGAACATGTGACAGGGCCAAAAATAAAGCTGCTTTCAGAGAGGAAGTATTTGTCACCTAAATATCATGTAAGTAGGGTAGGTAGAAATGTAAGTATTCATTCAGCTCAGCTGGACGCAGGAACGTGGGGTTGCACTTGATCATATCTGCATTAGCAAAACAGGGAATCCAGGGCAAGCCCAAGCATTACTGAGCTTCTCATGAGAGTTTATCAACTGACCTAAACCGAAAGCGTCCAGCTGATGACCAAAAGATGTATCTGATTTGCCTGGAACGGGTTGCTTTAGTCACCTTGAGTGGGAATCATTTCACCTGGCTTCAGGTGTCTGCAGAGGGTCCTGTCAGCGTCACTGCGGATAAGCAGTGCTTTGAAGGAGCGACGCATCCCACCGCTTTTAGACAACTGTCTTGGGATGAGCTGAATTATCCCTTTTATCCCATCATGGATAATGGCAAGTTCTGTGCTGGTGCTGAGGGGAACGTAGGTCACCAGCCCAGGTGCAGGCATCAGCATTTAGATGGTTTCATGAACACCCACCCCTGTCTAATGACTTGTACCCTCAGTCGCAGGCACACAAGGATCACAAGTCATCAGCAGTCTCATGGTGGCTGTGAGCACTCAGAAAGCTGCAGCTTGGGATAGACTGCTTCTTGAGAACATGCTTAGCTGGTTTACTTTTTAAAGAAACACTTTAAAAGGAGATCCTGCTTCTGCATCTTTCTTGAAGCTCAGCACTGTGAAAAGTCATCCTGTATTTGTGGCTTCTCGGGGATTTCCAGTGGTGAGTTTTAGTTGCCGCTGAAAATGGCAGCTCAGCCCCCCTGAATTCACGGAGGGGCAACCAGGGTGTCCCCCAACAAACTGTTCTGGAGGAGTCTGGACACCAACTCTGCCACACACTCACCCAATGTCCCCCATCCAGCTGCCACATCAAATGCCCTCTGTTTTCAGTCTGCACTTGGGACTAATTGCCCTGGAGCCTGGTTCCCATCACTGTTGTCACTTGTCCCCAGCCACTGAGTGATGTCCCAAAAAGTGTCTCACCTTCCCTGCACTGAGTTTAGCCTGCAGCTCCCGGCACTCCTGCTGCAGAGCTTCAATCTGCTTGTCTTTCGCCAGGAGAGCACTGGCTTGCTCAGTCAGGTCCTTGGCACGCTGGCGGGCAAATGCTTTTTTACACAGCTCCAGGCTGGGGCCCTTCAGAGGCACCGGAGCAGTTACCTGCAAGGGAGAAAGGCATATGCATTGGTGTTGATTAACCATCACCCCAACAGCCAGCCCAGCCCCAAAGGACAGACAGACAGACATACAGAAAAGTGAGAGGAAAAAAAAAAGGAGGCTGAGGGGAGACCTTCTGATCTCTGAACTGCCTGAAAGGAGCTTGGAGCCAGGGGGGGTCGGGCTCTGCTCCCCAGGAACAAGCGCCAGGACCAGAGGAAACGGCCTCAAGTTGCGCCAGGGGAGGTTGAGGTTGGATCTGGGGAACAATTTCTTCCCCAAAGGGCTGTGGGGCATTGGAACAGGCTGCCCAGGGCAGTGCTGGAGTCACCATCCCTGGAGGGGTTGGACAGACGGAGATGAGGTTCTCAGGGACATGGGGCAGTGCCAGGGGTGGGTTAATGGTTGGACTTGATGAGCTTGAGGGTCTCTTCCAACTAAAAGGATTCTGTGATTCAGTGAAAGAGGAAGGCCTGGATGGAGAAGTGGATGGGAGAAGAGGTGGGAAGGAGAAGGTGCTCAGCAGATGAGGCCAATGGGTGTCAGCACAGGGGGCTGCAGGCAGGGCAGCAGTGCATGGGGAGAGGATGAGAAAAACGGGATGAAGGCAGAAAGGTGGGAGAAGGCAGCCGAGAAGAGGAGGATGGCAGGAAAGGTGAGCATGGGTGCAAGGATGGAGGTGGCCAATCCAGGAAGAGAAATGGAGCTTCTAGTTGAAGATATCCCTGCCCACAGCAAGGAGGCTAGACATGATGACCTTTGAAGGTCCCTTCCAACCCAAACTATTCTGTGACTCTATGATTCTGTGGGTTTCCAGGCAGCAGCAAAGAGGGCTTCAGCATGGATAGGTGGAAGATACAGGCAAAGGGGGAGGCAAGAGAGAGCCCAGCAAGGGCCAGCATGGAGGACTGGGAGACGTTCAGCAGGAGAAGCAGTTCAGCTTCATCTGCCCCCTGCACGAGCCTCAGTCCCTGGGCACCTTCTGCTGTTGGGAGACCTGGAGCAGCCCAGGAGCCCAGCATGTCGGTTCTCCCAGGGCTTACACAGGTCTGCAACTGTCACCATCCCAAAGTGTCACTCAGGAAAAATAAAACAGCATTTGTATTGTTGCTGAAGGGTCTGCATAGCTGTCGGATGTATATCAAAAGATTTATCTTAACATAGTATCTGACAGTCCATGTGGCAGCAGCTGTTGCCCTGCAAGTACCAAAACCCTGTGACAGACAGGCAGAGCGGTGCCAGCGGACAGAGAGGGCAGGCAGTGCCAGGAAAACCCCTTCCTGCTCTTCAGCAAAGCTTTCGCTTCCTCCTTTCTATCCTAACGGGCTTGAATTCCCCATCACAATCCCTGGTTTCCTTTCAACAGAAGGAAAGTTTTCCCTTACTCCACTGCAACTGACCTTTAAGAAGTTCATACAAATGCTTGTCTCCAAGATCCCCCATCCTATAACCATCTCCTACCAGTCCTGCACCTTGTCAGATACTACAGGGTTTGCAACAAACTGCTGATGGGCTGTAGAAAGCAAAACCCATGCGGCTTGCACAGCAAAGGCAAGCAAGGTGTGGATGGGGCCGAGCCGCGTCTCTCACCCCTTCCTGTTTTGCTTTACCGCACTCCTTTTCTTCTTCAAATACTTCCTGTTTCTTTTCGGTGAAGTCAGATGAATTACTTTCACGACTTGCCCAGGGAAAGCTGAGCCTTAAACTAACACCTTAAGGTAGGGCAGCACATTTTCAGCGAGAAACCAAGCAGGAGGAAATTAGAATCATAGAATCATTTTGGTTCGAAGAGACCATTAAGATCATCAAGTCCAACCGTAACCTAAATCTAGCACTAAACTGTGTCCCTAAGAACCTCATCTATACATCTGTTAAGCCCCTCCAGGGATGGTGACTCCATCCGTTGCTCACAGCCAGGTCCCCAAGCAGAAGCAGAAGGAGCTGCCGATGGCTGAGTTTCATGATGCTTGCCCTGCTGCTGATGTGCAAAGCGTGTTTGCTGTAAGTTTAAGAAAAGTGGAAAGAAAAGGCCTTTCTAGCTCAATAGAAGTAGCAAGGGAGACGTCCTGGTGACGCTCTCCAGCCCAGCTCCCAGCAGCGACAAGCACTCACCACTTTGAGGTTTGCCTCCTGGAGTTTCCGCGCTCTCTCCTCCAGGCGCTTGGCGATCACCGCCAGCTCCGCGTTCTTCCTCTTCAGGTGCTTCACCTTCTCCTCTGTCTGGGGGAAACAGCTCCTGCGCTGGATAACAGAAGGAGAGGGTCGAGGTGAAGCCCCCGCTCAGCTCCAAGCTGTATGTTGGGGGTGTCGGGGCACACGAGGTCCCTCCCAAGCCCTGACCGACCCACTCAGTGCCCACAGGGCTGTTCCCAGCCAGGGCTTGACTTGTTCTCCTATCATTGTGCCAACCATTAAACTCCAGCCTCTGCTCTTGTTGCCTCTCCAGTCACTGAAACCTGTGTTTTTCCTGGTATTTTTGTTAATGTCACCCTTGCTTCCATGAGATGCCCTTCACCCCACCCCAGGCCACCCCACATGGTCCCTCTCCACCCAGAACACACTTGCTGTGGGTTCCGCCTTTGCCGGCTGGGTCCCTGCGCATTTCCAGCATCAGTCTGTCCTTCCCGCTCGCCCTTTGGCCTTTCTCTTCCAAAGTCTTCCCAGTTTATTTCCCCAGGGTTATAGAACTCAACGCATTGCTGAGGATTTGTGCTGCACCACTGCTGAAAGCTTTGCCATCATCCTTTTTCTCGTGACACTGAAGCATGAGTTGGGGGAAATGGCAAGAAAGCAGCAAAGGACTTTATCGTGTTTGCAAAGCAAATTTCCTTTTTCTTCCTATTGATTCTGTTAGCTCTTAATCCCCTTTTATTTGTTATCTGTCCGTTTCAATAAGCCGTCACTTGCCGATGGCTCGTTCTCTCAAGGTTGTATCCAGATGTGTTGTGCTGTCTTTTCACATCAGCAAAAATGTCAAGTCATCTGATCCTTCCAATTATTTTCCTCCCTACTCCTATGAGATGTCACCACAGGCACTTGCTGCATTCTCTGCTTCATCCAGCAGACCAAGGCTGTTTTTTGGGAGTAAGATTTTGTGAGAGCTTGCACGATAGTGCTCTGCTAAAATCCAGACGACTGAGAAGAGGTAACCCCCCCAGCATGCACGTCATACTGGATTTATGCTTCTAGCATAAGAAAATTATCTAAAATATGTGGTTTGAATTTAGTTCTATAGACCTGAAATGAACAGCAAACAGATTTTCAGGAGCCCATGTTGGCCGCGTCCCCATGCCGCAGGGCTGCACGAGGGGCTGGTGCTCTCCAGGGAGGATGCAGGAGGGGAATGTCCCTTCTTCATATTCTCCAGGGTTCCCTGCCCACCATGGGAGGGGGACAGAATGGGCAGCCCGGGCTGTAGCAGCCTGGGGGGTTTTGGGTGCTGGGGAGGTGCTGAGGTCCGGTGGGAGCAGGGGGCAGTGCTGCACCGTCACCCAGCCCTGGGGCCGAGTGAATCAGTGTTTCTGCTTTTCCAATTAAAGAGGAAACAAGAGCTACTTCCCCTCCCCTGCCATCAGCTTGCCGCTGCCCTTCTCTCTGCCAGCTCTCGTGGGCAGCTGCCTTAAAGCCTCTTGTGGCTTCCAACGGGTAAGGAGCACCAGACAAAGGTGGCAGAGAGGAAGCAGAGTGTCCCAGCTCTGCTCAGCATCATGAGGAAGGGGTCCTGCTGGAGCCAGGGGACCCAAAGCAGCCAGACCCCCTTTCCCCACGGCCCTGCTGGGATCCCATGTGCCAGCATCCTTGGGAGCTGGCAGCAGACAACCCCTCACCCTGGCCGGGTCTCCCTCCCCACAAAGCATCCCGAGCCGGCAGCCGGTCCAGCCCCCAGCCAGGGTGCGGGATGGAGCCGCATCCTCTGCTCACCAGCAAGCTGTTCTCCTCGGCCAGGCTGGAGCAGCGGTGCCGCAGGTCCTCCAGTGCGCTCAGGAGCTTTGTGTTCTGGCTCACGAGGAAGCCGTAGTCAGCCTCGCTCTGCAAAACAGTGCGGGAGAGGCAAGGCAGGGCCGAGGGAAGATGGACCAAGCTGCACGCCCACCCTGGCCCTGCAGAAGCCCAGCCTGGCCGGGCAGGGGGGCTGGCAGGACCGGGGTGCTGCAGTGAAGGGGCAGGGTGGAATGTGGAGGCTGATTTCGGGAGGATGCGAGGGGTTGCATGTCCTTTGGGAGACAAGTGGCCTTCAGGGCTGGGCTACATCACCCGTGGCTGACAGCTACCGTCTCATAGCTTTAAGGATGCTTTCAACTTGCCCAGGCCCCGTGCCCTTCCCAGGCACTTGCATTTTGCCACGGTACCATCTGAACCAGCTCAAGAGCCAGCAAGAGCACAAGCCAGGACAGCCCAGACACGTGCGCTGCTCCCCACGGCTCAGGGACCGGCGGCCTCCAGCACCACGTGGCTTTCGGAGGTGAGAGCTCCTCGTCCGCCCCCCCATGCCAGTTCCCCCGGTTTGGCCCAGAAGCCACGTCCCAGGCTCTGCCCTCTCTGTGTCGGCCTCAGCTCTGGAAGAAGACGACATGCCGGATTTCTTTGCAAAACACCACCTTAATTTTGTCACATCAAACACAGCAGCAGCTCTGCCGGGAGCTGTATATATAGCTTTGTGGTTACTGCTTCCTGCTCAGAGCCGCTCGCCGCAAGCTCGCTGCCGAAGCAGGCTCCCAGGAAGTATTTTTGTGTGTTAGCAAAGCACGTAGCCAAGTGATTGCTTCACAGCTGCCATATGACAGCAACAAGCCGCACACCTCGGGAAGAGCGGGCCAGATGTTTTCCCAGCAGCCAGGACCCGCTCCCAACACCCAGCAAGTCTTCGCTTGTGCTGCTGAACAATCGTGACCTTCCCGCTGCACGGCTCAGCTTCTGCAGCTTGCAAGCCAGGGCTACAAGTGAAATGTCCTTTGGCTACCATATAAATGCAGTTTGCAACCAAGGCTGCAAGTGGAACATCCCTTGACTACCAAATAAATGCTGCCTAAGCTTTCTCAGTTGCAGGAAGTCAGACAGGCGGCTCATAGCACTCAGACAAGCTCTGGGAAGTCTGAGACTGGCTAAAACTCATTACACTTTTGACCGTTACTGTATTTTGGTTTCTCATTCACGGCCATTGGAGAAAAAGGGCAGGAGACCAGAGCCACAAAGGCCACCCCATCGAATCCCCCAGTGTGGCTGCCTGTGCCATGGCTCTCCCAACCTCTCACACCTACGTGGAAATGCCTTGGCAGAGTAGGAAGGGAAAACACAACTGAAAGAGACTGAAAACCAAAAAAACCCCTCAAGAGCTAACACCCAGCCCTCCCTGCTGGCCTCACACAGTGTCCGCAGGTCCCACCAGCCCTCTGAGCCACCAAGACGGGACACAAGGTGCCACAAGCTGACAGGCCCGTGGCAGAGCGGTTTGCGGGTGTCCTCCTTGCAGAAGTCCTAGGGTTTGAGAAAGCTGGAGTGAAATGCCCCATGCAAAAAGAGTGCACTGCTTTCCACTTGTGAGAAAGCAAAAAATATATTTGTTTGCTTCTATTACTTTTTTTTTTTCCTCCCCTAGGCACAAGGCACAGTTACCGCAGCAGCCCCCAGGCACCGGGTGTCCTCTCCTGCTCTCCAGCAGCTCAGGGCTGCTCCAAGGGAGGTCAGGGCAGGCCCAGGAACCAAGGAGCTCCTCAAATTCAGCGGCCTGGGGGAGCCAAGAAGCTCCCCTGGGAGCCAAGCACCCTGCCCGGAGCAGCGCTCTGGGCCAGACACCCAGTACCAGATCCTGGGGCATCGGTCCCATCCCTGCTGCTTTACGGCGACAGTGAGATGCCCCCGAGATGGTTCCCCTATTGCCAGCTCCAGAACAGCAAAGCACGTCCTTGGGCGGGACACCCACGTGGGGGATGCTGCGGGTGCTGGTGGGGGACACAGCGGGGGGGATGCTGATGTGGGGGCACAGCAGGGTGGGTACACGGTGGAAGGATCCTACCAGCATCTCCTTTGCCGTGCGTGGCAGCGCCTTGGGCTGGTTCACTGCCGCCATCCCCAAGAGCCAAGCAGACAGCCCCTGGGATGAAGTCAAAATGCATTATTTCCATCTTCTTGCCGCTGACAAGAGGCCTCGAGCTGCTTGTCTGTGCTGGCTTGCACTGAGACGGGCCAAGCAAACTCAGCCAGCCAGCTCTGCCTTGGGATGGGAGCTGGGGAGCTTTTGCGGAGGAGCTGATGTGCTCCTGCCTCTCCCTGTCAGGCAGCCAGGACTTCTGCCGTCGGCAGCAGCGCTTTTCTGTGGGGGACAATTAGCACTTCTAGCGTGGCAGGGGGATCTTTCAGGGACCTACATCCAAATTTCTGTATTTGAAACCCACCTTCTGTAGCTGTAAAACAACACGAAGATCGGGGTGGGATGCAAAGGCTCACAGCCATTCACCCTTGTCCTACCGGGCTGTCCCCACTTCAGCTCAGGTTTTGTGCCACAACTCCAGACCCCATGACGCTGGGATGTCCTAGACCATACAGACACCTTCCCAGTTCCCTGGGGGCTGCAGGACCCCCGGGCGAGGTTGCTGTGGGGCGGCAGAGCGTGACCGTGTGCTCCAGGCTGGGCCCGGGCGCTCAGCCAAAGCTCCCCCAGCACACCCCGCTGTGCCCGCAGCTCCTTGGGGCTCTGCCTGGAGAGGCACAAGGGACATCTGCAGCGAGGAGACGTGGAGGCAGGAGGTCCCTGCCGTGCCAGGACGTCTGTCCTCGCTGCCCAGGAAAGCTTTGCCAAACCTTCCCCCTGGTGCTGAGCCAGCGCCGGCTGCGCCAGCTGAACCCTCCTGCAAGACCACGTAGAGCCTGGAACCGAAGGACCGTCTAGACGTCATCCCACGCTCATTAAACATTCATTTCCTATAATGAAATAGCTTTTAATTTATTAACCGCTCCGCTGTTCCTCAGGGTTCCCGCGCTGCGCGGTGCAGCCTCGCTGCAGGGCTTGCTCATGGCCCCGTGGACGGTGCTTTTCAAAGGGAGCTGAGGGAATCCTCGGGGAGAAGAGGCTCAGGGGCTCCCTCTGAAGCAATTCGTCGTGATAAAGACACGCAGAAGTGCCGGCAGGAGCCGAAATCCAAAAGCATCCCTTGGTCAGGGAGGTTTTCAGTGAGCTGGAGTTGGCAGGAGCCGAGGCAGAGCTGAGACCGCGGAGCAGCAGGGAGGGTCTCCGGGCAGTCACGTCCCCCGGCGCAGGAGCATCCCCAGCCACTAAAAAATTAACCCAAGTGACATGTTCTTTGGCCTTGGGGGGAATTTTCTAAAGCCAGAGCAAGGCAGAAGAGCGGCAGGGATGCTGAGGGGGAGAACAGACCGCAGCTCCCTTGTGCAGCCGGCGCATGGCTTTGAAGCCTCCCGTTAGAGGGAAATCATCGTCACCTGTCGCCTCTTTTGGCAGGTAGAACCCAAAATACATTTTCTTCAGGATGCATTATGAATGAGCAAACAAAGAAAAGCCTCAGCATGGCAGCTGCAAGAAAAGTGCTGCTTTTTCACCCAAAAACTTCAAAAAGCAATGAAGAGCTGCAGCAGCTTTTGCAGGGAGAGGCGCCCAGCCACGCCGCTAAATGGGTCACACAGTTAAAATCCCCCTGAAACACCCAGCATCCAGCACGGTCTTTAAAGTCCTGCAGAAAACTTGCAGGAAGCCATTTGGGCGGCAGTAAATCAAGCGGCGGCGAGGATGACAGCGGCTGCTCTGCAATGCGGCTCCGGCTGCCGGTGCCTCGCGGCAGGGCCTGGCACGGACCAGCCGAGAGGGTTCCCCCGCGCCAGCCCCGCGAATGTGCCAAACGTTCAACCCAGCTTTGTTTTAAAACCCCTGCAGAGAGCCAGACGGGGAACAGGAATTTACCAGGTGGCCCCACGAGCGGGTGGTCTCCGGTGGCCTTTGAAACAGGCGGTCTCATGGCTGGTTTTAAAACATATACAATTTCAAGGTGTGTAAAACACATCTACTTTCAACACGGCCCTGCAGTGACTTCCCCATCTCCAGCAGATATGGGTCCAGCTGCCAGGTTTGCTTTGCAAAAGCCGTCTCTGAAAACCAAACCCCCTTTGCAGATGCTTTGCAGACCTATTTCCCAGGTGAAACTACCCCAGCTCTCTGGTACCCTGGACTTCTTAGCCCCACCACATCTCCTTCGTTTGAAATCACTGTCACCAAGCTCCACCACGTCAAAGCCCTTTAGCTGTTCATTCCAGCTGACCGTGGTAATTAGTTTCCTTAACTCCTCAATCGTCACCACTTGGAGATGAAACCTGTCATTGCCAATCCATTTTCTTCCCTCCAGTTTCAAGGGAATCGGCTCCCTCACAGAACTAAGTTATTTTCCATCGGCTGCTCTTTGCAGTGGCCTCGCTGCGTGTCTAAAACGAGACAAAAATAGCATCCCCTCCTGTTCGGTCAGTGAATGAGCACAAAACCCGCTGCCGGCACAGCCAGGATGCCTCACGCTGCACCAAGCATCATCCCAGCAGGGGTACAGGGATACTCTTGTTAAAGGTACGGGAGAAGTACGAGACGCGCCTGGGACACGGTCGTGGTTATTCTGCCACTCCTTGGAGCCACAGCCTGTGTCCCACAGCACTTCTTCTACTTCCTTCATTTTGCTCCGGGTTCCTGGTTTCAGACACAAACTTCTCTGTTCTCCCGTTGATTTGACGGCACTTCCCCAGCGGCTCCTCGCCCTGCGCGTCGCCAGCTCCCGTTTCCATGAGTCAGCGCTTGCTCCCGCTGCGCGGCCCTCCTCCAGCCTACTACTCGCCCGTATTTATGCGATTTCCTCGTTTATCTGATTGTTATCACCCCATGTAACAAACTCACGGAAGAAAAAAATCTGTCCAAGGCTATTAACTTCAAACATACTGCCTCCAGCATGGGGAGTGCTGGAGCCACAAATCGCAAGATATTAAGAGAATATTCAGGGGAACATTCACTAGAGATTTGCTCTTTCTTACACTTTCCCCATGCACTCCCTCCTGCGCACCCTCTGACCACTGCCAGCTCTTCACACGTTCCTCACAGTGTGTTTAAAATTAGATATGCAGCTAAAATTGGAATCTCACAAATTCGTGTCCTCTGTATCTTTAAAGCCTCTTATGAAAGCACCATCATTGGCCCTGGGAAAAAAAACTCAGCCACTCCAGGAGAAAAATCATCTCAGGAGCCCTGGCTCAGCTGCCCTGCGATGAGCTCAGCTTCTCCAGCCTCTCCAACCAGAGAGAAATTAATGTTCCTGCAAAACTGCGACAAGGAGTGTGAGAGGAAAATAAAGTCTCAGGGCAGACGCGGAGGGTCAGCTCTCCAGAACCCATGGCTGCAGCGGGGTCCAATGCAGCAGAATTTCTCACCTTTAGCAGCAAATCCAAAACCCAAGAGGTTTTGCAAGCAGACAAGAAAAAAATGACACCGAAATACGGCATGGCTGCTGAAAGGCAGCTCTGAACTGCTCCTGGTGTCCTGCACACGCATCTCTTCATCTTTCGCAACCAGACATAAAATAGGGCAGTTGGTTGAGGGGGACGGAGGATTTGGAGAAACTCTCTTGTTTTTTCCTTTCCCCAAGGCCGGCCTGTCCCCGTGCTGCAGACCTGTCCTCCTGGGATGGACCCGCGGGGACAAGGTCCTGAGCAGGGTGCTCAGGGGGCAGCTGCTCGTCTGGCTGAACGGCCGCTGGTACCGTCAGTCCCAGGTTTGCTCCTCGTCCTGCGGGACAGAGCCCTGTAACTATTGCTCCTTCCAGCTTCTGCCTGACGAGGCATGGGTGGCCCCGGACAGGCTTTCCCCAGCTGTGACCCAGCCTCTCTCCACGTTGAACACAATTTTTGTTTTGCAAACCCAAGATGTATACAGCCAGAAACCACGGCTGATGATTGCTGGGATATGATCCAGCTTGGTTAGCAGATAACCTGCAGCACGGGGTTGTGCAAAGTAAGATCCTCGAGTACAACAACATTGCCACCTTCCTGCCTTTGGGTCTCTTGGTGACCCCTGGGCATCCCTCACCTTGTCAGGAAGATGTCTGCATTTCAGAGGACAAGAAACATGTACAAAGCCTGTTCTACCAACTACCATTTTAACACTGGTGTACAAGCTTCTCCCCTTTCTCTTATCAGCCTTCAGAAAGATTTGTCCCAGCCGCAGGACTGTGCTCCATCCCCACCACACTCAGGGGACACTGAGAGCATCTCTGCTTCATTGCACAGCTTGGGAATGTGTGAAAGCCAGGCTATATCCCATAAAACTAGTTTGGTTGTAAAATTCAGGTGCCAAGACAGCCAAGCTACCTTTTCCCACCATTGCAGATTTTTCTAGGTGCTGCTGAGCAAGTCATCGAACATACAGAGCAGTAGGCTCAAGCAACAGTACTTCCACTAGAAAAAAAAGCAAAATGTAGAGGAAGTGGGAAGTAAATGTGTTAACATGTTCAGTGCAAACACAGAAAGACTTTGCAACCCCTGCTTCTTGCGTACTCATGTGCGTTGCCAGTTGTTTGAGCTAAAACATGGGTCTTGGCTTCCTACAGAAATTTGGGGGGGGGGTTGTTGTTTAGCTCTGAGCAAAGGTCAGCGCAAAGCTCCCAGCACTGCAGGCTGGGGCCCAGACAGTCCCAAGGTCTTTGTGGAGTATCTGGACTCTTTTTGGATGCCACATATCCGATAATTCTATTTTGTAAACATGGGGGGGAAAAAAAAATGGAGAAGAATGATAATATTTAGCACTTTCCGGGTTTGGTATTTTGATGGCTAGAGCAGAGACAACTGTTCTCTGCCTGAAATCTCATCTTTCTTATAACAGATACTCTAATCCAAAGAAATACTCCCTAGTAAGGTGTGAGACTTTGGTCCTGCTTTTATTGAGCGGAGAGACTGGATTCCCTTCCACATTCAGCTGCGGAGAGGCAGATGTGCTCTTCCACCTTGGAAAGGCACATCAGGCAGCAAGAGCGGCAGGTTTTGTATGCACAGCTCGGTTTTTGCCCAGATATCTGCTCCACAGCTCTCCCCAACCTGTTCCTGTTTTCCAAATTACTTGCAGTTTCCCAGGGGCCAAGAGCACCTTTTCTGCTTGAGTCACATTGCCTTAAAACCTGTTGTAGTTGTCCAGGTTCTGGCGTGTCAGGAACGGCGTTTATTGCCCCTCTCAGTAAAGCAAGAGCTGATTTGGAGAAAGTATAGGATTTTGTCCTGGACTGAGAAGCCCCAAATCTCCAACGGGCTTACCAAGTAGCTAAGAGACGGAGAGGAAAAAAAATCATCCCTTGCACCACTCACAAGAGCCAGAGGTGCTGCTTGGTGGTCAACATGGAAATGTCAACAGCAAGAGCAGCAGAAGACTTACAAGCTGCTGCCCAAAAGGGTGTTTTCCCAGAAGCGCTGGGCAGACGGCCGGGATGCAGCAGGAGCAGGGCAGCAAGGCTGCCAGCGCGGCACGGCCGCTTCTGCTCATGTTCCTCCAGCAGGAAGGAAGAACACGGCCACAGGACACCCAAAGCAAGGGAGCAAAGACATCGGCATGTCCCCTCGGCGAGAATTTACAGATGGTGACAGGAGAAAGATGCTGAGGCGGAAGATCACGGTGCAGTCATGCCCAACCCCAACATGGCCAACTCCAAAACCAGTTGGTCACCCCCAGTCCAGAGGAGCCAAGGACACCGTGAGGAGGCAATGGCTGGTGTCCCTCATCCTCCATGTCCCACACAAGTGACCTGGCCGAGCCATTCGGACATGTCTTTGTACAGAGAGTATGATCTTACTTAGAAAGATAGTTAAAACAAAAACTACTTTCCCCTTCATACAATCTTGCTTTGCCTTTTCTTCCATTCATTCCTACAAATGAAGTCGCGCTGGCTCTCCACGGCAGGCAGCTCTCCGAGGTTGGCCATATAACCACAGTGCTTGCAGAAAACAGCACCAAGTCATTTGCATGAGGCTGAGCATTGCCAAGACAAGAAAAATTAATTTACTTGGATTTTGAGCAAGATGGAGTACAATCTTTTTGTAACTGGGATTGCGGGAAATGGTGTCTATAACAGCAAGAACTGGCTTCATTGCCCAGGGAGACCTTTCCACCCTACTGCCATCTCTTATTCTGCTGACCTACCCTTTCTAGTCAAGGGTACAGCTCTACACACCCTCAGACATTAAATGAATAGTTTACCATCTTTGCCAATGGAAAATTTGAAGCTCTCGAAATGCCATGAATTCCTGCAGAAGGCACTGAGCTTACGGTTAAACGCAGTTTGTCCTGAACACTTGACATGGAGGACTTCTACCAGCATTTTATAATTCTGTGTCTGTGCTTTGTGTTATTAAGCCCCACTGAGAGCAAAAGGTTCTTTTGTGGATATTTAAATTCCTGCTGGCTGGGGGGCTCCTTGGTTTAAGCATTTTCAGTTGGGCTTTACAGATTTTTTTCATATTCTCAGCTCTGTATGCCCTCAAGGGAAGCTGAGGCTTGGCTTTGAAGAAGTGAAGATCCAAAGCAACCTCTTGAGACTGAGGAGCAGGCACAAGAACCGACTCCGAGCACCCTCACTGTGCTCCGCGCTTGGGCGGTTCATGGGCTGCCCGAGCAGGGACGTGAGCTCGTCCCTTCTGTAGGTGCAGCTGGGGAGGGTGGGAGTCGAGTAATTCTGGAAAGGAAGGATGCAGGGAACACACAGAACGCGAATGACCCCCCTTTTCTCTCCTCTACCAATTCAGGGCACGAGGAGAGAGCCAGCGCTTCAGCAACCAAACCATCCCGAGTTTCCCGAGCCAAAGCAGATCCCGCCGGAGCAACATCCCATAAGAGACGCAGACAACTGAGCTCTTGTGGGAAGTGCTCTAAAATCCATCTGACACCGTTATGGGAACTTTCCAATTTCCAGCCAGACTGTATCTGTGCCACTTTAACCCCATTAGTCCTATACAGATGATGTTTTTCTCCTTCTGTGATATTTATTATTCTGATTGGGATCCTACACCTGCAGTAACTGCAGATTCTCAGAAGAAAACAGTTTCCTGACCTCCCATGTCCATGCAGAAATTTTGGAAAGCAAGACCAAAGTGATTTCAAAGGTCCAGGACCAAGAAAAGGTTCATGAGAGCAAGCCCCCAGTGAGCATTAGTAACGTGGTGGGACACACATCTGTGCGTTACTCCGCAGAGGAGCCAGGAGATCCTGCGGTGCATGGCAGGATGCAGACACACAGCAAACGGATGGGAAAACATGGGCATGAGTCACAATGAGGGAAATTCCCACCAGACCTATGGAGAACATTCTTCTCCACGAGAGCGCTGCAGCTTCGGGACAGGGTTAGAGAGGTGGTGGGATGCCAGCCCTTGGAGATACTCAACACTTGCCTGGATAGATGCTGAGCAACCTCTTCCAGCTCTGGAGCCAGCTCTGCTCGGGGCAGGGGGCTCCAGGTGTGTCCCCCAACCCACTTCCCTGGCTCCAGAGATCCCTTGACAGTCCCCAAATGGGAGAAGGGCAATAGCTCTTCACCCTCAGCACATGGGAGAGACCTGAGCAAGAAAGCTGAGATTAACTTGACCTCTGGACAATCTTAACATCTGCCCACAGATTGTCCCTGAGGGGATGGCAGAGCAACAGTGGTGGAAGCCGGGACACACGGCAAGAGCTTCCTCGTAAAATCAACATCTTTAATCAACTCTGTCAGCGATCAGCCCTCAGGAGGCTCTTCCCCACACCAGGAGATTACTCCCTGGAGGCAGCTGTCCTGTTTGCACAATACGGCACTGACATCCCAAGGACAGACATCCTAAAGGAAGCCCAGCTCCAGCAGCAGGACACACCAGTGCTGGTCCCAGCCTGGCCGGGAGGAGCCACGCTTTTGGAGATGCTCTGTGTCCCCACGTCCCCAGCTGTGACACAGCACCTTGCTCCCTAGGAAGCGGGTTCGAGGATGTGGCTTCCACAGCCAGCAGCACCAGCACTTGCTCTGCTGGGGACAGCAGCGCTGAGCTCCCTCCTGGGTCCGAACTGGAAGCCTTTCGCATCACTGAAGACATTGACTTCAAGGAGGAAATGCTGATTTTTTTTTTTTTCCCCAGGAAAGGACAAGTTAGCCTTTCTGGGGGTCAACATCAAGGATGGTACTGCTAGTACCACCACGTAACATCACGGCACTACCACAGTACATCGAGTACCACCATGGTACTGCCCCAGTATACTGGCACTGTGGTGATACTACCATGGTGCTGCGACAGCCCCATGGGAGTGGGAAGGGAGATGTTAGTTGCCCACCAAGCCAGGAGCCTTCAGGATCACAGGGAAACACTCAAAACAGCCCGAAGTCCAAGGGAAACTGGATGGCAGGTGCCCAAAACAAGCAGGGTCTTCACCGCCTCCACCATCACCCATGTGCACAGCTGGTGCAGGGAGGACCCACTGCAGGGGTCAGTCCGAGCTGGGTGCACGGCCCCCGCCCCCCAGGGTGCTGTTTGGCCACTGGAACACCCACAAACCCCCTTTGCCCCAGCCACCCGCCCCTCCCAGCCTTCCCACCCAGGCTCCCCCACCACGACACGGTGCCTTCTCGCTCCCTTGCCAGCCGGCTCTCCCAAAGGCAGAGAAGACAGTAAGTTTGGCACAACCGATTTGACTCTTGGGATGAACAGAAAAGGAGGGTGGGAGCAGAAATCCTTTGCACTCTGCTGCTCCATTTTTTGGCTGGGGTGCTTCTGGAGCAGCCAAGGGCTGTGGTCAGAGGCAGACTGAGGACTGCGTGGTTAAACGTGGCCTTTCCCTAAGCATCGTGACAAACAACCCTTCAAAAAATACCCATAAGAAACTCTTTGAATAAAACCATTTTCTCTCTCAGTGGGTTTCCAGCAACACCATTTCTCCTGCAAGCCGGTCCAGGCTGCTCTCCAGCCGGGCTCAGGAGCACAGCACCAGCTTGGCTCAAAAACCTCCTGCTAAACCTTGACCAGCTCTGCTCAGCCCTTCTCCCCCATCCTCAAGAAGAACAGGCTGAGAACGTATTCCTCCCCTATCTTAAAAGCACCGCAGAGCTACCCCAGAGGATCTCAGGAAGATGGCTGTTTTTACCCATGGGAAGGGAGGGCAAGCTGTCCCAAACAGGACAAGCTGATGAACCTCTGTGGCCTGAATCGAGGCGATGAGACTCTGGGGGAGCCTTTTGGGCTGTTTTTAGAGATGCTGCAAGCGGACGGGCATTGTATTGCCTTGAGGTGCCCTGATGCTGTCTGCAGGGACAGGGTTCCCCTCGAGTGCAGGTGCCCCAAGCCCTCCCAGGCTACCCCGAGCAGCGAGGGGCTGCTCTGGAATGGGATGGCAGTGAATCCTGTCCCGGCCACTACCTGCAGAGCCATTGATGCTGCTGGAGCAAGGCGATGCCGCAGGGACAGCTCAGCCTTTGCTGTGTCTGCACCAGGTGGGCTCTGCCCAGCGCTGGCCCTGTCAGGGCTCCGGTGAGACCCCCCACCAGCTCTGGTGAGACCCCCCACCCGCTCTGGTGAGACCCCCCACCCGCTCCGGCACCAGCCAGGGGAAAGGCAGCTGGAAATCCCCATGGAAGGGCAGTGAAGGCAGCAGCTCCTTCTCTAGCATGCGGGTGTGTGGCAGCGGCTCTGGCAGCTCCCAGCCCCACCGGGAAGGTTTTGTGGGTGATTCAGGCACCGCCAAGAGCAGCTGCGTCCCATCCCCGTCTCATTCCAAGGTGACATGCCCCCGCCGCCCCAACGCCTTTCTCCCCAAAACACGCACCGCCGCACCCCGCCTGCCAGCAAACACCCCCCGGGAGCTGCCTTACCTGGGGGGGTCTGTCTGTCCGGTTCCATCCCAGCCCGTCTATTGCTCGCAGCGGCCTAATGAGCTCCGGCACAGAGCGAACCCGCTGGGGGTCTGGAGGGGGACGGCGGAGGGTCCCTGGGGACTCTTCCTGGGGCTGGGGTGCTCCGGTCCCCTCCAGCCCCGGGGACAGCTGGTGGCTCGTCGTGTCACCGTCACTCCCCACGCCTTCACGCGTGTCCGTGTCCGGGCAGGCGGAGGCCGCGGGGACGGTACCGCTGTGTCCCGCTGCCGCCGGCTCCGCGCCGGGGACCCCGCGCTCCGGCTGCTCCATGGCTGGGGCAGGGCACTGGGCTCAGCCGCTGCCGGCGAGGGCTGCCCGTGGCTCCGGGAGCCGCCACGGAAACCCCGAAGGCATCAGAGCCGCGGCGGCGGGAGCAGCCCGGGCCGCGCTCCCTCCCGGCGGGGACGGAGGCGGCGGCAGCAGCAGCATCTCTGCGCCGGGGGAGGCTCCATCCCCGCCTGGATCCGCCGGCTCGGCCCCCCCCCCCGCACACCGTACAAAGGCTGCTGCCCTCAGCCCCCCGCCGCCCCCGGCCCCATCGCCCGCCCGGCCCGGGATGACGCAGCGGCGGGGCCGGGGGAGCCGCCAGCCCCTCACCGCGGCTTCGGGCAGCCCCCGGCGCAGACGCTGCCCAGTCATCAATATGAAGCCGGGCTCTGCACCCCCGGGGGGGGGCCGCGCCGCGCCCCCGGGCCGCCAATAGCGGCGGCTCCGCCGGTTTCCATGGCAATGGTGCGGGAATGGGGTTTGCTGCCTATTGATGAGGCAGCGGGGGTGATGCGGCAGCGGACGGGGAGGGGGGGGTGGGAAGCAGCCGGGCTGTCCCCTCACATCACCCCTCTGCACTCTGGGGTCAGGGTCCCTCAGAGCCCCCCAGCACGCTGGAGTGAAGGGTTTGGGAACAGCAAGTCAGCTCCCGGGAAAGCCAGCGGGTTTTCCCCCTTCCCTCCCGCTCTGGTGAGCCCTGGGCACAAGAAAGGGCAGCTCAGCTCTGCCCTGGGGATGCTCACACACCTTCCCTCTGGCAGAGCAGAACCTCAGCCCTCATCAATGCCAAAACACACGCTGGGCCCTGCCTGCAGCGTGCCCAGGGCATGGGCTGCGGTGGGCAAGAGGTGGAGGGCGGCGTGAGCACAGCAGGAGCTGGGGGGGTTGGTTTGATCTGGGGAGGGGGGTGATTTGATCTGAGGAGACAGGAGTTAGCAGCATTAACGCTGTGGCAAAGCGGGCAGTGCCATCTCTGAGCACACACAGCAGGCAAAGGTGTGCTCTGCCTCTCTCTGCCTGCTCCCCACCTTGCTGTGCCTTTGATAGATCACCTCATTCATCAGGCTGCGCAGCGTTAGCCATGCTCAGGGAGAAGCCACCAGGCCACCCTGGGGACATCTGTCTGTCCTTGCTCTCCAGCCCCACTCAAAGCTTGACTCACTGCAGAGCAAGGTTTGATGATCCCAAAAACCAAGGGTGGTGGCACAGACCTCAAACCACTGCTGAGCAGCTGGGGACAGGTCCTGCCTCCCTGTGTCCTTGTGTGCAGCAACAACTCCCAGTCCCACTGCTGGTGCCTCCCCACTGTGGGGTGGGGACAGCATTTGGCATTTCACAGCATGTTGCTGTGTTTGTGATCATGGTTCCTGCACCGGGAGAGCTGCTCTGGGCCTCCTGCTCTGGGGAAGGTGCAGCACAAGGGTCTTTGGTGGCCGTTTCAGACACAGCTTTATGATCACCTCCTCTGAGAGCTTCATCAGCACATCCAGATGTGTACCATGCAGATGTGTCAGCACTCAAAACGGATGCCGTTGGCTATGCATCATCTCTGCCTGAGCAGAGACAGCGCAGGCAAATCACCGAGACAGTTATTTCTCACCGCTGACTGCAAAGGGTGCAGATGACCCACTTAGATGGAGTCCTGTGCTGCAGGGAGTTACTGCCAGGTCTGACAGTCCCATCCTGCAGCAGGCAGGGGCCTGCATCCCACCCGAGTCCCGCATTTCCAAGCTGTCCATTTTAAGGAGTCTGTGTATATGCTGGAGGAAGCCCCAGGCTGGTGATGAGCAGTGAACGCAGCCAACAGACCAGAGAGAAGATTCCAGACAACTGATCCCACCTTCCTGCGTTTTCTGGTACCTGCGTACCTTCAGAACACCAGCTTAAGTGACCCACTCCCCTCCAGGAGCAGCTCAGGATGAGTCCCACCACCTCCCACTGCTGGGACCCCCCTGGTCCCTGCCCATGATTGTTTCCCCCCCAGAAGACACCAGGTAGGATCTCCAAGTGCTCCGCAGCTCGCTGACAAGACAGAATAAGCGGGTTTCATTAGCAGGAGGCGAGAGCCAGCGGTGGGAAGGGAAACGCACCACTGATAAGATCGTGTGGTTGCGAACAGCGCGCACACTGCTCACAGCGCAGCCTCCTTGGAAACCCTGCTCCGACACGGCTTGTTTTGCACTTCCACTGCCACGTGCTGCTCAGTCTCTGCTCACCTCATCTGGACGTGCTGCCACCACCGCCTCCCCGGGCAGCTCTCTGCTTCTCCCCCTCACCACTGCTGGACCCATATGGCTCCATGTCCCCCCCAGGATCTGCTACCCTGGAGAAAAAGGGGTCAGGGACAACCCAGGCTCAGTTTTGGATCTCCCACAGCCTTCATTGAAAGCCACAGTTAGATGAGATGAAAGTCCAGGATGGGATGTCCACACTACCCCCAGGAGGGAGAGGATGCATCCTCAGGCCCTGAGCTTGGGAAGCTGGAGATGGTCTTTCCCTCCTTGGCCAGTCTGCAGCTATTTAGCCAGTTGAGTAAGTCATGGCTACAGACCATCCTTAGAAACGGAGGGTGCTTCCCTCTGGAAGGGGAGAAGATAAATACATCCAGGCTATCAAAAAATTAAAAAAAAAAAAAATGACACCGTGGCTCAGGAGCTCCCTGAGCTGCAAGTCAGTGAAGCCTTCATGAGAGCTACAGGGATGTGGTGCTACAAGTACCCTAGTCCTCCAGGTCACCCAGGGATCTGCTGTGGGGCTGTGCTCCTTGTCGAGGAGATAAGCCAAAGCATTTTCTAGAAGGACTCTTGAAGCTCCCTCAGGCTCAGGTGAAAGGTGATGCCATAGAGCAACCGATGAAGAATGAATGATAGCAGAGATCTCAAGACCAACAACTTAAGTCTGGGGAGGTGACAAAGGACCCCAGCAGAGCCCTCCAGCAGCACCCACTCC